>NW_006293088.1:5075312-5103022 GCF_000327345.1 Myotis davidii | reverse complement strand
AATACTTCTCTACTAATGGCCTAGGTTGAGGCAAAGCTTCCTATTAACATGGAGTGCTAATAGTTTCAGTTTGGAATTCGGTTTGGTTCTGGTCTTAGGTTAATATTAATAACAGTCTGTGTGTGTCTGTGTTTTATTGATTTGAGAGAGAGGAGAGAGAAACATCAGTCGGTTGCCTGCTGTACTCACCTGACGGGGGGTTGAAGCTGCAACCTGGGTATGTTTCCTAACCGGGAATTGAACCCGAGACCTTTTGGTGTACGGGGTGACGCTCCAGCCAACTGAACTACCTGGCCAGGGCAGTAACAGTCTCTTAATATTGTTCCGCTAGCAGTTCTTTGGGGTGGGAGTGGGAGACTATCAGGATGAATGAGATTTTCCCCTAAGTGTGATCCTCGGGACTTTAAAAACTGTTACATAGAAGAAGGGTCTCTTCAGACTAGTTTGTGAAAGGCTGCGTTACGT
Organism: Myotis davidii; assembly: GCF_000327345.1. NCBI lineage: Eukaryota > Metazoa > Chordata > Mammalia > Chiroptera > Vespertilionidae > Myotis > Myotis davidii. Next base: position 5,102,557 of record NW_006293088.1, on the reverse strand, counting down.
ACAGTTAAACTAGTGCCTTTACAGCAGCCCTTGCTGCCCAAAGTCTTTGCTGTGCTCATGTGCTCCAGCGGAGGGTCTGAAGCATGTAGCGCAGTGGTTCTCAACCTTCTGGCCCTTTAAATGCAGTTCCTCATGTTGTGACCCAACCATCAAATTATTTCGTTGCTACTTCATAACTGTCATGTTGCTACTGTTATGAATCGTCATGTAAATATCTGATAGGCAGGATGGTCTTAGGCGACCCCTGTGAAAAGGTTGTTCGACCGCCAAAGGGGTCGCGACCCACAGGTTGAGAACCGCTGATGTAGTGGACCGGTGCATTAGCATGCTGTGGACCATGCTTGGGAAGTGCTCTCATAAACTATCTGAAGCTACGATCTCAGGAGTACTTTGCAGCAGCCACATCTGTAAGCATAGTGGGTAGCTATGCCCGGGATGGCCCCCTGCCTGCAGTGAGCCCTGCGGTGCAGTAGGGACTATCAGGGCTTTCCAGAGGGACAGGAACCCAGCGCCTCCCACCGCCCTGGAAGGCTAGGAAGCCAGCAGGCGAAGCCCAAGATAGTAGGGCCCTATCTTGGCTTGTGTGTGTGTATTTTGCAGCTTTGGTCCGTTTGTGTGCCTGTGCGTGTTACCTGGCTCTCTGGGAGGATTAAGTCCTGGAATTTGAAAGGATTGCTTCACTCTTGCCTCACTGAGCTCCAAAGACGAAGATACAAATGCTTAGTCAAAAGCTGCTTTTTAAGAAAAAAGTAGACGTGGGTGTTCCAGGGATGGGAGGGTAAGAATACTGCCCTTAAGGGGCAGTCTCTCACTCAAACCATGTTTCTCACAGTTGTGGAGGAGGAAGTAGAAATGGAGATAGGTCACTGCTCTGGTCAGAGACTGGCTTTCTGGAAGCACGTAGACTAGACAGGGAGACAGTAAGGTAAAAAAAACAAAATGTCAGATTAGGTTGTATGCCCTCCGTGGAGACATCAGGGGAGCTTCGTGGAGGGGGTGACACTAGAGTTGGATCTGGAAGGTCAGTAGGAGTCCAATGGGTGAAAAAGGAAAGAGGATTCCAGGCTGAAAGCAGCATGTGCCACACAAACAGGGAATCTTGGCTTGGGAATTAGCAGAGCCAGAGACATCAGCGTGTGGAGGGGTTGGAGGTTCCACGTGAGCCACGTGGGGCGTGGGCATGCAGCTGCATGTTGGGGACTGGTGAAAGCAGTCAGCTCCCGGACAAGCTGAAGTCCCAGTAGAGCTTGTAATGCCAAAGAGACACTAACCTTTTACTAGCGTGCATGCCTTTGAATCTTGCACGTACTGGACACTAACGCCTTTGGTTTCATGTCCTTTGGGCTTGCAAACAATGACCAGAACTTTAACGCACTTGTTTCTAAAAGCCACGTGGCCCTAGCCAGTTTGGCTCAGTGGATAGAGCGTCAGCCTGTGGACTGAGAGGTCCCTGGTTCGATTCCGGTCAAGGGCACATGCCCAGGTTGCGGGCTCGAGGTGTGCTGGAGGCAGCCAATCAATGATTCTCTCATCATTGATGTTTCTATCTCTCTCCCTCTTGGAAATCAATAAAAATATTAAAAATAAATAAATAAATGGATCTCAGGGAACTTGCTGCCTGGAAGCAAGTCACTTCTGGGGCTGAGCAGACTGCCCACTCCATCCTCATGGCAGCAGGTGGGGAGCTGTGGGTGTTGTGGGGTTGCTTCTGCCCTTCCCTGAGGGCTGGGCGTTGTGATCTTGCTGATAGAGTCTGTGGTTGTTATATAACATACAAAGCTACCTTTGAGCTTGTACTGCCATGCCTAGTCTTCTTAGTCTGTGGGTATCAAGCTTGTTGTACATGTGACGAATCCAAGGCTTTGAGGATAATAACTTGCTCAAGTTTATATAGCTCAGAAATAGACTGAGCACGGTTTGAACCCAGCTGTGTGTCGTTCCAGAATCTCATCTACATCACTCCCGTGTCAGTATCCCTTTTCTTCTCCCTTCCGTGGTTTTCTTCTTTTACTTCTTGCATTCCTATTTCTCTAACAGTCTTAACTACTGGGCCACAGTAAGGCTGATTCAGTGCTCTCTCCTTTTCTGCTTTGAAGGAGCCAGTGGTATTTTCTTCCCAGTGTCTCCCCCCCCCCCCTTTTTTAAATGTATTTTTAGTGATTTCAGAGAGGAAGGGAGGGAGAGAGATACACCAAAGATGAGAGAGAATCATTGATTGGCTACCTCCTGCACATCCCCTCACTGGGGATCAAGCCCGCAACCTGGACATGTGCCCTTGACTGGAATCGAACCTGGGACCCTTCAGCTCGCAAGCCGACGCTTTATGCACTGAGCCAAACCAGCTGGGCCCAGTGTCCTCTCAGAGCACTGCTGTCTCTCTTATTTTTGTCCAAGGGTGCTGGACTAGAAGCTTTTAAAAAATATATGTATGTATATTTTCTTATTGATTTCAGGGAAAAAGGGAGAGGGGGAGAGAGATAGAAACATCAATGATGAAAGAGAATCATTGATCGGCTGCCCCCTGCATGCATCCCATTTGGGATCGAGCCCACAACCCCAGCCTGTGCCCTGACCAGGAATTGAACCATGACCTCCTCATTCATAGGATGATGCTCAACCCCTGAGCAACACTGGCTGGGCTTCTGTCTCTTATTAAGCCCTTGACACGTGGCCTCCATGCTAAGAAACTCTCCGGCAGTGTGGTGTTTTACTGAGGAGGAAGGTAGAAATGGACATACAAACCCTGACCGGTTTGGCTCAGTGGATAGAGCGTCAGCCTGCGGACTGACGGGTCCTGAGTTGGATTCCGGTCGGGGGCATGTACCTTGGTTGCGGGTACACCTCCAATGGGGTGCGTTCAGGAGGCAGCTGATTGATGTTTCTCTCTCATCGATGTTTCTAACTCTCTATCCCTCTCCCTTCTTCTCTGTGAAAAATCAATAAAATATTAAAAATAAAAGAAATGAACATACAAGTCACTTCTGTCTCCCCAGAAATCATGGACAATGCAAAGTAATCTGTGGCTCTAGGCAAAACGTGTTGGTTGCAGTTTCCCTTTGGGTCTGTCTGTGTTTCTGCCCATTCTTTGGGATGGTTAGTTCCTAAGAGCCAGTTTCCAGTTATGCAGAATCTACTTTTACTAGATACTTTGTTTCCCGGGAACTTTGACACCCTCTGGCAGTTTCTCTTACATGCTTACTCATGAGCAATGCCTTCTCCTTTCCCAGGTAGAGTGATTGCTTGGCCGATGAGAGTGCTGATGGCTCTGATTAGGCCTGCTAGACAGGGAGTGGCGGCAGGAATGTGCTGGGTGTTGGGGAGGGTAGAGCCAGGCACACCCACACGGCCGAAGCACAGGCTGACTCATCCATGGAGGGGCTTTTCCCCCTTGACTTCCCAGGATCCCAGGGCTCTGCTGGTGGAGTAGCTCTGTGTGTAGTGGGGTCTGTGAGGAACAGTCTGCTTTTGGGAGCAGAGATCCCCAACCGCATGTGGGATCTTTTTCGGTCTGCCTGCCCTTTTGACTTTAGCCACATGTCTCTAGGGCTTTGGAGTGAGGTCTCGAGACCCCTAGCATGTTACTGCTATCTAGAAAAGCGAGGCTCTGAAGGTGTGTGTGGGGGTGAGTGAGAGCAGGAGAGCCTCCCACACGGGAACAGGCCGTGTTGGTAACTGTAACAGTGCTTGTCACAGGGAGGTGGTGTCCGAGGCCGAACTCCCAGCCCCAGTAGAAATGTTACAGGAGTTTATCAGAGCCACACTAAGGACGTGCCCGGAAGCAGGACCGAGGAAACGCGGATTGAGAATATGCTCTGGGCATGGCGGTTTTGCAGGTCCTTTTGTGCATCGGGAATCAAAGGAGGGAACATCAGGATGATGACCTGAAATCCATTGGTGGCAGACTAGGAGGCAGGGAAAGCAGAGCTGGGAAACCTCTGGATAAAAAGGGAAATGGAGAGGTGCATGCTTCTTTTACGTCGGTGTGCACACAGTAGTTAACAGTTAGCATTTACAGTGATAGAGGTGGCATAGAGATAAGATATGTGCTCCCATGAGGTCGTTATGCCTCTGAGTCTGAAAAAGAGCATTGCTCTGATACTTCAGAAGTACCCAGGTACCCAAGAACAGAAGGTCAAGGCAAAGATGAACTTTTTACTGAGGAGGTTATAGGCCGGAGGTGTGACTGCCCTCCATGACCTACCCAGTAGGAATTTATCATCAGATCTTCCTGTGCGGTTACTTCCGGCCACTGAGCGTGTTAGTTACTACATAGCCCCTCTGGATTTTTTTACCTTTAGTTTCCCCATTTTCTACTGTGCACACATTGATAATGAGGGAGGCCAATACATGTTTTTAAGTAAATTATAGACCTCTCCCTTGAGGATCACCCCTCCTTGTGCCTCTTTGCTCCCAACCCCAAAACCAAAATCTGTTAGAAATTAGGGCCTTCGGGACCCGGACAGCAGGGGAGAGTGGTGGGAGGCACTGACCATGAGTGTCACTTTGCTTTCGCTGCTTTCAGTATTCAGTGCTGTTTCTCAAATGGGTGATATATAGGAAATAGGTGGATTTCTGTAATATTTTTCTGCCTCTCGATTCCTCCTCGTCTCTCTGAGGTGGGGAAGGCAGGGCCTGTCACTGTTCAACAGGCGAGGAACGGCCAGTGCGAGGCCTGAATTCGGGCCCTGAGTCCAGGGTCTGAGTGCCCAGGCTCTGTGACAGGAGCCTGGTCCTACTGTCCTGAGAGGTCCTGGCTTACTCTTGAGATGTGGCTCCTACTTCCGGCCCTGCTCTGGTCCTGGAGCCCGTGTTCTCGATGGACCCTCAGCTGGTCCCCGCTCCCCTGCAGCCCCTGCCGCACCCCGGAATAACGCCCAGCTGGGTGTTCCCAGGCTCACTGGCAGTCTCTTCTCTTACAGCGCGATGTCCCTGTTCTTCCCTCGATGCAACTCCGTTGTCACAGTCAAGAAGGATAAGAGACACATGGCTGAGGTGAATGCTTCTCCACTCAAGCACTTTGTCACTGCCAAGAAGAAGATCAATGGCATTTTTGAGCAGCTGGGCGCGTACATCCAAGAGAGTGCCACCTTCCTTGAAGGTGAGACCGGCCCCTGCTGAGCTGGGCCCGCTCCTGTCGGTTCGGATATTTAGGTGCAGGGTCTGGGGGTGGGCAGGAGCAGCCCTGCTCCTGCGGGGCTCAGGCCCAGATGCAACACTCTGCTTGGAATGGTGTGGAGGTGGGTCCCAGGGAGATCGGCCAGGAACACAAGGGACCTGCCATTTAAGAATTCCCCGTATACGACTTCATTTGATCACGAGGGGTAGGCGGATCTAATCCCCGTCTGAAGCACAAGCAGGTTGAGGGGTGAGTTGCATGATCCTGTGTAAGTGACACACGGGGGCTTTACCCAGGTGTTTTCCGTGGCCCAGTTCTGCTGCCATTAATACGGGGCTCTTTCTGGTGGTGTTTGTTTCTGACCACAGTGTTCTCTGATATTTTTAGACAACAGGACTATGAATAGGAAACTTGCATCACTGGCACCTTTTTCATGGGTTACTGATCAGAGCCGGACCCGTAGGCTCAGCAGAGAAGGGCTGGTTCCCAGGGTCCGGCTCAGTCTCAGTGCCCCCTCCAGCCACTGGTTTTCTCAGGCTCCCTCTAGAAGGCACGTCCTGGCGCCAGGTCCTGGGATTGTCGGTAACGATGCAGTCGCTGCTGAGTCTTACCTACCCTTGGTCCCCTCACTTACGAAAGCAGGGCTCAGGCGGGACCAGGGCTTTCAGTCTCTCGTCTGTGGAACCCTAGAGGTTCGGTGGAAATGCTCCAGGGACATGCTTCTCTCCACGCTGTTTTCCACTAGCGTGGCTTGGCTTCTGCGTAGTTACATGTCAGGCGGCTATTAAAAGAAAGGACATATGTCCAGCACTATGGTCTGAATGTTTGTGTTCCCTCACATTCACATGTTGGACTCCTAAGGCCCATGTGATGGTGTGAGGAGGTGGGGCCTTGGGAGGTGATTGGGTCATGAGGAGGGTGGAGCCCTCATGAATGAGATTTGTGCTCTTATAAAAGAGACCCCCACAAAGCTCTAGCCCCTTCCACCAGGTAAGGATACAAGAAGTCGGAACTGGAAGAGGGCCTCAACCACCAGCTGGCATCCTGATCAATACATTTCTGTTGTGTGTGAGGCACCCAGTCGGTACTGTGACAGCTGGCGGACTGAGCCTGAGAGGGGACTGTCTGCCCTGCCCTCAGCATTGGGGGCTGAGGCAAGAGAGAGTATTTCCTAAATATTTGTTAAACTTAAACATCTGAATTTTATAGTTACAAGGTTGGTTGTTGAAATGATTCCTGTTGACGACCTGCTTATTTCGCAGTCTCTCTGGTGTGCCTGGCAGTGGGCATGCAGGGATGGGGCAGACCCGGCCACTGTCCTCCCAGAGCCCAGACTATAGCCCTCTGAGTCACTCACTGAGGTGGTGCTGTGGGCAGACACGTGCTTAATGAAGGTTTTTATAAGATGGCATCAGGAATGGTCTTCCTTTTTCGTGTGAAAATAGGAGGCCTCTCTTGTTGGTGGACTGGAAGGGAATGAGCTGGAGAACTTGGGATGCGTTGGGATTGCCCTGGCTGGGAAGGGGAGAGTTCCTGTCTTAGGACGGAGAGTTTGTTGGCCTACTGGCTGTCTCTTTTAAATGTAGCTTTGAAAAGTGATCAGATCTGTGCCTGGCATGTAGTGAGAACTTTGTAAGTATTTGTTAAGTACTAAACATAAAAGGAAATGATGACAGTTAATATTTGAGTATCCATCATGCACTAGCCACCATTTTTAGCACTTTTTGTGCTTTAATTCATTTAATCCTTGCAGTAGTCACATGAGGTAGGGACTGTTATCTGCACTTTAAGGGTGAGGAAACTAAGACCCAGAAAGGTCCATTTGCTTGCGGTCACAAAGCCAGGAAGAGGTGAGACCAGCATGTCCTTGCCTGCACTGGAACCCAGTAGTCCTGCCCCCGGAAGCCGTGTTCGTCACTGCGCACTGCGGCCCACAGTAGGGAAGCGGGACCTCAGCCCAGCAGCAGGGAGCCGCCTCGGTGGCCTCTTTCCTTCCAAACGTGACCGTGGAACTCCTTAGAGCAGGTGCTGACCCATTTCCACTCCCCGCCTCCAGACACCTACAGGAATGCAGAACTGGACCCCGTTACGACAGAAGAACAGGTTCTGGACGTCAAAGGTTACTTGTCCAAAGTGCGGGGCATCAGCGAGGTGCTGGCCCGGCGGCACATGAAAGTGGCTTTTTTTGGCCGGTGAGTTCTCGAAGCCCGCACACCTTTTCCCCTCTGGGCTGGGAGTGAGGGATGGGGTGAGGGAGACACTTTGTGCAGGACCACAGGCTGAGCACCCCAAGGTCCTGGGGGCACGGTAGGCAAGAATGCTGCAGCAGGCTGCCCTGTAGCAGCAGTTACCAGCGGGGCCGACTTGGTGGGGCCTCATGTGTGAGGAGGAGCACAGGGGGAGAAGAGCAGCAAACTCGGCCTTTTGTGGAAACCAGGACCACTGGGGCCGTTAGCTGACGTCACTGAGACCGAGGGTGTCAGTGGTTTCAAGTGGAAGGACAGGTCTCCCTCAGTGATGCTGAGAGGCTGCGGTCGGGGCCGCCCTGTTTAAGGACAGGGAAGCGGCACCGTGCTGACGCCACACCGTGTGAGTGCCTTGCGTGTGGGTTTGCAGTGATGAGCCAGGAGCCCCTCACAGGCACAGGCCAGGCGCCTGTCCGTCCATTTCCATGAACTCAGAGCGCCCGCTCTGCCTGGTGGGCACTGCTGCCGCTGCAGAGAACAAGGCCTCGGACTTCCAGGCTGGTCACTTCATTGCGAAAGCCCAAAATGCAGATGTCGGGGCCTCACGGACAGCCATGTTTCCTTCCCACAGGACGAGCAATGGGAAGAGCACCGTGATCAATGCCATGCTGTGGGACAAAGTCCTGCCCTCCGGCATCGGCCACACCACCAATTGCTTCCTGCGGGTGGAGGGCACAGACGGCCACGAGGCCTTCCTCCTCACGGAGGGCTCCGAGGAGAAGAGGAGCATCAAGGTGCGGTGCTGTGTGGGACGGGGCAGGGCCGCAGCCCTGGGCGTCCTGGAGGGCGAATCTGGGCTGAGACCAAATAGCAGGACAGGAGTAACGGCTCCCTCCGGAGAGGGTGGTGCCTGGTGGTGGGGTGTGGCAGCCCTGCTCCCTGGCTCTTGAGGAGGAGAGCTGTTTCGGGGAGGGCTGGAGCCGGGAGCACCAGGAATGAGGAGTCTGCAGTTCCTTGCCTGTTACCCAGCAGGCCATCTGGCTTTTCTCTTGACCTGAAGAGAGTACATGCCTTGCTCTCCTCGGGGAAGTTGCCAGAGAGCGATTCCTGCATTTGCTCTGGGGTTCTGACATACCAGCTAGGAGCTTGTACATTTAATTTCTCTGAGAGCCAGTTGCATTCTTGTGTGGGGCCAGATGCTCATTCCGGTTCATAAAGACTTACTGCAGAGCACCGCCAGCTTTAGCGCAGTGTCTGAGGAAGAAGCTGAGAGGGGAGTGAAGAATAGTTGGTTCTCCTGGCAACTCCCAGCTCTTGACTTTTTTTTTTTTAACATATACAGTGAGGCCTTGACTTACGAGTTTAATTCGTTCCGTGACGGAGCTCGTAACTCAAATTACTCCTATATCAGATCAACAGTGAATGAGTGAGACACGTGATGCTGGGCTGATGTTGTGGCGTTCACTGTGACGTTCGCTGCACCAACTAATGGTGGGGTATCTGAAGCTGGCTCATAACCCGAGTTTTCGCTCGCAACTCAAAGCAAGAAATTGAGCCGAGAGACAGCTCGTATCGAAACATCGATGAGAGAGAAACATCCATCGGCTGCCTCCTGTACATCTCCTACTGGGGATGTGCCCGCAACCAAGGTACATGCCCTTGACCGGAAGTGAACCTGGGACCTTTCAGTCCGCAGGCCGATGCTCTATCCACTGAGCCAAACTGGTCAGGGCAACTCTTGGCTTTTTATGTGTGAAATGAAAGGAAAGGGAAAGCAAAGTGGCCAGCAGTCTCGGGCCACGGTGCCATGCCAGGCAGCACAGGCAGTCTGGCTGGGGCTGGTCCTCGGCCCTGAACGTCCCTCCCCTCCACCCATCAGACTGTGAACCAGCTGGCGCATGCCCTCCACCAGGATGAGCAGCTGCACGCCGGCAGCCTGGTGAGTGTGATGTGGCCGAACTCCAAGTGCCCGCTGCTCAAGGATGACCTCGTGCTGATGGACAGGTAAGGGGGAAGGTGCCCCCCTAGGAGGTCCAAGCCTAGAGGGCCAGGAGTCCCATTTCTGGATCATCAAGCCAATGTCCCCTGGGCCCTGTCCTTGCTCTGCCAAATCCCCCTGCCTCTTGGATTTCCTCCGGGGTCTGGTGACGGTATCAGGGCCCTGAAGATGTGCCGGTGATGGCCTGTGAGGAGGGATGGGAGGGGTGGCCAAAGCCTCAGCCCAGTGTTAGTACGTGTGTGTGGGGTGGGGTCCGTGTTGTACTTTATTTCTGCTGAAGGAGCACCTTGCTCCTGCTTTGTGGGCAGGTTGCAACTATACCAGGAAATACCGTACTATAGTGCTTATTGGACTCTCATGGATATAACACTTCACCTTTTTAATTATTAATTTGAGAGAGAGAGAGAAACATCAATTTGTTCCACTTATTTATACATTCATTGGTTTGATCTTATATGTGCCCTGACCGGCGATTGAACCCGCAACCCTGGTGTATTGTGGTGACGCTCTAACCAACTGAGCTATATGGCCAGGGCCGCACTTCACCTTAACTGTTTATCTCCAGAGTAAAATTATAAGTCATTATGTTTTTGTAACAGTGATAGATGCATGTGGCAGGAAACACATGTTCGGATTACCTGGAATGTTCTGAAATGAAAAGTAAAAGTCCCTTCAGTAAGGGATGACATTTTTCTCCCCTCTTATCGCCGTCTCCTTCCCTTGCTTGGCTGCCTCAGGTCTGCCACAGCAGGAAGAACAGGATCCATGGTCTGTGTGCCTGATATCGGTTTAACCCTGTCACCTCTAGCCCCGGCATCGATGTCACCACAGAGCTGGACAGCTGGATTGACAAGTTTTGCCTGGACGCTGATGTGTTTGTGCTGGTGGCCAACTCGGAGTCTACCCTGATGCAGACGGTAACCCCTGCTCCGCCTTTCCCACGCTCCCAGGGCTTTGGCTGGCTGGGCCCCTCCCTCCTCCACTGAGGTCTTTCCCTCTCGTGCAGGAAAAGCAGTTCTTCCACAAGGTGAGCGAGCGCCTGTCCCGCCCCAACATCTTCATTCTGAACAACCGCTGGGATGCGTCCGCCTCGGAGCCCGAGTACATGGAGGAGGTTGGTGCCTCTTTATTCAGTTTGGGGACTGCCACCCCACATGGGTACCCGGGGCCCCTTCGTGCACTCCCAGGCTGCATCGGGTTCACGCCTTCCCTGAAGGAATTTCATCACCAAAGATTTCCCAGGTGTTCCCTCGGGTCACGGTGGGGTCTTCTGCCGGCTCTAAACGCTCTCTTCACCTGCCAGTCACGCTCCCAGACCCTCCACTCTTAGAGGCTTTCATCCGGGTCTGCAGAGCGTCCCCAGCACATGAGCTGCACCCTGGTCTGGGGCCTGGGCTCACTCATAAAGGATTAATCATAGAACCGGCTCAGCTCTAGGAAGATATCCAGGAAGGAGGCTTAAAAGAGGGACAAGGAATAATTGGTTCATGTGTGAGATGAAAGAAACAGGAGTCACAGATTGGTAATAAGGGATGAAAAAGTGTGCAGTTCGCAGGCTGACATTGGGCAGTGTGCCTTTGGCAAATTCCTCACCTGTGAGGTGGATGTAATGGAATTGCTGCAGGGATGAAATCTCTCAACACTGAGGAAGGCACGCGGCAAGTGGCCCAAGAGGCTGTTGGCTTTGTAAGCTCTAGTAGTAGAACCCTAGACTTCAGAGCTAGATAGGATTGTATGATGCTGCCCAGTCATTTCATAAATAGGCCTTGGAGGACTCGGCTTGTCAGCATAGAGCCCAGGTGGAGGTTTCTCAACTCTAGTTCCTTTCATTCTGGGGCACAAAAGTGAGACACTGGTTAGGCCCTCACCAGAGGCGGCTTGAGGCATGTGTTAGCATTTCTGCTCATATATGCATTAAATACCTTTGGCAGGCCATCCCCTAGGACACTCCCATGGCTGTATTGGTCCTGAGGGGCTTGGTGACTAGAGAGCACAAATGGTGGGAGATGGTTCGCCTGCCTCCCCTGGTCACAGACACCCCTCTGCCTGGGCTCCAGGTGCGGCGGCAGCACATGGAGCGTTGCACCAGCTTCCTGGTGGATGAGCTGGGCGTGGTGGATCGAGGTCAGGCTGGAGACCGCATCTTCTTTGTGTCTGCCAAGGAGGCGCTCAACGCCAGGATCCAGAAGGCCCAGGGCATGCCCGAAGGAGGTGACAGTGAGACCAACTTCCTCTTTTCCCTAATGTTTGAGACATTCGGTCTCATGCTGTCAGCCGACAGAAAATAGTTCTGAGAAGGATGTGGTGAGAGGAGCCTGGGTGAGCAGCTCTTTGCTCCCCCCAGTGTTTAGCCAAGTGTCGCATTGGGGTGGCTTTGTGGGTTTTCACTTTCCTCCCTGCACAGCGATTTCCAGACTAACATGCCGTTCTCCTAGGGGGCGCTCTTGCAGAGGGCTTTCAAGTGAGGATGCTTGAGTTTCAGAACTTTGAGAGGAGGTTTGAGGTGAGTCCTTTGATTCTGGTCTCTGGTGCTTCTGGGCTCCCCGGCTGTCACCGGCCATGTCCCTGGCGGTGAAACCAGAGCCTGGCCCTGGCTGGTGGCCCGCGTGCCTCCTCAGCACCTCTTGTCTGTCCCAGGAGTGCATCTCCCAGTCTGCAGTGAAGACCAAATTCGAGCAGCACACGGTCCGGGCCAAGCAGATTGCGGAAGCCGTTCGCCTCATCATGGACTCTCTGCACATCGCGGCTCAGGAGCAGCGGTAAGGACCCGGGACCTCGGGCAGGCCTGCGTGAAGAGGGGGTGCTGGGAAGTGACCGCCTCACCCCTGCCTGGGACGATGGGCCAGGGGCAGAGCCCTGCCAGCAGAGCCCTGTCTCTGGGTTCCCATGCGGGTACCCTTCCCCAGCCGCCAGGCCTCACTAGATGTACACGGAGCAGCCTGGTGAGGGGACCACTGGGTGTCTGTCCCACCCGGCCTGTGCAACATGGCGCCCTGAAATGCCACCCTCACCAGCTCATGCTGGAGGCCTGGCCCAGAGCTGCCCCGGGCACTACAGCCATTCTCAGAGCCTGAAGCAGAACACATTTTAAAAATAACCTTTTTTTGGAGAGATGTTAAAATATAGGAAGGCACAAAGATTAAAACACCTTGCTACCACCACACAGAATTGATAGTCAGTGTTTTCTTTATATTATTTTTAAGTTAAAACACAGAAAAAATGGAAGTACCTTTGATTCTTCAGCCCCTTGAACCAGTGTCACTCTGCTCACCCTTCCCAGGCGACCATGACCATGATCTGGTGTGTAGCCCTGTCGTCCATGTAAGAACTGTTTGCGTAAACCCTGAGGAACATGTAGTGTTGCTTTGGGTATGCTCTGAACGTACAGCCACAGCGCCATTCTGGGTTCCCGCGCAGTCTTTCACTCACCTCTCCTTTGCCTTCATCTGTGGGTACATGTGTTAGGAGCTGTGACTGTTAACTGCTAGAGAGTACGCCATGTGGACTGAGAATACCTCATTTCCCATTGACTTTTTTTTTTTTTGGTCAATCCTCACCAGAGGATATTTCCTCCCCCCCCCCCCACATTTTTTGTCAGTTTTTGTGAGAGAGGCACATTGATTGGTTGCCTCCTGAAAGGAGCCCCAACCAGGGCCAGGGATCGAGCCTGCAACGGAGGTACCTGCCCTTGACTGAATCGAAACCAGGACCTCTCATTGGCCACAGGCCGATGCTCTATCCACTGAGCCAAACCAGCTGGGGGCCCATTGACTGCTTTTTAGATTTTATTTTTTTGCTGTTGCAAACCATGTTGCAGTGGACACCATTTACAGGCCCCCAGGCACATATACGCGCTCCTTTCTGGGAATCATTCTGGGAGGTGGGACCGTTCATTTTAGGTATGTGCATTTTCAGTTTCACCCATTTTGACTTGGTTGCTTTCTGAAACATCTAAGCCCATTGCTAGTCCCACCAGCTTATGTGCTGGAACTCCCGTTTCCTGACCCTCACGCTGCTTGGGACTGGGTGAGCTTTGCCAGGCTTCTAGGGGAGAGCCCCACAGAGGAGTGGGGTTGAGCATTTTTTCCTCTGTTACTCGGCAGCACTTGTTCCAAACCCCTTGCAGGCACCTCCCCCGCTGTCACCACCACATCTTCCTACTGGAAGACCTAGAGTGAGTGGTTGGGCCATCTCTCCCTCGTACGTGGGAAGGGGGTGAGCACATACCTGCGTGTGTGAGCGACACTGCCAAGGCCCCCGGCCTCACTGCGGCCAGGACCAAGCTGGGCCCACACAGGCTTTCCGGCAGCCCCTTGGCTCCTCTGCTTAGTGGAGCGGGGGCCTGGGTCTTGTAACCAGCCCGCTCTCTCAGGGTTTACTGCCTGGAAATGCGCGAGGAGCGGCAGGAGCGGCTGACGTTTATTGACAAACAGTTGGAGCTCTTGGCGCAAGACTACAAACTGCGGATTAAGCAGATTACGGAGGAAGTCGAAAGGCAGGTGAGAAACGGGTCGGGCTCAGAGCAGAGTCCAGGGTGGGAAAGCGGAAAAGCAGACCTCCTCATCCGAGGGCCTTCTCAGCCTGAGAAGGAGCCTGTGGCCCCGATTCCAGCACGCAGCGCCCTCGCCGGTTCACTGGGCAGGTCACCTTCTCCAGATCTTAATGAGCATTCAGTCAGCCCACCCCTCACGTCCCTTCTGCCTCAGAAGCTTTAATTCCCTGACGCGCGGAGGAGACGGCTGGCGTGGTGGGGGATAGAGGATATGGAATCGGAGGCTCTTTAGACGCTCTCCCAGTGCAGATTTAGACACATTCTTTCCTGATCCCTAACGTTTCCTCTGTAGGTGTCAACGGCGATGGCTGAGGAGATCAGGCGCCTCTCTGTGCTGGTAGACGAGTACCAGATGGATTTCCACCCTTCTCCCGTCGTCCTCAAGGTTTATAAGAATGTGAGTCATTAGCAGCAGTGCTCGCATTAAGCACCCCTCGATCTTTTTGGCTACTGGGTGGCATCTCCAAGCAGCCGTGATTCTTCCCTCAACCTCCCGTCTGGTTGCAGGAACTGCACCGCCACATAGAGGAAGGACTGGGCCGAAACATGTCTGACCGCTGCTCCACGGCCATCACTGGCTCCCTGCAGACCATGCAGCAGGAGATGATCGGTGAGTGCAGGGAACGTGGCTCGGAGGCCAGGCCGCAGAGACCACCTTTCCTATCTGTCACCTTTTATGATGAGTCAACTCGATGCCTTCAGGTTCTGGGTGATGTCATGAGTTCATTCCACACGGAGCCGTCTTGTGTTACCACACAGGACTGTCACCGGCTGCAGGGCCTGCCCTTTAATCCACGTGAGGCATAATGTTAGCAGGGGTGGAGCCCAGACCTGCCCCCCTGGGAGAGCTGGCCTGCCCGCCCGAGTGTGGCACCCCCAGCCCCACAGCCCACTCGTCGGGCCCGGTTCTGGGGAGAACCACCAGCGCTTCGGCCATAGCTGCGGGCTCCCGTTCCAAGCCTCGGCCCTGGTGCGGCCCGCGGAGCTGAGGTGCTCTCCCCGTTCTCTTCCTGACAGACGGCCTGAAACCCCTCCTCCCTGCGTCCGTGCGGAGTCAGATTGACGTGCTGGTCCCTCGGCAGTGCTTCTCCCTCAGCTACGACCTGAACTGTGACAAGCTGTGTGCTGACTTCCAGGAGGACATCGAGTTCCATTTCTCTCTCGGGTGGACCATGCTGGTGAACAGGTTCCTGGGCCCCAAGAACAGCCGCCGGGCCTTGATGGGCTACAACGACCAGGCAAGCACAGCCCCTTACCTGGGTGTGCGGGAGGCCCATGGTCCCGGTGCTTCCACATCCACGCTGGCCGTATCCTGAGCACTGATGTTTGTGAAGTTGCAAATGCTAGCTGTATTTTTTTCTTTTCTTTCTTTCTGTATTTTAATATATTTTTACTGGTTTCACAGAGGAAGGGAGAGGGAGAGATAGAAACATCAATGATGAGAGAGATTCATTGATCAGCTGCCTCCTGCAGGCCCCCTACTGGGGATCAAGCCCACAACCCAGGCATGTGCCCTTGACCAGAATCAAACCCGGGACACTAGTCCACAGGCTGGCGCTCTATCCTCTGAGCCAAACCAGCTAGGGCTGCATTTTTTTCCTAATGCATATTACTGCTATTAAGTTACATTAAAGTAAATATTTTAAGTAACCATTATAATAATACATAACTTAAATCTGAATGACATAAAATATCTCTCCATATGCCATTAAAAATATTTTCCTCACCCAAGGATATGTTTATTAATTTTAGAGAGAGAGGAAGGGAGAGAGAGAAGCATCAATGTGAGATGGAAACATCCATGGTTTGCCTTCTGTATGCACCCTGATCGGGAGCCAAACCTGCAGTCTTTTGATGTAAAGGATGATGCTCCAACCACCTGGGCCACCGGCCGGGGCTACTGGGTGGCATCTTTCTTTCTTTCTTTCTTTTTTTCTTTCTTTCGTTGATTTTAAGAGTGCGTGCGTGAGAAAGAAACATTGATTCGTTCCACATTCTCATGTATTCATTGGTTGATTCTTGTATGTGTCCTGATTGGGGATCAAACCCACAGCCTTGGTGTATGGGAATGATGCTGCAACCAACTGAGCTACCTGGCCAGGGCTACCTTGAATTTTCTTTCCTGTAGGGATCAGGAAAGAATGTGTCCGTTTTAAAACTGAGATTTTACACCGCCTCTCTGTCTTGCACTTCAGTTGTTGCAGGTGCTACTCTTGGTACGTGTCCCACGCTTTGGGTGCTGAAGCCTTCCAAGGTGGCCACTGCTCACATTTCGGGGTCTCCGCAGTGCTCACCTTTGGGCTAGCAGGTCTGCTATGAAGCTCAAATCCTCTCTGCAACTTGTGAAGCTCACTTCCCCCTGTTGGCCTTTTGGAAATTGAAAAGTCACCCCCATCCTTGTTTCAGGACCCCTAGCTTTGAGGGTCACTGAAGGTTTCATTGAATGAGCCCCATTTTTCTTAGCCCTCTCCTTGTTTCTCTTTTCAGGTTCAGCGCCCCATCCCTCTGACGCCAGCCAACCCCAGCATGCCACCTCTGCCTCAGGGCTCCCTCGCCCAAGAAGAACTCATGGTTTCCATGGTCACTGGCCTGGCCTCCCTGACGTCCAGGACCTCCATGGGCATCCTGGTTGTTGGAGGAGTGGTCAGTGACACGCCCTGCTTGGGAGGGGCGGGAGGTGGGAGGACGGGCGGCTGACTGAGGGGCACAGTCCTGGTGGTCCCTGTGTGGCACGGCTCACTCACCTCCATCGGAGACTGAGTGTTCCCTTCACTGGTCTGTGCCAGCGCGCAGCCTCAGCCCTTTAGCATACATACTTACTGACCTGTCGGTCTCACTCAGCTGACATTCAGGGACCTCCAGTCCCATTTGACAGGGAGGAAAGTCTGTGACTACCTTGCCAGGCTTTGAGCTCTGGCCCCGTCTGACTCTAAGGCTGTGCTCTTTCCCCTGTCGGGCCTGCATTGCATGGTGGGTAGGGAAGTGACCCAAGAAATTGACAGGCCTGGGTTCTAGAGAGGTGGGTGTGCCCAGGAGTGTCTCATTTTTAGGCAAGAAAACCAAGAGGCAAACCTGAAAGGGTTTAATACAAAAGAGGCGAGGCCCGACCTTGTCTCTCCATCTCTTGGTTTTACGGCCCTTTGCTTTCCACCCTAAGGCCTGAGATTGCAGGCTGCCTTCTTTTTAAAAAATATTTTTATTGATTTCAGAGAGGAAGTGAGAGGGAGAGAGAGAGAAAAACATCAATGATGAGAGGAAATCATTGATTGGCCGCCTCCTGCATGCCCCCTACTGGGGGTTGAGCCTGCAACCCGGGCATATGCCCTTGACTGGAATCGAACCTGGGACCCTTCAGTCCACAGGCCGACACTCTATCCACTGAGCCAAACCAGCTAGGGCTGCAGGCTGCCTTGATAACTGGGGTCTCCTGTACTTCCTGATCCAAGAGACACTGCAGCCAAGATAACTTATACCTTGAATTTTTTTCTTTTTTTAAGCTTACATTTTTTAACAAGATTTTTTATTGATTTTTTTAGGGACAGGAAGGGAGAGGGAGAAAGAGAGAAGAAAACACTGATATGATAGGGAAACTTGTTGGCTGCCTCCTGCACGCCCCCTACTGAGGATCGAGCCCACAACCCGGCCATGTGCCCTGACTGGGAATCGAACCAGCAACCTTCCAGGACAACGTTCAACCAAATGAGCCACACTGGCCACGGCTCTTTTCTTTTCTTTTCTTTTCTTTTCTTTTCTTTTCTTTTTTCTAATTTCTTTTCTTTCTTTTCTACTTTTCTTTCTCTCTCTCTTTCTTTCTTTTTTTCTTTCTTTCGTTGATTTTAAGAGTGCGTGCGTGAGAAAGAAACATTGATTCGTTCCACATTCTCATGTATTCATTGGTTGATTCTTGTATGTGTCCTGATTGGGGATCAAACCCACAGCCTTGGTGTATGGGAATGATGCTGCAACCAACTGAGCTACCTGGCCAGGGCTACCTTGAATTTTCTTGATGACGTGGGCGAGTTCGCTCTATTATGGACAATTGATTTGTAGAAATGGTGGCTGAATGTAACTAACAAAATTGCCTTCTCAACCTGTAAGACCAGGGTGAGGCACCCGAGGCCCCTCTCCCTCGGTCTGCGGAGGCACATGTTCTGGTTCTGCCAGGTGACCTGGCAGAGGGTCATTCGCTGAGACCCTGACCCTTGATGGCTGTGTAACCCTTTTACAACATCTCGTTTTACCCAAACAACCTGTGAATTGGTGAAGACCGTTATGCTGGTTTTGGGGGAAACAAGTGTACAGAAACACAGCCAGGATGGCAGGCAGCACTGGAGCCTCGATTTCTGGCTCCAAGTCCAGTGCTCTCTGAATGTAGCCACACTGCCTTGAAGCAAAGTGCTACACACAGGACAAAAAGGAGCCATCTGCTGGGGAATGATGCGTGGAGTGTGACTTGTCAGTGTCATCAGAACGTTGATCCTCAAGAATTCTGTGTGCTGCCCGGCTGAATGGCTCAGCTGGGTTAGCTCGTCCTGTGTACCAAAAGGTTGCCAGTTCTGCTCCTAGTCAAGGTACATACCTAGGTTGTGGGTTCAGTCCCAGGTCAGGGCACATACGGAAGGCAACCAGTTTCTCTCTCATACTGGTATTTCTCTTTCTCCCTTCCTCTATAAGCAAGTCCTCTGGTGAGGATTTAAAAAAAGAAAATTCTGTGTGCCTGGATCTGTACCCCTACCCACTGTTTTGCATAAATCATGTGTGGAAGCACCAAGTTTCCCTTATTTTTTATTTTTGGTTAATCCTCACTTGAGGATGTTTTTCCATTGATTTTTAGAGAAAGCAAGGAGGGGGAGAGACAGAGAGAATGAAACATGGATGTGAGAGAGAAACATCGATTGGTTGCCTTCCACACACGCCCTGACCAGGGCTGGGGATCGAGCCTGCAACCTAGGTATATGCTCTTGACCAGAACCGAACCTGAGACCCTTCAGTCCATGGGTCAATGTTCCATCCACTGAGCAAACCGGCCAGGACCCTTATTTTAAACTGTAGCCGGTCCCTGCTCTTTTGGCCTCAGTGGGATTAAAGGAGACATTGAAAGAGGTGTTTTGAGTCGAGGCACGAAGGCTCCTGGACGGGCTCTTGGGAAAGTCCTGGCAGGGACAGGCTGAGAGGATGGACGGTGGGAGCCTCAGCTGACAGTTGTGCCTCCGCAGGTGTGGAAGGCGGTGGGCTGGCGGCTCATCGCCCTGTCCTTTGGACTCTATGGCCTCCTCTATGTCTACGAGCGTCTGACCTGGACCACTAAGGCCAAGGAGAGGGCCTTCAAGCGCCAGTTTGTGGAGTACGCCAGCGAGAAGCTGCAGCTCATCATCAGCTACACCGGCTCCAACTGCAGCCACCAAGTCCAGCAGTGAGTGGCCGGCAGCCCTGAGCCAGCGCCAGCTCCCGCGGTCAGGCTTCCCGCTGGGTCCCCTTCTAACCTGGAAACCATTAGGTCCTGAGCACCATCCGACCCTGACCTTCAGCTGTGCGGCGCTACCTTGCAGCCGGGGCTGGGGAGTGGCATCTCCAGGGATACCTGTGTCCTGACCTGGGACCACCCGAGAGTCTGGTTCCCTAAGGAAGGAGGACTGGACAGATGAGGGACGTTACTTTAAAGGTTGCCTTAAAGCAGTGATGGCAAACCTTTTGAGCTTGGCATGTCAGCATTTTGAAAAACCCTAACTTAACTCTGGTGCCGTGTCACATATAGAAATTTCTTGATATTTGCAACCATAGTACGAAGACTTATATTTTTGATATTTATTTTATATATTTAAATACCATTTAACAAAGAAAAACCAACCAAAAAAATGAGTTCGCGTGTCATAGGTTCGCTATCCCTGCCTTAAAGGCCTGTAGTTTGGATGCAGCTTTGAAGTTCTAAGGCTCAAGCTCATCCTTCCTGGCACAGCTCTGGTCGGGTGGGAGTGGATCGCTGGATCTGGTGGTGGGGTGCACGCCAGCTGCCGTGTGGCAGGCCCTTTGCTCGGCGTTTGCTCCTCCAGCCTTTAGAGGCAGACATTTTTCTGGGTGTTTGCCTTTTCTAATGGAGAAACGGAGATGTGAAGAGTAGTCACTTGTCCCCGGTCACTTGGCTGATTAGCAGCAGAGCCAAGATCTCAGTCCTAGTCTCACGGTCTGATGCCCCGCACTCCTGGTTCTGACATGGTGGTGATAGTGTGTGTGCTGGTTGTGACGTGTGTGGTCTCAGCTTGGGGTAGGAGGGTTCTCCCGAACCAGGACTGGTGCAGGGCAGAGCTGCCAGCCGGCGACAGGCCTGGCGGCTGCCCGACTCTGGGTGGGTCGGATTTAGTCACCACCTTTGTTCTCTAAAACAGCCACTTGGCCCGGTTGATCCCGACTCTCTCCTCCGCAGGGAGCTGTCTGGGACTTTTGCTCACCTGTGCCAGCAGGTGGACGTCACCCGGGAGAACCTGGAGCAGGAGATTGCTGCCATGAACCAGAAGATCGAGGTTCTCGTTTCACTTCAGAGCAAGGCAAAGCTGCTCAGGTGAGGCCTGGGCGGGGTGGGCTGTGGTGTGTGTCACGAGCACACAGCTCCTGGCGGGGATTTAGCTGTTCCCGTGTAAGACCAGGTGTGTGCCAGCATGTCCCCCGGCACTGGCTGGCAGGCATGGCCATGGTGGCACCAGAGGAACCAGGCGGTGTGGGGCCGTGGGGTTACAGCTCACTGGCACCTTCTCAACTGCAGCGTCTCGGGCACTTGACCTGAGCTGTCTGCTCAGCCTTCAGCAGCCTTTTCTGTCCTTGACTGTCCGCTGTGTGCTGGGGACACTGGGCTGGGCCCCCGCATGCGTTTTAGTCCGTTTCTCTCTGAGCTCAGGAAAGGGGGGAAGCCAGCATTTACCCACAGGGAAGCGGGTTAGGTAGCAGGTAACTGGCAGAAACCAGATGGGAACCCAGATCTGCATAGGGCCTGTAGAAACAGAGTTTGCTGGAGAGGATATTGATCTGAGGAGCCAGGGGTCCTGGGTTCTGGTCCAGGCACTCGTGTTCCGGCCAATCACTGAGCTTTCCTGTGCCTCACTGTTTCCATCTGTAAAATAGTCAGGTTTCATGATGCAGCCACAGAGCTGAATGTGTGTGCTCTGCATGAGTCCCCGGCCGCTCAGCTCGAGATAGCATCAGCTCACGGGACCTTGTGCTTCCTGCCCCGCCCCTGAGGGCAGCACCCAGGAGCTGCGTCATTGGCACGGGCCCCAGCCCAGGGAAGTGGACTTCCCCTCCCCTGACTGTGTCCATGTACCTTCCCCGCCCACCCCCGGGGCAGCCATTTTCCAGGGACACACTCATCCCCGGGGAACTAGCAGGGTGCATGTGGGGAGTGTCTGCTGCTGGTCAGCCACTGGGGACAGGGTGAACCTGAGACGGACAGGCAGGGAAGCAGAGTTCCCACCAGCTCAGGGCCTGGCCCGTGGTCCCAGGGCGAAGCAGACAACAGCTGGCAGCTTGGAAAGTCTCACTTTCCTCGTGTGTAAGAAGGGTTTTGGAGGGGTTTGTGCCAAGAACGGCTTGGCATATAATGCTGGTATTACCTGTTATTGTCAGCTCTCACCGCTGCAAATCATTTCTCTGCAGGAATAAAGGTGGTTGGATGGACAGTGAGCTCAACATGTTCATGCACCAGTACCTGCAGCCCAGCAGATAGTGGCAGCCCGGAGCCGGAGCCTGTGCGGAGGAGGGCGGCGCTGCCAGCCGACGGGGCGCCTCCAGGGCTGCTCCTGTCTGGCCGCCGCCGTGAGAATGAAAGCACCGTGTCTCACTGTTCGGAGCCCTTCAGCACTAGTCGCTTCCCCCTCCTCCGCCTGCTGCCGCGGGAGATTTTCCGGCTCACCCCCTAGAGGAGACTTTTTAAACCACGACAGTGTGACACCGAGGAATCAAGTCGAGTCCTCCGCTTTGTCAGTCACCTGAGCATCACTGGGTGCTGGGTAAGGTCCCGGCTCCCAGCCTCACCGCATGCCTGCTGGAGCCGTCCCACCCTCCTCCACCAGCCCTGATGCCGGCCCTGCACACCTGTGCTCCTTGCGACCAGCACACCCGCAGAAAAGGCCACCTCGGGACGCTGGGATTTCCTTCCCGGATCGCATTGGCATGGTTCTGTCCCAGAGGACTGTGCTTGTGTTGGTCGGTCCCTCAGCTTTCGTGCTTTGTCCGTGCGCCGAGCCTCTCAGACACGCGTTGATGATGGGGCTCGGTGCGCATGCCCTGGGTTTTGGGGGAGGAGGATGCTGCAGAGGCGATTTGATGCAGTGGTGAGAGTAGCTTAGGGCAGCTTGTGTGTGGAGGGCTGTGCCCCTCCTGACGCCTGTGCTGTTGGAGGGGCGGGCCTCCCTGCCCTTCATTGTCAACCTTGTTCTAGTTTCGGTCCTTGGCCTGCGTAGTCTGGTTTTATTATTAGTGAGAGGTGGTTTGGTCCAGAGCGTTAAAGGATGTAGTAGAAGGGAAGATGGCGGCAGGCTGGGGCCTTGGCGGCAGGCTGGGGGGCGTGGGCCCCTTTCAGGACGACAGCTGGAGAAGGTGGAGTCGGGGCAGAGCAGGGCCCTCCATTAGACCTCACTCTGAGGGGCCCATGGGGTCTGAGAGTCACCCCACCACCTTGATTGCACCCCTGTGGTGCCTCTTAAGAGACATGTCCCACCCCAGCTTGGCCCACCTGCCCCTGGCCGAGCATCCTCTGGGCTGAGTCTGTGCGGTGACGCTGCAGGTGGCCAAGGACAGTGTGGGAACCCTGGGCCCCACCTGTGCACTCCCCATCCCCAGAGCCTCCCACCGACACACATGGCCTCCTCCTGTTAACTTTGAGACGTGTTTTCCGCTGTTAGTGGTTAAAGTGGGGGCCGGTTCCTGTCTCCAGTGTGGTAGCTGTCTGGGCAAGCCACCTTTGGGGACAAGCCTTTGCAGCGCAGGTCAAAGAACATGCTAGAAAGAAAGCAGCCCCTCTTCCAGCAAGAGGCGGGGCTTGTCCTGCCCTTTGGAGTCCACGTGCTCTGGCGTCGGGACGTGATGGCCTCTGCACACGTGGTGGCCACGCCAGGCAATCCCTCCCAGGTCCCACTGGTCTTTCAAACCGCAGTCTGCACTGTTGTGTGGAACAAAGGATGGGCTTCGCCAAAGGGCGTGTGGTAGGAGGGCCTGTGAGTGTCCTGCCGGCCTGGCTGGTGTCACCTCACAGCCAGAGAATCTGTGTCCCGCAGTTCCAAGGAAGTTTGTGCTTTGGGGTGAAATTATTTAATGTAACTAAACATGAATTTTTAAAATGTAGCCCCTGGGCAGTGAATGAAATTTTGAACTTATACAATAAGTAAACTGAAATACATACCACCGAGGGGAGACTTCTGAAAGGAGTGTGGCAAAGACACTTTAATTTAATGCTGCTGACTTGGTTCTGTGTTTATGTTCATTTGCTGGAGTGAGACATGCTTGACAGTGAGTTTTTTCTCTGATATATTTAAGGTGATATATTTGCCTGAATTGCTCCTGTATCATTGCTGATAATATTGGAAATGAAAATAAAGCTAGTTGGGAACCCATTGTGGGATCTTCTCAGTTTCCTATTCTTCTGCAAACTCCCTCCAACATAACCGAGTCTGCAGGTTAGTATTTAAAATGACCTTGAGGGAGAGAGATCAACAAAAAGACTTATATGCAAGCATATAGGCCTAACCAATAGGCACAGACAACAGGGGGGTGAGGACATGAGTGGGGGGGGATGGAATGTAATGTGGGGATAAGGACACATAAGTAATAACTTAATCAATAAAAAAGTAAAAAATAAATAAAATAACATGACCTTGCCCTGGCCAGTGTGCACAGTGGTCAAAGGTTGGATCCCTGGTCAAGGGCATGTACCTGGGTTGCAAGTTCGATCCCCATGAGGAGGCAACCAATCGATGTGCCTCTCCCTCTCCCCCCGCCTCCCTCCCTTCCACTCTCTAAAAATCAATGAAAAAAATACCCTTGGGTGAGAATTAACAATAATAATAATAATAATAAAATGACCTTAACAGAGCAAAGGCGTAACCTGTCTTCAAGGACCAGGAAATCGAGTGATTTCTTTACAGATTTCACTATAAACCGTTCATTTTTCACTTAAGTCATGACTCAGACTGGCCTCCCCTGGCTTGCTTTCTGAGAACTTGGTTGTGACCTTTTCTTCCTCGTTTTCTTTGAAGGGCCCTAGCAGTGGCTGGGCATGACTAGTCGGTTTCCTGGGTCTGCCACCCCGGCCCCTGGCCGGTGGCCCCCCGCTGCCTGCTCCCCTGGTCCCTATCAGAGGACTCCATCTCGGGGAGTGGCAGCCTCCTCCTCCCAGGCTCCCAGACCACAAACCGGGCAGCGTCACATGCTGCATCTAAACCTGTCGGGTTTTCTTTTTTTCCTTTTTTAATTGAATTTATTGGGGTGACATTGGTGCAAAAAATTATACAGGTTTCAGGGGTACAATTCTTTAATATGTATCATCTGTGTATTGTGTGTTCACCCCAAGTCCCCCACCCCCTGCCCTCTGATAATTGCCCTGCTGTTGTCTGCATCTATAACCTGCCAGTTTCTGTCTTCAAAATACATGTAGATCCAAACCACTTCCCTCCACACGAAACTACCGCTCCTCCAACCCAGGTTACTGCCCCCTAACTCGGCCCCTCCTTCCACGCTGGCACTCTTGTGTTTGTGTCCAGGCAGTAGCCAGAGTGACCTTGATATAGATTTGAAATAGAACTCAGATCGTGTTGCTTCTCTGCTCGAAACACTGCTCTGGTTCCCTGTTCCACCCAGAAGGAGGCCCAAGACCTTGCCGTGGCCTTTTAGGGTCTGCGCTGCCTCCCACCGCCCCTCACTTCTCGGCTGCCTCCGTTTCAGCCACACCGGCCCCTTGCTGTTTCTTGAAATTGCTCAGCACACTTCTCCATAAGGGCCTGTGCCCTGCCTGACCCTCCGCCTGCTCTTCCGGATCTCACCACAGCTACCTAACTCTGTCACGTCCAAATATGCTGAAATGTTACCCCATTGGGTCTACCCGGAACCTTCCTCATAAGCCTTCTCTCCTCCCTGCTCCCCAGCACTTCTGAGTACTCTCAGCCTACAGCATGTGTAACATGTTTTTCTTAACAGTCGTCCTCTAACATGTATGTGCCTCTACCTGCTAGAACGTAAGTTCTGAAGGGTTGAGGTTCTTTGTTTGCTGATGTGTGCCAAGCATCTAAACCAGCTCCTGCCTCAGAACCAGCACTCAGTAAACACTTGCTGAGGTAACGAATCCTGTCCTGATAACAGTCCACACATTTTCAGCTCTCTAGTGTGGGGGACGCGACACATGCTCCTGGGAACTTCTGTAGGTAGTGCTAGACCAATGATGGCGAACCTTTTGAGCTTGGCCTGTCAGCATTTTGAAAAACCCTAACTTAACTCTGGTGCCGTGTCACACATAGACATTTTTTGATGTTTGCAACCATAGTAAAACCAAGATTTATATTTCTGATATTTATTGTATATATTTAAATGCCATTTAACAAAGAAAAATCAAAACAATGAGTTCGCCTGTCACCTCTGACATACGTGTCATAGGTTCGCTATCACTGCGCAAGGGGCTTCCAACGGTTCCCGTCTCAGCAGCTGGGGTGATGGAGCATGGGGTTGGATGGAGTCCAAGACCTAGTTTCCCAAAGCCCAGTGGCTTTCAAACTGCTTCTCCTGGCCCACAGTCAGGTACACAGCATGATCCAGTACACACGTACGTGTAGGTGAAACCAAAAATTTTAAACCAATCGTTTCTCTGCCTGCACTCCACAGGCATTTTCTCCTTAAGCAACTGTTTGCAACCCTGTTCAACTGTTCGCCAGCTCCAGGGTGATCACCTGCAGTTTGAGAGGGTGTTCTACATTGTTGCCTCACCACCACCTAGATCGTTACTCCCAGCAAGGCCAGACTCATTCCTGTGCTCTCGAAACCTACTCATCTGTCCACTGCGAGTTCCAGGAAATCTGAGAGCTGGGAAGTTCTGGCCCTCCAGTAACAATGACCCCATTTAATCACAAAGAGGATGGAGCCAGGGAGGGTCTCAGTTTCAAGTCTGGGCCCTCCTCACAGATATCAGCTAGATTCTCTCTGTCCTGCAGAATGGCCTTCTGTCTGAGTCAGACTCAGCTTGAGGTTGGAACGAACTGGCAGCTTTGACTGAGAGCTCACAAAGTGTCACATTTGTGTGCGCGAACCCAGGCGCTCTCAAAAACCTAAGTGGTCCGTTTTCCTCTAGCAATGAGGAAGCCCATTAATTCTGTAAAACGTTTGAGAGCACAGGATGGGCTAGCAAGCATGGTTCTGAGTGCTGGAGGGACAGCAGTGGATGAGGTGGACAAAAACCATCCCTGCCTTTATGGAGCTTGTATGCTAGTGCAGGGAAGGCAGACAACAGGCAGCACCCACCAGTGAAAGACACAATATATCAGAAGGTAAGGGCTCTTAAATGAGGCAGCGAAGGGGAGGGAGGGTGTAACAATAGTGTAGTAGTGGGGTAAGTGTCACTGAGAAGACATTTGAATGAAACCCTGTAGATATCGGGGCAGGGCATTCCAGGCAGAGGGACCAGCATGTACAAAGGCCCTGAGGTGGGAGCATGTCCAATATCTTCAAGGAACAAAACGAGACTAGAGTGGCTGGAGCTGAGTGAGGGAGGCGGGGAGTAGGAGCCAGTAAGGTGTGAAAAGGAATGAGGGTAGACTGGGATCTGGCAGGCCACTGTGAGGACTGTGACTTTTACTGTGAGTGAGGGAGAGGCCATTGGAATTTTCAGCAGAGGAGTGACACGCGCTGACTGACATCCTAAGTCCCAGGCTGCTAGAGAGCGGACGAGAGAGATGAAGGATAGAAGCAGGGAAACTGGATAGGAGGGACGACAACATTCCAGGGAGGAAAGAATGGTGCCTTGGACCGGGCACCTCAAAAAAGTATTTCATTAAACATTTTTTTCTAAATGTTTTTGTGGATTTTAGAGATAGAGGAAGGAAGAGGGAGAGAGAAAAACATCAATGATGGAAGAGAATCATTGATTGGCTGCCTCCTACACGGCCCCTACTGGGGATGGAGCCCACAACCCAGGCATGTGCCCTGACCGGGAATTCAATGATGACTTCTTGGTTTATAGGTCGGCGCTCAACCACTGAACCACACCAGCGGGCAAGTATCACTTTTATCCCACAATTTGTTTAATCACTCACCTCTTGACAGATATTTCCATTTACAATATAGCAGCTGTGAGCATTCATATGCAAGTCTTTGTATGAACATTTCCCCCCCCCTTGTTTAAATGCCTATGCATTGTTTACAAGG
>NW_006293088.1:5072571-5075188 GCF_000327345.1 Myotis davidii | reverse complement strand
AAACCCAGGACCTCTTGGGTCAGAGATCGATGCTCAATCCACTGAGCCACACTAGCCGGCCGGGTGATAGCTTGAAGTTCAAAGCTCAGCATGATCTTAAAGATGTCTGCCACACCCAGTTCCCTCATCAGCTGTATCATTTTTTGTTTGTTTATGTAAATAAAAGCACATGCTGACACATTCCTCCCCCCACCCCTGCAAGGTCTGTATTTTGCTTCTCACTTGGCCTCATGCTCTGAAGACCTTCACAGCAGCTCACTCTCGCTCAGAGCTGCCTGGTGTCCCAGCAACCCCGGGTGCAATAACCCAGGCCCTCCTACCCTCTGCCCTGCGGGCTCTGCCCCGGGAGCCATGGTTGCTATGCAGATGGCCGGTGTGACCGAGTTACCGAGCTAGGGCTGTGGGCCAGGTCCCTGTGTCTCCCTACCTGTGGGGACAAGACAGATCCCTCTCCGATGCTGCGGGCATGTTCCTACCTGAACCCGTTTTTGCACATGGTCAGTTATATGTTGCTTTCTCTCGAGTTTGAAGAGCATGTGATGTTACAGTTAAAGTTCTAAGTACTTCATCACGAGGGAAATTAGTCAAGCACTCTGAAAGTGTTTTCACTCTTAATGTGGTATACAGGGAGATATTAGAATAAGTTTAATCACTTTATCAGTCATTGTTTGCATCACTGTTGTTTTTATACCATGTTTTTGTTGTTTTCATATCATGTTTTTGTCGTTTTTATATCATGCCTCTGTTGTTATATCCTTTTGTTACTGTTATTTATTAATAAATTTATATATATATATTTTTATATTTTATTGATTTTTTTACAGAGAGGAAGGGAGAGAGATAGAGAGTCAGAAACATCGATGAGAGAGAAACATCGATCAGTTGCCTCCTGCATACCCCCCACTGGGGATGTGCCCGCAACCAAGGTACATGCCCTTGACCGGAATCGAACCTGGGACCCTTGAGTCTGCAGGCCGATGCTCTATTCGCTGAGCCAAACCGGTTAGGGCAATTAATTCCCTTTTAATGTGCACGAATTTCATGCACCGGGCTACTAGTTATGAATAATGCTGCCAGGAGCATTCATGCCATGCACAAGTCTGTGTGGATGTCCTAAATGCCCAGAGAACCTCCTTCCCACGGGATGCCAACCAAGGTAACCCCTCTGATATGTCCTCTCCTGGTGAGGCCAGGTTGGGGGGGTGATCTCAGTCCCACCTGCCAAGTGCCAATACCAGGAGTCCCTGAGCCCACTGAGGTTTCAGGTTCAATCTCCCTTCAGGACACATACAAGAAGCAATCAATGAGTGCATAAATAAACAGACCAACAAATCAACGTTTCTCTCTCTCTCTTCCTCCTTCCCTTCCTCTCTCTCTCTCTAAAGTCAATCAATTAAACAACAACAACAACAACCCACACACGTTAAAGCATATTTATGAGGCTGGGAAAATACCTGTCGAATAGTAGGCACTCTATATAAATTTACTTATATTTTACAGACTGTATCCACTTCTTAACCTGCTCCTCCAAGTAGGGCCGCCTCTTCATTCTAACCTGACTCCCACTGCATAGAACGATAAATGCTTTAAAGAAAGGATGAAAGGCCTGGCTGGGGTGGCTCAGTGGTTGAGCTTCGACCTATCCACCAGGAGGTCCCGGTTTGATTACGGGTCAAGGCACACGCCCGGTTCTGGGATCGATCCCCAGTAGGGGGCGTGCAAGAGGCAGCTGATCAATGATTGATTCTCATCATGGATGTTTCTATCTCTCCCTCTCCCTTCCTCTCTGAAATCAATAAAAATATAATTTTTTAAAAAAGAAAAGGTATGAAAGAATGATTCGTCAGCCGCCAACCACGCTCGCCCAGGTTAAAACCCCAGAGCTGCATCCCACTGCTTACTTAGGGGCAGCGTCAGTGCCAGACTCTGAACCTGTCTGCGCCAAACGTGACACAGCTTGTGGTCTAGTATCAGAGCCAGCCTCCCAGGAGCCCGCCCTATTCCGAAAAAATTGACCTCGGACGTTAACCAATCAGCTGTTGAGCAACGCTGTTAGTCCCGCCCAAATATTGAAACTGTTGCTTCTGAACGCGGAGTAACGTTCCCAGGCGCGTCTGGGCCCTGCCACTCATCTGACCAATCAGGGCGGCCTTGTGGGTCCCGCCCCTATTGGCGTTACGTAGGATGGACGGGGCGGAACTTCTTCCGGCACAGGCGGTGTCCAGCGGCGCGGATCCGTGGCTTCCGGGCAGTGAGTGCAGAGCCGCTAGGCCGGGGATGGGATGGGGTGGGGTGGGGGAAGGGCTCGGTTGGAGGCCCCGCGTGTGCCCCCGCGGGGTTCGGGGCTGCGATGGGAAAGATGAATTTTACTGTGAGCGCTCAGGTCGGCTGAGTCTCCCTTTCCCCGGTCCCGTCCCTGCGTCCGCCCGCACTGCCTCTGGTGCTTTTGCTACCCGTCTCTCTTTTGAACGTTGCCTTCCTGTTGCATTTGCGCAGCTTTTAGCTTTTCTTTTGCCCCCAATTTTTAAAAACGCTCCTTATTTTAAAAAAATCTTTATTGTTAGCTTTTAGCTTTTCAAAGGGGGGCTGGAGCCGGAGGAAGGCAGTGCAGGCTTTT
>NW_006293088.1:5060842-5072529 GCF_000327345.1 Myotis davidii | reverse complement strand
ATCCTCACCCAAGTATATTTTTCCTTGATTTTTTTTAGAGAGAGTGGAAGGGAGGAGGAGAGACAAACAGAGAGAGAAACATCGATGTGAGAGGGACACATCAATTGATTGCCTCTCCCACGCACCCCAACCAGGCCTGGGGATCCAGCCTGCAATGGAGGCATGTGCCTTTGACCAGAATCGAACCGGGACCCGTCAGTCCGCAGGCCGATACTCTATTCATTGAACCAAACCGGCTAGGCCAGGCTGCTCTCTTTAATCCCGAGGGGAATCTGACCAGATAAGGGCGGGCGCCGGGACTTCCGGTCCCCGGATCTGGCTGTTTGCGGAGCTTGCATAGGAGACTCCCCCACAGGGTCCTCGGTATCGCATCCCCTCTGTACCCCCTTCCCTGCGGGGCATATGTGAGGGGTAGGGTGTCCAGTGTAAGTCTGGTTTCTCTCTGCTCTAGGGTGCTGGGAGCCCCCGCCCCACCCCGGTGTGGGCGGTCCACAGGCGAGGAGTGTGGGTGGGGCAGGGTTTCTGAAGGTGCGCGTCCCTGGACCCAGGGTTGAAAAGGGATAGTGTGTATTGGGAGAGACTTTCTGTTGAGGGGAGTCTGGCCTTGGGGATGGAAGGGAAGTGGGGAGCCCCTTCCCCTAGCCTGCAGAAACTCCTTCCAGAGGCATCTGTGTATCCCTGAGCCAGGATGGGTTGGGGGGGTGGGGGTGGGGGTGGTGGGAAACAGCTTTCCCGGGAGCCCCTTCCCCTAGCCTGCAGAAACTCCTTCCAGAGGCATCTGTGTATCCCTGAGCCAGGATGGGCGGGAGGGGGGGGGGGGGGTGGTGGCAAAGGCAGCTTTCCAGGCGCCTCTCCACACTGCTGGGGAAAGGCTGGTGTGACCGTGGATCCCGGAGCTAGATTGAGGTTCAAATCCTGATTTTGCCACTTACTGGCTGTGTGATATGGGGCAAGTTGCTTAACTTCTCTGAACTTTGGTTTCTTCATCTGTAAAAAGAAAAGGAAACAGGAAGAATGGGCAGGAGAGAGGAAAGAGTCCCTGCAGGAGCCTGGTATGTGTTGGATTCACAAGTTATAATGCGTTACATTTGTAGAATTGCCCCAGTTGCTTTCTATAAATCAAACTGGTCTAAGTTCATAGTTCAAGTCTTTAAAGGGGGATTGTTCTCTTTGCGCATGTAGAGAAACACACTGACCAGATGAATAGTAACAGACATTTATTGCATGCTCACTGTGTGCCAGGACCTGTACTAACATGTAACATGCATGACCTCATTTAATCCTTACAACAACCTTATGAGGTAGATACTGTTACCGTCTCGTTTGACAGATTAAGAAACGGAGGCCGAGGAAGGTTAAATATTTGTCGGCGGCTGCACAGTTGGGGAGAACCAGAGTGGAGGGATTTGAACCCAGGCCTGTGCCTCCACTGGGCAGCCTCCTCAGCCCCGTGTCATGCTGTCTTGGCTGCAGGTAGCAGAGCTGGGCCTGGAACTCAGCCCGGAAGGCACTCTTCAGCCGGGAGTCAGCGACATCCGACATCGGCTGTGGGAAGCCAGAGAATATGACTGGGATGGTGGAGACCAAGGACCTAGCGCAGCTGCGGCAGCTCAACCTGGAGCTTCTGAGGCAGCTGTGGGTTGGGCAGGATGCCATGCGGCGGTTGGTGGCCAAGGCAGCCTCAGAGGTGGGTGTTCACCTTGGGAACTCCCAGAAGATGAGGGGGGCTACTAACCCTCAGGCCAGAACCCAGGCCTCCAGGGTTGTCCTGTGCAGCATGCCCATTGGATGGCTGATGGGAAAACTGAGGCCCGGCAGAGGCACTGGCCTGGGACAGCAGAGGCTGGAGCAGGAACGCAGGCCTTTATGCCTAGCACATGCCAGCTAGGGAGGTGGCTGGGTGACCTGGCCTCTCTGTTCTAGTCAAGCCTGGACTCCAGCAGCAGCTGTGACTCCGAGATGCCATTGTCCCCAAAGACGCCTTCAATGGCCCAGAGAACCTCCTCTCCACGGGATGCCAACCAAGGTGACTCCTGCGACATGTCCTCTCTTGGGGCCAGCTCGGGGGTGCTCTCTCTCCCACCTGTCAGGGAGCCCCGGAGCCCGCTGAGGCCCCGCGGGGCACCGTTGCTGGCCACCTCAGACTCGAGTGACTCAGAGCGATCAGCAGCGCTGGAGGCGCAGGCACCGAGGTCCATCCAGGATCAACTGAGAAAGCTGCCCAAGGTACCGTGGGAGAGCGGGGCATCCCTCGGTGGGTGCTCCCTGGATCCTCAGTTTCCCTGTCTGACAAATGCACTCATGGGCAGCCTTCTTTGCAAGGTGAGAGGCTGTCCGGGAGATACCGCAGATTGTGTCCAGCTCAGCCTACGTCAGTGACGGCGAACCTTATGAGCTCGGCGTGTCAGCATTTTGAAAAACCCTAACTTCACTCTGGGGCCGTGTCACATATAGAAATTTTTTGATCTTTGCAACTATAGTAAAACAAAGATATATTTTTGATATTTATTTTATATATTTAAATGCCATTTAACAAAGAAAAATCAACCAAAAAAATGAGTTCGCGTGTCACCTCTGACACGCGTGTCATAGGTTCACCATCACTGGCCTAAGTGCTGGGTAAGTGGTGGTTGCTAGTTTCTTAGCTCTTTGGAAAGAAAGTGAGGAACCCCATTATACAGATGGTAAGACCAAGGCTGAGGCCACACTTACTCAAAGTCACACATAGAAAGGGGCGGGAACCAAACACTGTATCTTTCAATTCCTGAGCCCTCAGCTGAGCCTTGGGGCCCACACAACCCCTTTGCTTCCCCCAAGCTGGGGCCTCCTTCGTGCTGGGCCTGCTGGTCTAACCCGATGTCTTTGCCTTGTCAGCTAAGAGTGACCTTCAACAAGGAGTCTCCAGTGCCTGAGAGGAGCTGGCGCCTCAGACCCTACCTGGGCTATGACTGGATTGCAGGTGTGGCCCGCCCCATGCACACACCTTGCCTGTGAGTGGGGGGAGGGGAGGCCCCAGCTTGCCTACTCACCTGCTTGAAGCTCCCCCCACCCCCAGTGCTGCCTGGTGTGTCTGAATGGCCCTCCCTCCTTGGTGAGCGCCTTCTTTCAGCCCCCGGCGCAGTGACAGGCACGGAGGCGGTGCTTGAGTGCTTGCCTGGACTCCCCTGTTTTTATCTCTGCCCCCCTCCCGCCCTGAATTCTAGACTTGTGTACCTGGCTGCCTTCTCTGTATGGCATATTCAGTGTCTTAGATTGCTTTCATGTTCAACATCAAGGTGATGATTTTCTTCCCACTGCATTCTTTCCTCTCTTTGCAAATGGCAACTCTAAGTACCTAATAACTCATCAGGTCATAACCTTGGGATCAACCTTGATTTCCATCTCTCCTTTTCACATATTCCTCTCCCAGTCCATTGGCACATCCTAGTAGCCCTGCCTTCAGCATATTTCTAGCCTCTGATTACTTCTCTCCACCAGGATGCCTATAGTCACTTCTAACTGGTGCCCCCGTCTCCCACCTTGTAGCAGCCAGAGGGCAAAAATACATGGCCGATCTGATTATGCCACTCCTTGTCCCCAAGCCCTCTGCTGGCTTCCCAGCCTCCTCTCCTCCACTCTCACCCCTTACTCCCCTCTAGCCGCTTTCACCTCCTGCCTGTTCCTCAGATACACTTCCGCCCCAGGCCCTTTGCACTTGCTCTTCTACCTGAGATGGCCACGTGGCTCCCTCCCCACTTTCAGGTGTCACCTCCTCAGAGAGGCCTCCCCTGGCACCCCTGCCCTATCCAGCTGGGTTCCCCAGCTCTGCTCGCTCCTTCCTGGCACACGTCATCACTCAGTGTTGTATTGCATGTCTCTTAGGCGACTAGTTTGTCTGTTGCCGCCATATTAGTAAGTGAGGCAGGAGCTTGGTCTAGTCTAGTTCACTGCTCTTTCCCCGGCACATTAAACGGTGTCTGGCCCATTGCAGGGGTTCTGTAAGTACTGTGTGCTTAGACAATATGCATCAGGTGGATGGACACAGGCAAAACTAACAGGCACAGTGAGTGGAGGGTCCCTTCAGGTCTGTGAGGCCTGGTGGGGACAGAGCAGGTGGACTGGGTGCCAGCACTGAGCGTCCTCTGAGCCTTGGCCAGTGGCCGCACAGCAGCTCCCCGTGCTTTGCCCACTTCAGGGTCTCTGGACAACAGCTCACCCATCAGCAGCAAGCCCGAGGCCTTCTTCTCGAAGCTGCAGGAGTTCCGGGAGACCCACAAGGAGGAGTGTATTCACAGTGAGCCCGAGTGAGTAGGGGCAGGCCAGCGGTGGGCAGGCAGCACAGGGACCCTCCCTGTCGCTGGCCTGTTCACCCTCTCGCTCTCATAGACCCCAGTTCCCAGGCCGGCGGGAGAGCGACAGTGCCCAGGAAGACCACGAATGTGAGTGTATGCCCCGCGGGCCGCCCTGGAGCCCAGCCGAGGTCGCGGGGGCCTGGGGAGGCGGCTGGGTGTTGGGGATCAGGGAGGGGAGCCTGGTGTCCGGACAGGGTGGAGCAGGCCCTGGGTGGGAGGTGAGGGAGCTGGGGCCCGGCCTCATGGGGATTAGGGTCAGCCCTGTGTCACCCCGCCTCCCCGCTCCCCTGCAGCCTGCATTTGCTTCCCAGCTGCCTCATTTCCTGTGTGCTCCCACTCCCGCACCCTCCTCTCCCGTGTGGACATGAGTTGCCTGTGGGGGGAGGTTCCCGGCTCAGTCATGTGAACACATAAGTCTGCTGTGAATTTGCATGTGTAGCGTACACTGTACATATGTGTGTAAGGGATGTTCATGTGAACATGACTCTGTGTGCACCCTGTGTATGTGTGATTACAAATATAGGCACGTGCATGTGTCCACAAATGTGGCTAAAGCCATGCTTTGTGTTTGCACACATGACATTTCCACATGCGAAGGTGCTGGCCAGTGTGCGGTTGTGTGCACATGTGTGTCATGCTTGAGGAAGTGGTGCTCTGTGTTTTGTGTGTGAGCATAAGTCTGTGTGCATGCTGTGCGCGCATGTGTGTACATGCCTGTGCGTGTGGCGGAGGGCAGTTGGAAGGGTCGGCGGGCCTGTGTGGTTGTGGGCAGCAGGGGCCTCGGGATTAGGCTTCTGGGCTGAGGCACTGCTACTTCTGCTGGGCCTCCAGGTGTGTACTGTTACCGTGTCAACCGGCGTCTGTTCCTGGTGCCTTCGGACCCTGGCACCCCCTGCCGCCTGTGCAGGACACCCCGGGACCAGCGGGGCCCTACGACACTGGCAGACCCAGCGCAGGTCCGGTGAGTGGCCGGAGCAGGCAGGGCACCTGGGGGCACCTTTGGGAGCAGCAGGAGCTGAGGAGGGAGTCAGAGCTGGGAGCCCACTGGTTTGAGGGAAGGAACGATGGGCCTGGGGCTGTGACCCCCCGGTAGCCAGGAAACCTCTGTGGTAATGTCCCCCACCCCCCCGTCACCCCCCAGGGTGAGCATCCCACAGTCCATCCTGGACCCACCCCACCGCTACCGCATCCACCGGCGGAAGAGCTTCGACGCCTCCGATATGCTGTCCCTGCCCCGGGTGAGCAGCCACAGGGAGTCTGGATGGGGGTGGGTGCGGGGCTGGAGCCCAGAGAGGGCCAGGGACTGTGCCAAGGCCACCCAGGGAGGCTGAGCTCGAGGAGGATGGGCACCCAGATCTCTGGAGCCCAGGCCAGGCCACTTCCATCACCTGTGCTCTGCTTGTTCGGGGGTGTGGGGCACCCCACCCTCACCCCGCATCCAGAAGGGTCTGCCACCTGCTGGTGTAAATGGGCCCCGTGTATCAGCTCCCGTGTGGGTGCGCGGTCCTGAGGAGGACCCTCTCACGGAGCCCGCAGCAGCCGAGAGCACTGGCTCTGCGGCCGCCCCACGCTGTAGACGAGCTCGCTGAGGCAGAGGGCGGTGACTGTCCGAGGTCAGCAGGTGGAAGAGCTGGGGTTGGAACCCCAGCCCTTATGCTTGCATAGTGCCTCCATCACATCCTTCGTGTCTCCTGGCTGGGGGACCCCAGTCACTCCCAGTTGAGGCCGGGGGAGCTGGGCCGGGGGGAGGAGATGGGATGCCAAGGAAAGTCGGTTTGCACATCTGTAAAATGGGCACAACATACCGTCCTCAGGCTTGTGTGGTGAGGTGGGGCAGTTGAGGGAATCGGTACCAGTCCGGGCGTGGGGCCGAGCCCAGCAGGAAGTGCTCGTCAGTGTCCGCAGCCTTTCCTCCGCCTTCTGGGTTGGCGCCAGGGCCTGGGTCAGCAGGGTCAGGAAAAGGGAGGCCCAGTGGGTAGACACAGCCCCTGCCCTGGGGGAGCCTCCGTCTCCAGGGGGTACCGTGACAGTTTGGGGGAGCCCTGCCCCAGGTCAGGGCCTTGACCTCCTTTTCTCCACAGCACTGTCTGCTGGGCTGGGACATTCTCCCTCCAAAACCCGAGAAAAGCTCCGGCCCCCAGAGCTTGGACCTCTGGTCCTGTGTCACCTCCGAGGCCCAGCACCAGCCGCTGTCGGCCGGCCCTTCCCACCTGGTATGGTCTGGGGCACCCTGGGAGGGGCAGGTGCCTGGAGCGGGCCTGGGGACTGCAGAGTCCTAGGGGCAGGATTGGGTGTCTCCCGGCAGGGACCCATCCCCATCTCCTGGCCCTGACCCAAGGCACCCTTCCAGGATCCAGCCCTCCACACTGGCTACCCATCCCTCCCAAGGAGGTGACCCCAACTCTAAGATCCCGAAGGGGATGAGGCTGGAGCTGGGGTGACCTGCCGCCACAGTGGCCCCCTCTGACACCACCTTATTCACCATCCAGGCCCAGTCAGTACGCGTCCCGTCCCCCACCCCGATCTGGTCAGAACCCCAGGCGCCCCAGCCCCGCCCGCGCACCCTGGTGGACGACCTGAGGACTGGCCACTTGGAGGACAGTGTTCCTGCCATCGCCTCCAGCCTCTTCCCTCTGGCAGGCGTACCCATGGGGGTGCCCATGAGAAGGGAGCCCTGCCCGGCCTCAGCTAGAGGTGGACTCAGGCCCCACCCTCCTAGGTGGGGCCGGTGGGTAGGCCCAGGCCTGTCCCCTTCCTGGGCTCAGAAGGGGTGACGGGTGGGAGGCCAGGGCGTTCTGTCTGCTGTGTTTGGAAATAAAGCTCAGTGCTGTCTGCCCCCCCCAGAGTCCACGTGTGTCGGGTCTGTCCTGCTGATGCCCTCAGTGCCCAGGCGGTGCCCTGGCCTCCACCGGCCTCCCTCACCTGGGAGACACTCTGACAGTCCGTGCTAAGTGGGTGGGTCCAGTGCCCTCTGCAGCTCCCAGCTCTGGGTAGAGGCCTTCTAGGTGGGTGAGGGCTCCCAAGACAGGCTGAGGTCAAGGTCAGTGTTGAACACCATTTCCACAAGGGGCTGGGGTCTCAGGCTGTCCCTGTAGAGCAGTGGTTCTCAGCCTGTGGGTCGCGACCCTTTTGGGGGGGTCAAACGACCCTTTCACAGGGGTCGCCTAAGACCATCGGAAAACACATATATAATTACATATTGTTTTTGTGATTAATCACTATGCTTTAATTATGTTCAATTTGTAACAGTGAAATTGGGGGTCACCACAACATGAGGAACTGTATTAAAGGGTCGCGGCATTAGGAAGGTTGAGAACCACTGCTGTAGAGGAAGCTGAAGTTGTGAGAGGGGAGTGAGTGAGCTCACTCCTTCTTGGTTCCTGACACTGGGTCCATTCATAGAGGGGCTCCTCCTCCCCTCGAGTCCAGCCCGGGAAGCCATGGGTGACCCCGAGAGATCAGACCGGGGAGGTTGCAGAGCGCAGATCTCCCTCCTGGACTAGTCAGCAGTACCTGTCTCCTTCCCTCGGTCGAACAATATGAAGTTCCTGTTTTTCTAGATAAAAATGGGGAACCAAAGCCCGGAGAAAGCATGTGCTTTTTCTGAGGTTTCTCAGCATAGAGTGTGGCTCTAGGGCTGCGGTCTCTGTGGTAACCCTCTGTTCCCATCATGCACCATGTGTATGTGAGAATAAGCAAGGTTATGTTGCAGTAACAAACGAACCCCCAGATCCCAGGGGTTCAACAAAAAGGCTTATATCTCTTGCTGACTTGGTCGCACGACGTTTCCGTTATAGGACATTTGGGGCCTGTGCTTTTAACATTGTCTCTTGGGGACTCAGGCCAGTGAAGGCTCCACCCTGGGGGACATCACCTGTTGCTTCAGCCGAGTAACCCCACAACACACAGGTCATTTCTGTTTAGGGTTCATTGTCCAGAGCTGGCCACTTGGGCCCCAGCTGACAGCATGGGTTTGGGACAGTGATGGGGAACCTATGACACGTGTGTCAGAGGTGACACGTGAACTCATTTTTTTGGTTGATTTTTCTTTGTTAAACGGCATTTAAATATATAAAATAAATATCAAAAATATAAGTCTTTGTTTTACTGTGGTTGCAAAGATCAAAAAATTTCTATATGTGACATGGCCCCAGAGTTAAGTTAGGGTTTTTCAAAATGCTGACACGCTGAGCTCAGAAGGTTCGCCATCACTGGTTTGGGATGTGGAGGCGACTCGTGGGACAGCGTTACTGTCCTCCGTGTCCTGTTACCTGATTCCCCCCAACTCGGTCCATGCAGAGCCCCAGGCCCGGGCAGCAGAGGCCACTAGAAAAGTAACAGGCATTGCAGATTCTCTTCCTTCACTCGGGTCCAACCTCAAGTGCCTTCAGGAGCCGGCCGGGCAGGTGAGGTGATGGAGTCCGGGGCGTCGGCTGCCTGGAGAGCACGGGTTCCTCCCGGAGGCTGTCAGGTTCAAACGCCTACGTGATCCAAACTGCGTGTCTGGCAGGCCTCACAGCAGGTCCTGGTTTGCCGCTTGATTCTGGGACGTGAAGAAACAAAGTCTCTGCCACATGTAATTTTGTATTTTTTAAAATTTTGTTTTATTTTTAAAATTTTGTTTGTTTTTTAGAGAGAGGGGAAGGGAGAGGGATAGAGAAGATAGAAAAACGTGTCCTGATCGGGGATCGAACCAGCGATCTCCTGGTTCCTGGACCATCGCTCAACCACTGAGTCACACCAGCTGGTCCCACATGTAATCTTTTAAAATTAATTTTTAATTGTGTAAAACATACATAACAAACTTTATCATTTTTATACATACAGTTCAGTGGCACATGGTTGTACAATCATCGCTACCAACCATCCCCAGAATTACTTTTCATCTTGCAAAAGTGCCCACTCCTCCCAGCCCCTGGCAACCACCATCCTACTTTCTGTCTCTGAGTCTGACTGCTCCAGGGACCTCGGAGAGTGGAATCCTGCAGCGTGTGTCCTCAGGGACTGCCTCACCTCCGTTAGCCTGATGCCCTCACGGTTCCCTTATGTGTAACCGGTCACTTCCCTTCCTGTTGAAGCTGAGTAGTACCTCACTGGATGGATGGATCGCATTTTGTTTATCCCTCATCCACAGTGGGCCCATGGGTTGCTTCCACCTCCTAGTTGTGAATAATGCTGCTCTGAACCTGGGTGGACACACGTCTGTTTGAGCCGCTGCTTCCGTTCTTGGTTACACAGCCG
Source organism: Myotis davidii (assembly GCF_000327345.1). Classification (NCBI taxonomy): domain Eukaryota; kingdom Metazoa; phylum Chordata; class Mammalia; order Chiroptera; family Vespertilionidae; genus Myotis; species Myotis davidii. The sequence continues at coordinate 5,062,957 of NW_006293088.1, read as the reverse complement.
GAAGTGGAATTGCTGGGCCCCGTCGTTCATCTATCGAGGAACCACCGTTCAGTAAGTCCGCACTTCATGGCTTAGATAGGTTCTCCGACTTCAAATGAAGCAAGCATAATGAAACCCATTGCACCACAGGCTAATTGCTATAAATGAGATAAGTTCCTGCGGCATCAGTGTTAGGAATGAAACGACGTTATGGGGGGACCCGCTGTCCTGTGTAGCAGCCGCAACGTTTGACATCCGGCCAGCACTGCCAGAGGGTTGCAAGGTCTGCACGTGCTCAGAGCACTCACTCCTGCGCCTCGGCGGACGGCCGTCCTGGCGGGTGCGCGTGGTGTCTCATTGCGGTTTTGGTTTGCGTGTCCCTGGTGATTGTGATGTTGAGCATCTTTTCATGAGCTTATCGGCCATTCCCGTGTCTTCTTTGGAGAGATGTCTAGTCAAGTCCTGTGCCCATTTTTTTTGTTTGTTTTCTGTTTTTAAGTATTTTTATTGATTTCAGAGAGGAAGGGAGAGGGAGAGAGAAATAGAAACATTAATGATGAGAGAGAATCATTGATCGGCTGCCTCCTGCACACCACCACACTGGGGATCGAGCCCGAAACCTGGGTAGGTGCTCTGACTGGGAATCGAACCATGACCTCCTGGTTCATAGGTTGATGCTCAACCGCTGAGCCACACCGGCCGGGTGTGTATGAACAGGGCTTCATGGTTCTTGTCCTGCATGTACTTTGAAAGTCAGAGAGCCTGTGAGCCAGTGGTTTTGTGAGGAATTCTTTGGCCAGGTGATTCTTCAGAGTTTGAGAGCCTCTGTCAAACGAAGATGGCGAAATTCACAGCTGAGATTAGTCTGTGAGCCTCTGACAAGAACAGGACACAAATGCTCTTTTCCCAGGAAAGTTCAGAGTCCACGAAGGCGTCAGGGCAGCGGCTTCTCCGGAAGGGGGTCCTGAGAGCGCCGGTAGGTTCTGGCCGCCCTGCGTTTAGTCAGCTCCGTGCAGGAGGCCACAGCCCGGGTCTCCAGACTGTTCACCAAACCGGTGACGCCGCTTGAAGAGACTCAGCCTGACTTTGTGTGGCACCAGGAGAAATGCGGACTCTGACACGCCGGCTGGGAGGGAGTGCTGGTTGCAGCCTGTGAAAGGACGGCATCTCAGGATTAATGGATGCACAAGGTCTTGAGCTAAGAACTCTGGTCTTTTGGTTACTGATTCTGGGCTCATGCACTGCTGGCCCCGCCCCTCGGGGCCGTTGGGAACTGCGGCTGGAGCGGGGCCGGAGTGGGGGGGTCGGGTGGGGAGACAGCCGGCCCCCTGCTCTGCCGCTCTGCCTGCGAAGGAACGCTGCAGGGAGGTGCTGGAGAGAGAGGGCCTCGGGCTCTGGGTGCCCACTCGCCTCTCCCAGCCGCCCCGTGGCACTGCTCCAGGTGGGCTCCAGGTCGGGGACTAGGCTTTTTCAAACCTAAGGCCCCAAGAAGGAAGGTCACAGGCGGAGCGGCCCAGCACAGAGCTGCGAGTCTCCCAGTATTGCCTGGTTCAGCCCACACCTGCCCCTCGCGACTCTCCTGTCCGTGACTCTCCCCCGCTCTCAGGTACCTGCCAGTCGTTCCTGATTATCCCGGGCCTTCCCTCCTTCTCACTGGGATTTAGGATCTCTTCCCGTCCCCCACCTCCACCCCCTGCAGCTCCTACTTGCCTTCAGTGTCTTCTTTCCACAGGCTTCCCCAGGAGCCCGGATCCGTCCCACCCATTGCACACTACACACACACACACACACACACACACTCTCACACACACACACATACACACACACTCACACACTCACACATTTCTCATCTCAGCCTCACAGATTAGTCAATTCTCATGTAAGCTCATTGCTTAGAGCAGGGGTGGGCAACCTTTTTGTGAGTGCGTGCCCAAACCAGCAAAATCCCTGACTCAAAATTCTTCTGCGTGCCAACCCTAATTTTTTGAGAACATGTTACACCTACTTGTGCGCATGTGAAGAACCTTGAAGAAATAATAAAATTCATTTGAGCGACAAAAACAGTATATATGATGATGAAAAATACATTTATTTTTTAATGTATCCATGTACACTGATAGTCCGACAGAAAACTTT
>NW_006293088.1:5055185-5060729 GCF_000327345.1 Myotis davidii | reverse complement strand
AAATGGAAGATGATAAGAGGGTTTCGCGTGCCAAAAGTTAATGGCGTGCTGTGTTTGGCACGCGTGCCAGGGGTTGCCCACCCCTGGCTTAGGGTCTCTCCTGCTAGAATTTAAGTTCCATGACAGCAGAGATGGTATTCTTTTCGGATTCTTTTTTTCCTGGTTCCTTTAAAGTGGTGGCTAAACTATTTCAGGATTTGGCTTCCTCCCCACCCTGGTTTCCCACCTGCGACGTAAAGGCGATGGGAAGGATGTTTTAATTTCTCCGAACTGCAGGAGACTTGTGGTTGGGCACACATCCTCGTACACCTGACATGTCTCCCCCTCCTCCAAATCAATCGTGTTCTCCCCTTTTTGTCCTCTATAAATATGAAGCATAAATCCCAAAGGATAAAAGCAAGATCGCCTACTTCTTCCAAAATTGATGTCTCATGTTCATCATTTAGAAATAACGCAGGGTCTGATTCTCCATCGTCTGTATGGCAGCATGGAAATAGAACCCACGCGGGTCATTCATTCATTCACCCACTCATTCACTCACCATGTATGCACCGAGCTCCTACATGTATGCTCACCACGTATGCACTGAGCTCCTACATGCATGCTCTAGGCACTGGCCTGTGGAGCCCCCACGCTGGTGCTGGGACATGTACTGAAACCAGCCAACACACAGATGTGTCAGGTGGCACCAAGCGCTGGGAAGGGACCAGAATGGGGCCTGAGCACTGCTTCCCTCTCCCACGGCTCACGTCCTGCGTGCCTCACCGGGGAGCCTGCTGGGACCCCTGGCCTCCAGGTCCATCCACACTGCCCTCTCTTCCTCCCACTGAATTCCTACATAGGCCTCGGCTTCTGCATCCTCACAGGCCTTCCCTGACCCACAGCCTTGGGATCTGACCGGGGAGCCAGATGCACCGAGCTCCTACATGTATGCTCACCACGTATGCACCGAGCTCCTAGGCGCTGTTCTAGGCACTGGCCTGTGGAGCCCCCACGCTGGTGCTGGGACATGTACTGAAACCAGCCAACACACAGATGTGTCAGGTGGCACCAAGCGCTGGGAAGGGACCAGAATGGGGCCTGAGCACTGCTTCCCTCTCCCACGGCTCACGTCCTGCGTGCCTCACCGGGGAGCCTGCTGGGACCCCTGGCCTCCAGGTCCATCCACACTGCCCTCTCTTCCTCCCACTGAATTCCTACATAGGCCTCGGCTTCTGCATCCTCACAGGCCTTCCCTGACCCACAGCCTTGGGATCTGACCGGGGAGCCAGGACTCCCTGAGTCGGAGGCCCTGCCTCTGTTTCCCTGTCGTGTCCTCTGCTACACCCAATGGTAAGATCCTTGGGGCTGGAACTGAGCCGGTCTTGTCCTCAGCTCTGTCCCGGCACAGCACGCAGCATATGCTGGGTGTTTGATAAACACCTGTTGGAGGAATGATTCTGGGAATGAGCCCCAGATCTCGGGAAGTTGGAGGCCACACACCTGAAGTGAGCGTGTCCCAGGAGCGTGGTGCGTGGGCTGCAGCTGCTCTGACATCACTGGTTTTCGGTACATCTGGTCCTATGTCTCAGGCAGCTAGATCCTGGCGGTGTGGCCTCCTGGGGTGGGAGGTGGGGAGTGAGGGGACAGCTGTGACCGCTCCATCCTGGAAGCTTCTGCACCTGCCATCACTGCCAACCCCGCCGCGGCATGCAGTGGGGGGTGTGGGGAGCAGTCAGCACTGACTGGCCTCCCAAGGGCCACCCTGGAGGATTGACCCTCGAGTGGGGAGTGGCCATGCGTCTCACTTCTCCGCCCCCAGGGAGGTGGACCAGGAAAAAAAAAAGCATGTTCGGCATCGGTTCCCCACCTGACTCTGAATGTAGCGTTCTGACGATCTGAGGATTTGCAGCATTTGATGCAATAAAAGTTCCTATTCGGTGCCAGCCTTAGTGCCAGGCTCGGCCCGAGCTCGCTGGCCCAAGGTGAGCCACGCCAGAAGGTGATCTGGTACAGGGGCACAGAGTGTGGCCTCAGAGAGATCGGGGTCCAGTTCAGACCCCACACCGTTCGGCTGCTTCCTGACTGCACCCTCAGGCGCAGTGTCTAACTTCTAAGGCTGGTCTCATCACTGGGCCAGGGCCGTGGTGCTGAGAGCGGTGAGCTAAGCAGGGCAGAGCCTGCACAGGGGCCACCCAGGAAGAGGTGATAAGTGATAACATGGGTGTTATCAGCTCTTCCTGTCCCCATCCCACCCTCCCTGTCATACGTGCCCTGAGTCCACTCTTTCTTGCTCACACCTCCCCTGGGGAGGTAAGAGGTAGCCGAAGTAGAGTGTCAGTGTCAGCTACATTGATAGAAAGACACGCTGCTCTCCCAGCTCCTGGGTGGGCGGTGGGAGCTGTTGCTCAGAGCAGTGGCTGCGAGCGGGCGGTGGTGACCAGCCCCTCCGGGGGGTGCGGTAGGTGGACTGAGGCTGTGCAGGAAGTCGGGAGGGGAAGCCCGACCTCACGGAAGCATCTGTGGCTGGTGGGAGTGGCATGAGGCTGAGTCTTGGTGACTGGGCACATGATGGTGGCTTAGGTGGCCTTTGGGGACATCCCCGTGTCGTGGCACCAGGCCGAGCCCTGACCACAGCATCTCAGGTCCTGTCTGTGGCTGAGGCGGCAGGGCCTCTCTGTTCACACCAGTAGCCCCAGCACAGCCTCCGAAACTCAGCAGAGGCCCTCCGCCTCCCTCCGACCCCACAGGGCACAGGGGACCCCAGTGCTCCAGGCCCAGCCCCCACGGCAGAGAGACTGGTGGGCCAGTCAGGGCTGGGGCCGGTCGGATCTCAGTGGGAGAGGAGCGGAGAAAGGGCTTTGAGAATTCCCAGATCTCAGATCCGATGGTGGCGGGGGGTTCTTCCTGCCTCCAGGGCTGGGGGATCAGAAACCCCAGCCCAGAGGAAGACCTGGCTGCACCTTCTTCCCACTCCCCACAGATTCTAGCCCAGGGGTGGGCAAACTTTTTGACTCGAGGGCCACAATGGGTTCTTAAACTGGACCGGAGGGCCGGAACAAAAGCATGGATGGAGTGTTTGTGTGAACTAATATAAATTCAAAGTAAACATCATTACATAAAAGGGTACAGTCTTTTTTTTTTAGTTTTATTCATTTCAAACGGGCTGGATCCGGCCCGCGGGCCATAGTTTGCCCTCAGCTGCTCTAGCCTGTACCATCTGCCCTCAGTGACAAACGTCCCGGTATTTCTCTCCTCCTGGGGCTGGCTGGGGATCGGACTCCTGTTTCCTGGGGAGGCCGCTCAGCGGGGAGCAGCGGCAAGGCCCGGGCCTGGCTGTGGTCCCCACACCGGTAACCCAGCGGTCACCTCCCAGCCGGGTGGTGGCGTGGCTGCCCAGGCCGCTGTGAAGCTGGGCAGATCCTGAATGCTCTGCTGATCACACCGTCCTCACACACATGCACATGTACCCACACACCCTTACTCACACAGCCGTAAGCACAGACACGCTCACACACATACACACAATCTCACAGACATACCCTTGTATATACACGTGCACACACACGTGATCACGAGGGCATGTGCTCACCCACGCTCACACATAGCTTTGCACACTTGTCGGCACACAGCCTCATGCACACAGCTCACGCTCATCCATCCTCACGCATCCTCACACACGTGCACACACACACGCACACACACACACGTGCTGCAGGAGGCTGTCATTGTCCCTGTCATTGTGGCCCCAGCACTTAGTCATTTAACACCCCCTGCGCTGTGTCTCTTTCATGGAAGCCACCGCTGGCTTTCCTTTTACCGAGATCTTCTCATCAGTTTCTCTGTCTCACTTTTCATTCTGACTGGGAGGATTTTTCTCGCTCTCTCTCTCTCTTGTGGTTTTGACAGCGCCAGAGGCTGCAGCTCAAACCCACGCCTCCTGCCTCGGCGACGTGTCCACTCTGCCTGTCAGCCCTGCCACCGCCCAGCCCTTCGCAAAATGGAAGGTAGAGAGGAAGGATGTGTGAGGACAAGAAGTGATGTCACCACTGGGTTGTGGACAGTCCCCGGGGCCATGAGTATGTGTCACTCAGCCGCCTCAGCTGGGAGTTTCTGTGAGCGATTCAAGAAGTGCTTGGGGAAGAGAATGCTGATAGGGCTCAGCGCCCCTCGGGGCCCTGGCGGCCACCAGCTGACACAGCTTCCCCGGGCATGCTGACACCGCCTGCCCCAGATGTGCTGCCCCAGATGTGCTGCCCCAGATGTGCTGCCCCTGACTTAGTCCCTGGCACAGCAGGAAACTGTTTCTTTCCTCTTTTCTGACGGGACACTGGACAATTCGTCTCTCAAGTCAAGTTCGTGTGGATACATTGGTTACAGCTGTTGGGATGGGGAGACACCACGAGCGCCTGCTAGCGGTGAAGTTGTGTCTCCTAAAGTCCACATGCTGGAGTCCCAACCTCCACTGTGACCATTTGGAGGCGGGCCTTTTATTTATTTATTTTATGATTTTTAAAAATTGATTTTTAGAGAGAGAGAAACCTTGATTTGTTGTTCCACTCATGGATGCATCCATCGGTGGATTATTGTATGTGTCCTAGACCAGGGATCAAACCTGCAACCTTGGCTTATTGGGACGACAACTCTAACCAACTAAGCCACCTGGCCGGGGATGGAGGTGGGCCTTTTAAAAGGTAATTGAGGTTAAATGAGGTCATGAGGGTGGGGATTTAACCCAATAGGACCGTGTCCTTAAAGGAAGGAGAAAGGACCCCAGGGAGGCACACACAGAGAAAGGCCGGGTGAAGGCCGGGAGTGGTGGCCATCTGCAGCCAAGGGGAGAAGAAGCGAAAGCTGCCGGCACCTGATCTTGGACTTCAGCCTCCAGACCGTGAGAGATAAGTCACCCAGCGGTGGGATTCTGTTAGAGCGGCAATAGCAAATTCACACGTGGGCTTTGCTCGCCGCCCCCCGCACGCCCACGGGAAGTGTCGGCGTGATGGTTGGGAGAGAGTCTCCTGGTGTCTCTACTCGCCTTAGGTCAGCGTTTGTCCTGGACAGAGACAGCGTTTGTCCTGGACAGAGACGGCGTGTCCCTGTGGGTCAGGAGCAGATCCACTTACCGTCCCGATGGCAGCTCCCCCCCCCTAGCCCCCCAAGGAGATTTGCTTCCAGTCCCGGGTCATAAAGTTGATGTCTCCTCAGGGCAAAGCTTGGGCAGGGTGTCTTCTGGGATTGGGGTCTCCTAACCGGTGACACAGCTCACCTGCATCTATGGGAGTGTGGCAGGCCAAACGAGTTGCTCGACAATAATGATTACTAACTCAGGGTGCTATAATCATGGAATCAACAAGTATTTATTGTGCCAAGCCCCAGGGACGAAAAGCACCCAAGAAATAGACAAAAACTCCTCATCTGTTCGTGTGGCTGGGCCCCGACTAGGTGGCCACATATTGAGAAGAGACCCCTGGTCCCCGTCTTTGTGGGCATTGGGCAATGAGTATTTTTTTGAATTTCTTTATTAAGTTATCCCCTCATTACCCCCTACCCGCCCCCCCCCCACTC
>NW_006293088.1:5039320-5055171 GCF_000327345.1 Myotis davidii | reverse complement strand
TGCCCTGTGCTCATGCCCTCACACCCCTGTTGTCCGTGTCCATTGGTTAGGCCTATATGCTTGCATATAAGACCTTTGGTTGATCTCTCCCGGGCAATGAGTATTTGAGAGGTTCCTGTATGCCCAGCACAGAGCTAAGACCCACCAGCTTTCACTTTTGCACACCTGTGTGAAGTGGGGGACAGGGAGGTTAACCGGGTGCTCCAGGGGCTGCCGGGGGCAGTGACCCTGGTGGGATTTGAGCCCGGCTTTGCCAGACTTTGCCAAATGCCTTTGTTTTGACAACACCTGGCTGCCTCCAATGACACTTCATCAGTACGAGGCGCGTTTCTTTCCTTTCTCTTTTGAGCTGGGAGCTCTGAAGCGTGAACAGGTTTGCTGTGCGCTGTTCATTTCCTTCTGAGTCCTGCGGAGGCAGGAGGAGAAGCGGCTCCGCCCCCTGGGGCTTTGCAGGGCTGAGCTCCCTGCACGGGGCTCTGCGGAGGCAGGAGGAGAAGCGGCTCCGCCCCCTGGGGCTTTGCAGGGCTGAGCTCCCTGCATGGGGCTGGAGGGGGGAGGGCGGGGAGGCTGGAGGCCTGGGGTGCCCTGACCTGGTCATTCTGAAATCAGGAGCCCCGCCCGGGAAGGATGCAGGCCCCGGAGAGCTGCGGGCCGGCTCAGAATCGGGCTTGAGATGACTCACCTGCGGCTATTTATTCCTCGTCTCTGTTTCTCGGTCTGATTGGGCTGCGCGAGGGCCAAGCCTCCTGCCTCCTGGGTGCTGAGTCAGCAGCCCGAACCGCCCTCCCTGCCCACCTCTGGCCTCATCTGGAGCTCCCGCTCCTCGCCCTCAGCATCGCCGGGCCCCTGGGGGGCTGCTGGAAGTTCCCCACAACTGCCCTCTTCCAGGTCTTCCCAGCAGTCACGCGTCCTCTCTCCCAGCCCCTCTTCCCTCAGCTCTCGGTTCATATGTCACTTTCTCGGGGAGCCCCTCTCCGATCACCACACTCACCCGTCACCATCTGGGGAGGCGGCCCTCGCCACGTGCCTCTGCGGCGTCTGCCCCTCCCCCGCCCCCCTAACAGTCACCAGTGGGTAATTAACTAACTGCCCCTTCGTTCTCCCAGCTCAGCTGAAGGCAACTCCATCCTCCTGGTTTCCCAGGTCAAACCCCTTGAGTTGTTCTCCTCGCCTCGGTCAGCAGATCCTGAACATTCTCCCTCAAAGTCCTTACAGTAGGACCTCCATCGCCGCCCCACTCACCCTCCCCCGCCCGAGCCCTGCTGCTCTGTGCTCTCCTCCCCACCCCTCACCCCCCTACCCCCGTCTGCGTGGCTCCCTCCTTCCCTCTCTTTTTCTTCATGTCTTTGCTCTATGAGGTCTTTCCTGACCATTCTGTTTAACTTTGCACCCTTCTACCCAGCACACCCCACCTTCCTTCTCTTCCCTCATTCTCTGTAGCACCCCCTCCCTTCAAACACACGGGTACTTTACCCATTGATTTTACTGGTTGTCTGTCTTCCCGTCACTGGAATGGAAACTCTTCAAAGGCAGGGAGTTCCGAGTCTCGTGTTCACTGACGTATCCCCAGGACCTCGCCCGGGGCCTGAATGAGTGAACTAATAGCAACCTGCCGCTCACCCTGGAACAAGTGCAGTTCCTTCCATGCAAACATTCTTGTTCCCCAGGCGGGTTGGACCAGGTAGCTCTGGTGGATCCTGTGGGAGGCAGGCTTGGCAGAGTCCCAGGCCTCGGTGGGCACCCCGCTCCCCTGGGCATGTCATCCCAGTCATCCGGGCCTCAGGAGCACGCCATGGAGGGCCCACAGGGGAAGGGGGTGGCAGTGGCGGCCACCTGAACCTGTAGGTGCCACAGTCCCTCTACTTGGCTGTGTTTCAGGGCTCCGGCCGAGCTGGGAGGCCCTGGCAGGGTCCTTGTGCAGGGTCCCTCCAAGCCGGGGCCGTGGCTGCTCTAACTGCTACCAAGCGCCAGTGGCCCGACTTCAGGCCTCAAGGAAGCTCAAGGACGAGCTGCTTCCTTTGGGACATGGCAGCCGGCTGGTGGGTGTTTGAAACGCAAGTGTCAGCCGCCATGCACAGACCCGGGGGGGCGGGCTTCCTTGCCAAAGCATTGATTTCCCCAGTGTCTCTCTGCCCGACCACAGGCCCGTTGCCAGGCGGTGGGGGGATAAGCTGTCCTGGGGGTTTGCAAGGCAGGTGCTGAGGCCGGGAAGTGCACGGGTGCGGCCATAGGAGTGCTTGCGTGCATTTGTGCGTGCAGCGTTTCACAGGCTGACTGCCCCACCCCACCGGTCCGGCCCGCCAGGCTCTGCAGTCACGATAGCCAGGCAGACCCTTGCCTCCCCTTTGCTCCCTGGGGAAGGCAGCCGATCCAGAGCCATCAAATCAGCAGATAAAGCCGGTGGTGGCAAAGGGGCTGGGCGGGGCCAGAGGCCTGGGCCTGGGGCTATCCCTGCACTAACTTGTGGCAGCCTCTGGCCTCAGGGTCCCTGTACAGCGGTGGGGGAGGGGTGGTCGGGTGGGGAAGGGACTCATCGCCTCTGGATCCCTCTGGGGTCACACTCTGGGCTCACACTTCTTACACAAGCCAGAAGCTGGTGAACAATGAGGTGCGGGGTGTTGTGGGGGTGATAGCTGTTGGGATTTTCTCAGCCCAGACTCTGGGTGGAACCGTGAGTCTCCAGACCCAGCTGAGGCCGGAGTTGGGGCCATGCCTCAGTTTCCCCAGATCTTGAGGGTTTCATGCCGGGGGGAGCCTTGGGCCTGACTAGGTCTTAGGACCTCTTGACTCCTAGTTGGAGGGAGTAGAGCGGCTGAGAGGGAAAACCCAGGGGACCTTCTGAATGAACTCACCCCGATGGGCAGCCCCTGCTGGGAACGGGTCCCCCTCACCCGGGTGCACCCGCCTCCCGCCTGTGATGACGGCGTGGACGATGGCGGGAACACGACACGAGGGCCGCGGCTCTGTTCCGGGTTTCGCTTTCAGAACAAGCGGGTCTCTGCACCGCACCCCGGAGGCAGCCCGGGAGGCAGGCTGGTGGCCACCATGCTCCCAGGGCCCCTGGCCTTGTCGCCCAGTCACCCCCACAATATGCATTAAGCCGAGCCCCGTTGACACCAGTGGGTGGGACAGACAGTCCTGCCCCCAGAGCTCCTGTCCTAGGAGGAAGGTCGGGGTTCTAGCAGTTTCAGATGGTGTGGTGTGTCCCCCGAAGGGAGTCAACCGGTGAGGGGACAGAGTGGCACACGGGCTGGGGTGGGAGGAAAGGCCTCTTTGAGGAGGTCTCATGCGAGCCAGCACCTGGGGGATAAGAAGAGGCAGCATTTAGGAACAATTTGTTTATAGTTTATTGAGGTGTAATTGATGTAGGATGAACTTTACCTGTTTAAAGTGTTTGATTTGATAGGTGTGGGCATATGTACACATCCATCATCACCAAGATAATGAACATAGCAGCCCAAAAGTTTCCCTGGAGGGGGCACATTTTGAAGAGCTGGGGAGTAGGATTTCTGACAGGCAGTGCAAAGGCCCTGGGGCAGGGACAGGCTTGGTGGCTCCAGAGAGGGCAGAGGAGGCCAGTGGGGACTGTGACAGGGGATAGGAGCAGGGGAGAAGCCCCACCTGGGGGCCTTTATGGCTGAATCTAAGCACTTCCCTGGCACCCTGTTGACCGATGAGTGAGCGGCCACCTTACTCTTGGCCATCAGACCCTAAAGCCCCTTCTCCACCCAGGCTTTTCTGAGAAAGCAGCATGTGGGGCAGTGACACCGCTAAAGAATTAGTAAGTGGCTTCCCCCACTTACCTGGGGCCTTCACCCAACGGGATGAGTCATGGTGGAATTTTGGGCTGGGGGCCGGCAGTGGAGGGAGCCTTCATCCATCCCTCCACGGGGCGCTCAGTCCTCCGCCCTGGGGAAGGTGAAGCTGGCTTCTTGAATGTTCTGAGTTGTAAGCCACCATCTGAGCTCAGGGTGCCATCGACCCCCTCAGATCCTCCAGGGCTGGTCCCGGGAGCCCCTCCGACCTGATTGCCAAAGGCGTGGCCCACATGGGAACGAGAGGGGGTGACAGGAAACACAGTTCCTGTAGCAAATCCTTTGCAACAGACAACTGGGAGCCCAGAGCGGCGCCAGGGAGACCAGGGGTGCGGCCTGCCCCTGGGCCGTCACGAAAGCAGGACCTGAGGGCGCACGTTCCAGCCGCAGCCCTAGCGGGGAACAGGCTCATGTTAGAGCCACAGCCTTGGGTGTGAATCGTGGCTCTAGAGCTGACTCCGTGGGGGGCTTGGGCAGGTGACTCCTCTGACCATCCGTTTCCCCATGGACTTAAAAACAGTGGTCACTCTGCAGGGCTGCGGTGCCAGGCGCCTTGCAAGCACCTTCGGCTTATTCATTCTGCATTTCTCTGCTGGACGCCAACCTGGTGGCAGGCACTGAGCAGACGGCAAGATCCCTGCCCGGGTCTCTGTTCCTCCGAGAAGCCAGCAGACCCAGCCTTGACTTTCCATCTGTCGGTGGTGACGGTGGGGACGGTGCTCATGGGGCGGGGGGCTCATCTGGATAGGAAGAGCTTGGTGGGGAACGGCTCTCTCGCTCTCTCTCTCCCTCTTCCTCTCGGGGGGCTGCCCCAGGCCCTCCTGTCGGGTACACAGCATCAGGGGCATCCCTGCACAGACAACGCCCAGGGGACACGCTGTCCTTGACTGAGCTGCCGTCACCATCGGTTGCTTCTGTGTCTTTTTTGTACCCAGTGCCTCTGGTTCTGTGATTAATATTGGACTCGGCTTGGTTTCCTGAGCATCTAAATGACTCACCCCATTCACAACAGCCCTGTGAGCGGAAGGTCGGGGGGGACAGGGGCTCTGTGATGGGAGCTGCGGCCCCTGAGCTCATCCCGTCCTCTGTGGGCCTCGGCTTCCTCCTCTGTGTCTCTGGAAGGTGGAGGAAATCGTGGAAATTGGAAAGGACAGCGGGAATTCCTCCCAGCTGCCGGGCCCAGGAGCTTGGAGGGTTAGCAGGCTCGGGTTTGGGGGAGGGGGTTGGGCCTGGGAAAGCAGACCGCCCCCCCCCCCCCCCCACCACAGTGCTGTTCACATTAACCCGTCTAGTCCTCACTACAGCCCTTTGTGGCGGACATCATGGTTTCCATCTTACAGATGGAGAAGTTGAGCCCCGAGTGGCGCAGTTGGTTGGAGTGTCGTCTGTGCCCCAAAAGGCTGTGGGTTGGATTTCTGGTCAAGGCACCTACCCAGGTTTTGGGTTTGATCTCTGATCGGGGTGCATGAGGGAGGCAGCCCATCCATGTTTCTCTCTCTCTCTCTCTCTCTCTCCCCCTCTCTCCCTCTCTCCCTCTCTCCCTCCCATTCTCTCAAATCAATAAAGCTTAAATCTTGAAATAAAATAGAAATAGAAATTGAGGCTCAGAGAGCGTGAGTGACTTGCCTAACTCCACACAGCTAGGAAGTGTCAGAGACGGGACTTGACCCCGAAGAGCGGAGCTGGACGTGTCCCGCAGACTCGATGGGAAGCAGACCTCCTCTCTCTGCCACTGGCCCTGGAGCCTCAGCTTTTACAAATAAAGGTGCTGAGGCCCAGAGAGGGCAAGCCACATGCTAATTGCAGATCTGGGCTCAAACCCAGGCTCCTGACTCGCCATCTAGTCCTCCCGCTCCCAGAGCTGCCCCCACCAAGCTGGAGCCCCGGAGGATCCCCGGCTGGGGGGCCAGAGGCTTGGGGAAGCACCCCCACTGTGGCTGTGTGACCAGCAAGCTGGCCTGTGCTGAGCAGGACATGGTCACCCACCTGCCTCACCTGAGGGACTGGGAAAGACCTGACCCCGAGGGTCTCGCCTGTGCCCGCCACCGTGCCCGCAGCCCCTGTGTGACTCACTTTTGGCCGGAATGGTGAACGCCACGGGACATTTGTCCCCGGGAAGGGGAACGCCAGGCTATGAGCATCCCAGCTGCGGACTTGAATGGAGAGGTCTGGGGCCAGAGCAAGGGCCTGGGTGTCCCTGGGAGTGGGGCAAGGGGCAGTCAGCCCTTGACATTTCTCCTCTTGCATCCCCAAGAGCTTTCCCTGTCCCCTGTTTTATTCAGGGCACAGTGCAAGCCTGGAAGGCTGCCCGGAGCGTTAAAGCCCACATCTGGCAAAGACAGAACTATGTCCTGAGATCCCCACCTGTCTCCTGTGTTCTCACCCCTGTGCAGTCCGTCCCCCCCCCCCACCACCCCACCCACCCCACTGGGGAGAGCCAGGCTGTGTTACATACATCGTGGACATGACCAACTGTGACTCCTGAGGCTCACCACAGCGTGGCTTCCACCTGGCTCTCCTGGGGTCACTTGCTCTGGGGGAGGCCAGCTGCGTGTTGTGCGACACCCAGCAGCTTCCTGCCCGCAGTGGAGGGGCTCATTCTGGAAGCAGGTCCCTGGCCCCAGTCGAGCTGGCAGATGATTGCAGCCCCAGCTGGCATCTTTTCGTTGTTGTTAATCCTCCCCCAAGGATATATTTTTCCATTGGTTTTTAGAGAGAGTGGACGGGGAGGGGGAGACAGAGGGAGGAACATCGATAGGAGAGAGATGAGAGACACATCGATGGGTAGCCTCCTGCATGTGCCCTGACTGGGCCCGGGGATCGAGCCTACAACCGAGGAACATGCCTGCCTCCTCCTTTGATCAGAATCGAACCCACAACCCATCAGTCTGAGGGCTCAAGCTCTAACCACTGAGCAACTGGCCAGGGCCCAGCTGACATCTTGATTACAACCTCCTGAGAGACCCCCAAGCCAGAGTCGCCACCAAGTCTTTCCTGAATTGCGGACCGACAGATACCAGGTGACATGATGTTTCCTGTTGCTCTAAGTTGCTACGTTTAGGTAACTAATACACTCAGAAGAGAAGCGACTCGTCTGCAGTCACGTGGCCAGACCAGGGCACCTGCCTCGTGCTCTTTCTTCTGGGGAAGCAAGGGCGGCTGGCGCTTAAAAGTCAGAGGGTTTCGGAGCCACATCCCAGCCTCTCAGGTGTGTGACCTCAGGCAAGTTACTTAGCTACTCTGAGCCTCAGTTTGTTCATCTGTGAAATGGGGATAGATACACTGACTTGAAATCTTGTTGCCAAGATTATGTGTCTGGCCTGATTATAGCGTGTGTGTGTGTGGGGAGTTCCTGGGGTTCACTCAGGCAGGGGGGAGCCCCTAATGCAGTGGCTCTCAACCTTCCTAATGCCACGACCCTTTAATACAGTTCCTCATGTTGTGGTGACCCCCAACCATACAATTATTTTCGTTGCTGCTTCATACCTGTAACTTTGCTACTGTAAACAATATGTAATTATCTATGTGTTTTCCGATGGTCTTAGGCGACCCCTGTGAAGGGTCGTTCGACCCCCAAAGGGGTTGCGACCCACAGGTTGAGAACCGCTGCCCTAATGGTGGTCCCCAATTCTGAGGAGTGAACTCCCTGACGCCAGCCTTCAGTGGCCCCTTCTCACCGCCGTCCTAGGGACCAGAGCTGAGTGACCAAGATGCAGCTGGTGTCCTGGGCCTCGAGAAGGGGAGACTGCTGGGGCTTGAGTTGGAGGCAGCCGGACACGCAGGTCCTGCTGGAGAAGCCCCCCATGAAGAGGCCTACTCTCCTCTAGGCACCTGGGAAAGGGACCCCCAAAACTACCTGGGCCAATGAGAGCAGAAAGATGCAGGCTTTTCCCTCAGGTTTCCAGCCTCCTACCTGCCCGCTGCTGCCTGGGGCAGAAAGAATCCCTTCATCTGCTGAGGGTATTTCGGGGCCATTTGGGGCTGGGGTTCCCAGCTGTTGGGGAAGTCCCTGAATTTCCTGAGCCGGGTCAGAACCTGGTGTCTTGCTCAGCATCCCTTTGGTGACACAGGTTCCCAGTCCCCTTCGGAGAGCTCGCTGTGGCACCTGCCTTCCGCCCCCTCCCTCTGAGACGCTGCTCACCTGCCTGCTTCCTGCAGGCCTGGCTTGGCTCCCGCAGCCAGGAGGGGCCTTGACCCCCGCCACCCCACAGCAGGGCCTGTGCTGCAGGCCTAGGGACTTCCCCTCCTGGCTCTTCAAAGCACTTTCACACGCGCTGGGAGTTCAAGAGCGCCTGAGACCTGCAGACGCACTGAAACCCCAGGCACCTCCATCCAGGGCCTTCTCTTAGAGTCCCACCAGGTGCTGTTTCCTAGGCGTCTACACTTCCACAGCTCAGGCCGCCTCCTCCGGGATGGGGCGCGTCCCCTGCCGCCCATCACTGGCTCACAGCCACGTGCCAGGCGCCGGCTGCCAGGCACCCTGGTTGTCCAGGAGCCCCCAGCTTCCTGGGGCAGATGGATGCCCGAGCCAGTCATTACAGTCCTGACACAGTGAGATCAGTTCTAGAATTGAGGCACAAAAAAACGACAGAAACCGCCTTTCTGGCTGGGAAGATGCTGGGGGAGGGGCCGGACGGTGCCAGGAAAGCAGCAAAGGGGAGGTGGCTTTGGGGCTGGTTCTGAAGAGAAACGGGGGTCTGAGGGGTGTGCTCTGTGGAGGGCCAGGGTGGGCAAAGGCGTGGAGGAGAGTGTGCGTGGCGTGTGCGGCTGGAGCAGGGATGAGGGAAGAGGCTGAAAGTGAAGCTAGAGAAACGAGTCTGAGCCGGGCTGGGACTGGCCTTGAGTACCATTGGCTCTGGGGAGCCTAGTGGAGTCACGGCTCTGTGCCTCAGTTTCTCATCTGCAGAATGGGCACAATAGGCTCTCCTCCATGGGGTTTCCCTGAGGATTCAAGGAACTGATGGGTGAAAACTCTTAGCAGAAAATAAGCACTCAGCGCCCCCTATTATTATTACCATTAAGTAAATGCTATAAATTTTCAGGTGACCAAAACCCAGCTTCCTCGACCCCCTCCCCCACCTCTGCAAGGTCCCTTTAGATGCCCATGGAAGGGAAGGACAGGAGAGACAGGTGTCCATTGCTATAATGATCTTAAAAAAAATTTTTTTTTAAATTAAAACAAAAATTTTTTTAATGGATTTCAGAGAGGAAGAGAGAGGGAGAGAGAGACAGAAACACCAATGATGAGAAAGAATCATTGATCCGCTGCCTCCTGCACGCACCACACCAAGGATCGAGCCTGCAACCCAGGCATGTACCCTGACCGGGAATTGAACCATGACCTCCTGGTTCACAGGTCGATGCTCAATCACTGAGCCACCCCGGCCGGGCTATCATGATCATTTCTTTTAAATAATGATCATTTTTAATGGGTGTGTAGTATTTCATGAAAGGAACATACCACAATTTACTTAACCATTCTCTGTTGTGATTCTTGGCATATTTCCAAGATTTATAAATAATATTTTAGGAAATATTACTTGTTTATAGTTTCTTTTTCCAGTTGAACCATTTCCTTAGTTTTTCTTTGCTAGGGTGAAATTACTGAACCACAAGCCGTAAATATTTTTTTTGTGTGGGGGACTTTGCTAAGAATTGCCGATTGCTTTCTGAAAAGGGTTGTAACATTTACCAGCACAGTATGAATGCATGTTCCACTTTGGGGTGGGATTTTACCAAAGTTGTTGTTATAAAGGGAAAAAAAACCCTAATGAGTTAATGTCTCAAAGGGATCAGAGGTTGTTTTAATTTGCATCTCTTCAGATTGCTAGAAAGATGGAACTTCTAAAACGTGTAATTGTGTTAACTTGAATTTCCCCTTGTGTCAGCATCCTGATGTTGGGTTGTGTTTGTACGGTGAACAAGCATATCTTTATTCAGAGCACCTGCAGGTCTGCAGTGTAACCTCTGGACTGGGAAGGAATGTCCCAGGTCGCCCCTCCGCTGCCCGGTTCTGTGGCCATCCTGCAGGGTCACTTCCACAATCACTCACTTTATTTACTGTCTAACACGGTCCCAGCTCACGCACCCCAGGCCTGGTGCACCCGGGGGGCGAGCACCCAGTGCGGGCAGGTTTTCCACGGAGAAGGCAGGAGCTCAAGGAGGGTCCTGGTGGGAGACCAGGGCTAGTGGGCCACGTTGGCAAGATGGGGCCTGACAATGCCTTGCAGGGCAGGCTGAGGTGCAGACGTCCGAGGGCCTTGGGCCCCTCCGGGCACCGGGAAACGGCCGGACCACCTGGGACGGGCTGCCTGTGTCGGAGCCTCGGTTTCCCCATCTGAAGAAAAACAGGCGCAAGGCCAGCAAATGAGCCCTAGACCGGCAGCCTACTCGGATGCTCAGGAGACCGCATGGAGCACAGAGCGCAAGGAGTGAGAGCCCATGGGCTGGAGAAGCAGGCGCAGGGAGAGGCTGCCCACGCCAACAAGAACTTCCTTCCAGTGAGGGGTGCGTGGTTCCTTCTGGCAGACCATTAGGCTCCTCTTCTGGGCACAAAACTCTCAGGGGGCAGGGGAGCAGCCGTGAATCGATAACCAAACGTTGTATTCTTCTCCCCATCAGTTCCTCCAATAGTCCCCCTACCCACTCACCCACCTGCCCATCCCCCACTTGCCCATCCATCCACTCACCTATCCCACCCACCCGTCCATCCACCCACCTACCTCCACCCATTCATCCACCCATCCATCTATTCATCCATCCCCCCACCACCCACTCACGCACCGATCCGTCTCCCAATCATCCATTCACTCACCTACCCACCCATCCACCCACCACCCACCTATTCACTCACCTACCCACCCTTCATCCATCCATCCACCCATCCACCCCTATATCCACTCACCCATCTATTCATCCACTTACCCACTCAACTATCCGTCCCCAACCCACCCATTCACTCACCCACCCATCTATTCATCCACCTACCCACTCACCCATCCCCCACCCACCCCCTCCTCATCCCTCTAGCGTCCATCTACTGTTGCATTTACAGTAGACACACATGAATGGGGTGAGTGGTTGGTGGGGGCTCTCCCCGCTGTCTCCCTCCTCCAGGGCCTCTCCAGGGAGGAGAGAAGTGAGAGCTGGTTGGTGTCAGGAGTAGGAACCTACTCAGGTTTTGCTTTTCCTTGGGGTGGGCGTGCAATGGGAGCGTTGGGACCAGCTGGAGACCTCCCCCTTCTCCTGGGAGTTCCTCCCTCCGGGGTGGGAGCTGCCTTCCTGCGCTTCAGTCCACTTGCACTGGGGCCACCCCTTCTGTCGAATCCAGGACCAGCCATTGAACAGCACAGGGGGGCGTGCCTTGTTCTGAGTCATCTCTGCACGTGTCTTTTTTTTTCTCCAGCTGCCAGGTGGCCCATTCTTTGAAGCAGTTCTGGGTTAACCACTGTGCCCCTGGGAGGGAGAGGAGGGGGAGACCGAAGGCCGATCGCTGGGGAAGGAGCGGCAACTTCACAGCGTGAGGCTGGGCGCCAGCGAGGCTGCCCTGTCCAGCTGAGCCGGCGGCCTGAGCCCAGCCTCCTCCCGGGATGTTCGCCCTCGCTCTCCGCGCAGCAGCGCTGGGGCTGTTGCTCCTGGGGGCGCTCCAAGCCTTCCCGCAGGTAAGGGGGTGTCGGGAGCCTGGGGAGGTGCTGGCGGTCCAGAGCGCCCTCTTTCCCATCACTGCCCTAGAGCCGCGGACAGCAGACAGCGTGGGGCAGGTGGGACACAGGAGGAAGGAGGCCCCTCGTCTCCCTCCCCGCCCAGCTGGAGTGAGGGGCTGCAGGTGACAGGCAGGGGGAACCCAATATGCAAGTGTCATAAGGTGGGAGGGTGGCTGACGGGCTAGTGGGGTGCCCTCCCCTGCCTGGGGGACACCCGGGACTATTCACTTATTCCTCATCCACTGAGCTGTGGGGTCTGCCTGCAGGAGAGCAGCTGCTAGTGGGTGGGGTCATGGCAGGTGAGGTGAGGACCCCAGGGTCGGGCAGGCCAGGGGGAGCCTCCCTGGGCCAGAGAGGTTGCTGTTGGGGCTCTCCCTGCTGTACACCCCTGACCCCTAGGCAGCCACTGGCTGAAGGTCTAGGGAGGGAGGGAGAGGTGGATGAGATGCTTTTGAATCTTAGGGCTTCAGGCAGAAGGAGGGGGAATGCAGGCACCCCCTTCCCTCTGCACAGGCGCCCCTCCCTCCTCAATGGGACACCGTGAGTCCCCCCCACCCGCCCAGC
Organism: Myotis davidii; assembly: GCF_000327345.1. NCBI lineage: Eukaryota > Metazoa > Chordata > Mammalia > Chiroptera > Vespertilionidae > Myotis > Myotis davidii. Next base: position 5,043,089 of record NW_006293088.1, on the reverse strand, counting down.
GTGCAACAGAGGGCAGAGGAGGCTGCTGGCCGTGTGACAGGACAGGGACCCAGTGGAGAACCCACCCCCAGCCTGTAAGCCCTTTGCTGATGACCTGGCGGAGGGGAGAGTCTGGGGTGCCAGGGTCTTGGGGAGACCCAGGGGAGGGAGGGATGTGATCGGGGAGCTGTGTTCGTATTTGGCGGCTGGAGCCCATGTGCTTCCTTCCTATGGAGTGGAACCCCTCCTTCAGGTGAAAACAATAACATGCATTTTATTACACACGGAGCGTGGCCTTATAGCGTCCACGCCAGAGCGGAAACCCTACAGATACAGTGAAGTCTTGGGACCTCGTCTCACCGCGGTTCCTTCCCAGATGGAACGGCCGCTGTTTTGGTTTCTAGGGCTCGGGGAGCACCGGGTGCTTCACTCAGCTGTGCAGGGTCTGCTGTGCGTCCGGGACCTTTCCAGGCGCCCGCTCGCCTCTGAACAGGAGAAGCAGTATTCTGTCCAGTGCGGGGGGCGGGGGCGGGGTTCCCTAGTTTAACTGCTTCCCTCCTGATGGAGGGCGGCGTGTGGATGCGTGGGGCGTGCGTGTGCCTCTCTCGGAGAGGAGGCCGAGGAGAGAACGGGTAGGTGAAAACGTGGACACGTTGAAAGCGGCTGCTGACTTGCCTTCCAGGGAGGCCAGCCACTCGCCCTCCCACGGGCAGCGTGAGAGTAGCAACTTCCCCACATCCTAACCGACTTTTGATCTTATCGGGAGTTTTTATTTTTGTCAGTGTGATCAGTGATAAGGCCACATCTTTGTTGTCTTCATTTGCATTTCCCGCCGACTAGAGAGCCTGAGTCTGAGCGGCTCTCTCTCCTCTCTCCTCGCTCCTCTCTTCTCTCTCTCTCCTCTCTCTCTCTCTCTCTCTCTCTCCCTCCTCCTCCCTCCCTTCTCTCTCCCTTCTACTCTCTGAAAAGCAATGGGAAAAAAACATCCTTAGGTGAGGATTGAAAAAAGAAAAACCAATCTTGAGTACCTCTCCTCTCCTCTCCCTCTCTCTCCCCTCTCTCTGGGCTCAGACACTGGGCCACTTCTTGGCAGGGTGGGGTGCCTGTGGGGGAGGGGGCTTGGGGCCCCTCAAGCCTTTTCCATTTCTGTTGCCCCAGTAAACGTTTGAAAAGTTCATTATTGAAAAAAAAAATCAGGGCTTGACATTTCAACCCATTTTTCTCCTGGTCAGGATCGCGTTCTTGCTGTGCGTCACATTCTGAGAAAGAGATTTGGCCTCTGCCCCTCATACCACAGTCTCCCCAAGTGACCCGGGGTTACTCCCCCGATGCTGAGAGATGAATCCTGTGCTCCCTCCCCTCCCTGGCCTCCACCTTCTCCAAGAGGCACCCCAGGTGGGGCTGGGGGGCTGGGGAGGGAGGCCTAAGGTCTTTCCCTGACAACTTAGGACTCCTCCTCCCCCTCCCCCCCAATCATGTTCCAGGCCAGGCTGAGGCTGCAGGCCAGCCTCCCTCCCACCTCCACACCCCTACTTTCAGCCAGAGGGGGACCTGGGCCCTGCGTGAGCCTGGGGGAGGGGTCCCCCTGATGGCTCTTTGCTGGGGATAAATAACTAGAGCTAGGGACCCCCCATGGAGGGAAGTGCTCATGGTGGAATTCCCTGGCAGGAGGGCTGGCAAGACCGGGTCTGTTCAGGAAAAGGGGTGTTTCCGGGGCACCCCCATCCCTGCAGGAAGGCAGAGTCTGCCTGGATGAGGTGACCCTGACCCTGAGAGGGGGGCCCTGACAGACGTGCAGGGCAAAGGGGGTGCAGGCTGGTGGGAGTCAAGGCCTCCCCTTCCTCAGAGAGGCCAGGGCAGCAAGGCGAGCAGAGTGGGGTGTGGGGGGACCCATTACTCAGCCCGAGAGCAGCCAGTGCTGGGAGAAGGGCAGCGCTTACGGGAAGTCTCTGCTGCTGCTCCCACTCATATCTGACCTAGACCCGTTTCTTGAGTTCGTTGTGATTCATCCTCAGGCCGGTGTGCACCTTCCTCACCCCACTGCGCCTGGGAACACCGTCAAAAGGAAAACGGCGGAGGGATGCCTGTGTCTGGGCCTGGGGAGCGCCCGGGGGCTGGGGTCCTGGGCACAGGAGGTTAGGTGAGACCAGCGTGGCCTCCACGGGCGTGTGCGCTGACTGCCCCCGGAGGCGATGCATCTGGGATCACGGCCCCGTTTCCAGGTGAGGGTGTGAGGCCCAGAGGCGGGGAGGGTCTTGCTCGCCGTCCCAGGACTGGTCAGGGGCAGAGCAGGACCCGAGTCCCAGACCCGAAAGAGAGAATGTCCACAGAGGCAGCTCTGGGTCAGGGCCAGTCCCCCGGCGTCCCTCTCTCCTCCCACCCGTGAGCTATTGGGTTCCGGGAAGCAAGCCCTCCTTCCAGAATCTTCGCTGCCTGTGGTCAAAACCCACTGGGCATTCTCGGTGGCCTCGCTGCTGGGCAGGGACTTTCTATATGCCACTCATTCCACTTACTCGAGCACCTGGGTCTTTGAGGACATTCATCCAAGTATGCATGCAGTCATTCAGTCACGCATTTATTCATTCGTTTAGAAAACCTTACAGGAGCAGCTGCCTGTGCCAGGCATGGCTCTAGGCAGGCACTTTTGTTCCAGGCTGTTCCAGGTAATCACTCAGCCTCTGCATGCAGGCCTCTGGTGACGGGGCGCTCACTCCCACCCAAGGCCGCTTGTGCTACCCTGGCTTAGCACCCACATTTATTTTTTTAAAAAATGTATTTCTTTATTGATTTCAGAGAGGAAGGGAGAGGGAGAGAGAGATAGAAACATCAATGATGAGAGAGAATCATTGATCGGCTGCCTCCTGCACACCCTCTACTGGGGATCGAGGCCGCAACCCAGGCATGTGCCCTTGGCCGGAATTGAACCTGGGAGCCTTGAGTCCGCAGGCCGACGCTCTGTTCACTGAGCCAAACCGGCCAGGGCAGCACCCACATTTAGATGGTCTGTATGAGGCACTGAAATCTGTCTCCTCAAAGCTCCTGCCCATTGGCCCTGGTGGAAGCGGGGGCTGCATGAGGAAGTTGTCCTTGCCTTCCTTGGAAATGCCTGCCAGCCATGTGCGGGCTTCCACCCTATGCCCCGGGGCCTCCCGGCCAATCGCACCATCCAGGGTCCCCAGCATTCCTTCCTCACGTGGCATGAGCTCGATGCCTGTTCATAACTGATTTTGAGAGAGAGAGGAAGCGGGAGGGATAGAGAGACAGAAACATAAAGAATGAGAGAGAAACACCCATCGACTGCCTCACGCATGTTTCTCTCTGAGGACCGAGCTCACAACCTGGGCACGTGCCCTCACTGGGAATCGAACCCTGACCTCCTGGTTCATGGGTGGCGCCCAACCACTGAGCAACACCGGCCTGTTCTTACCGATCCATTCATTCCCCAAACATTTATGGAGCCCCACTGCGTGCCAGGAGTGTTCTGGATGCTGGGGGCACCCCCATGCCCAGCCCGGCCAGCCTCTGCCTCATGGAACTGACATTCCCTTGTTGACAGGCTGGAGCTAGTTGCCGTGGAGGTGATTATAACCAGGAGGGGAACGAGGAGGGCCTCCAGGAGGTGATGACGTGCACAGGAATGAAAGGAGGTAGTCTGCAGTGGGGAGTGTCTGGGCCCCGAGAAGCAAGGCTCGGGGAACAGGAAGGAGCCCTCGTGGCTCGAGCGGTGGGTGAGGAGGGATGTGGTGGCGAAGGCGCAGGGAAGTAAGGAATACCCCAGACCTCTGTGGAC
>NW_006293088.1:5038318-5039273 GCF_000327345.1 Myotis davidii | reverse complement strand
CCCGTCTGCTGTGGTGGGCCGGGTGGGCGAGCAGGGAGCCGGGCTGGGGCTGTGGTCCAGGGGAAGGGCCCGCAGAGCCAGCTCTGTCCTGTAGAGCGGAATCCGCAGGACCTGCTGATGGGCCTGGGCGGAGTGCACACGCGTGCAGAGGGCAGGAGGGGGAGCGGGATCCTGTCCCGATGGGGGCTCTGCCTCTGGGCGAATGGTTGTTGCTTCCGGAGGCAGGAAAACTGGGCACGGGACAGAGAGGAGTTTTGGAGAAAAGCACCAGGTCTGTCTGTTTTGCGCACATCAGAGCATCCCGTGGGGCTGGAGCGTGGAAGTATGGAGCGCTCTGCAGAGCTCGGGCCTCTCATCTCGGTCTCTGGTACCAGAGGCGACTGCAGAATTCCCGGTGTCGGTGTCGTCTGGGCCAATGTCCAGAGGCACCAGCACGGCCCTTGCTGGCGCCCCCTCCCTTCTGTTGACGTTGCCCAAGATTCCCTATTTTCCTGGCCACCGCGTTATCTTGTCGGTTCATTCCAGTCTGAAGGCAGGGTCTTCCGTTCATCCTGCTGACATGTTATGTTGGCTTTCTCTCTCTCTCTTTTTAAAAAATATGTTTTATTGATTTTTTTACAGAGAGGAAGGGAGAGGGATAGAGAGAAACATCAATCAGCTGCTTCCTGCACACCTCCTACTGGGGATCAAGCCTGCAGCCTAAGCATGTGCCCTGACAGGACTTGAACCTACTATCCCTTGGTTCACAGGATGATACCCAACCAACTGAGCCACACCAGCCAGGCAACAATTCTTAAGTTTCAAATTTCATGCCCTTCTGAGAAGCGCGCTTGGTGTGTGAATCATTGTCAGGTGTATCCACAGTATATACACTATCCAGCCTTTAGTCTCTCTCAGTTATCTGGTCACATGTCACTATAGTACAGTGCTTGTGTGCAAGAAACTCTTATTTTAA
>NW_006293088.1:5029064-5029688 GCF_000327345.1 Myotis davidii | reverse complement strand
CCCCTATGCCCCGGGGCCTCCCGGCCAATCGCACCATCCAGGGTCCCCAGCATTCCTTCCTCACGTGGCATGAGCTCGATGCCTGTTCATAACTGATTTTGAGAGAGAGAGGAAGCGGGAGGGATAGAGAGACAGAAACATAAAGAATGAGAGAGAAACACCCATCGACTGCCTCACGCATGTTTCTCTCTGAGGACCGAGCTCACAACCTGGGCACGTGCCCTCACTGGGAATCGAACCCTGACCTCCTGGTTCATGGGTGGCGCCCAACCACTGAGCAACACCGGCCTGTTCTTACCGATCCATTCATTCCCCAAACATTTATGGAGCCCCACTGCGTGCCAGGAGTGTTCTGGATGCTGGGGGCACCCCCATGCCCAGCCCGGCCAGCCTCTGCCTCATGGAACTGACATTCCCTTGTTGACAGGCTGGAGCTAGTTGCCGTGGAGGTGATTATAACCAGGAGGGGAACGAGGAGGGCCTCCAGGAGGTGATGACGTGCACAGGAATGAAAGGAGGTAGTCTGCAGTGGGGAGTGTCTGGGCCCCGAGAAGCAAGGCTCGGGGAACAGGAAGGAGCCCTCGTGGCTCGAGCGGTGGGTGAGGAGGGATGTGGTGGCGAAGG
>NW_006293088.1:5025152-5027624 GCF_000327345.1 Myotis davidii | reverse complement strand
CAACCCAGGTACATGCCCTTGACTGGAATCAAACCTGGGACCTTTCAGTCCGCAGGCCGACGCTCTATCCACTGAGCCAAACCGGTTAGGGCGGCTTTCTCTGGTTGCTGTAGCAAATAATCACAAACTCGGTGGTTTAGAACAACACAAGTGTACCCTCTCGGAGCCGAGGCCAGAGTGTAAGGAGGTCAGCAGGGCCGCATTCCTTCCGACGCTCCAGGGCGGGTGTTTCCTTGCTCCCTCGGCTTGTGGGGCTGCCTGCATTCCTTGGCCCGTGGCCCTGGTCACTCCGACCTCTGCGTCCACTGTCGCCTCTCCTTCTCTGACTCGCCCCCTGTGATTCCATCGGGCCCACACGGAGGACCCGGGACTCTCTCCTCATCTTAGAATCCTGAACCGAATCGCGTGGGCACAGTTCCTTGCCTGGTAAGGGAACATACTCGTGTTCACATGCTCCAGGGACCAGGATGTGGACCTCTTTGGGGCCCTTAGTCGACGTACCACACCTCTTCTTGTTGAATCTGGCCCATTGCTTGTCTTTTTTGGGGAGAGTGTAGAGCATCTTGGTTAAGAGTATGGGCTTTTGCCTGGCCGGTGTGGCTCAGTGGTTGAGTCTTGGACTATGAACCAGGAGGTCACGGTTTGATTCCTGGTCAGGGCACATGCCTAGGTTGTGGGCTTGATCCCCAGTGTGGGGCGTGCAGGAGGCAGCTGATCCATGAGTCTCTCTTATCATTGATGTTTCTCTCTCTCCCCCTCCCTTCCTCTCTGAAATCAATAAAAATATATTTAAAAACCCCAAACATTAAGGGATGAAATATTAAAAAAATAAAAAAAGTATGGGCTTTTCGGTCAACCCGGCTTCTGGCCCTCACCATATGGTGCTCTTGGGCAAGTTAAGCCACTTCTCTGTGCCTTGGTTTCCCCAACCACAGAAGGGGAGTAATAGCAGCAGCGACCTTGTAGGGCTGTGGGAAGAATCCTATGAGCTCATATGTGAAAAGTGCTGAGAACAGCTCCTGGCTCAGAGCGAGGGCAAGTGAAGGTCAGCCATGCTAAGTGCCTGTTGTGTGCGAGGACAGGGCTTGCCCTGGAGGGTGGCGGCCTGGGAAGAGAGATGCAGAGAACAGTGTGACCAGCACGGTGCGGAGATCCGTGCCAGGTCTGCGGGGGCCCGCAGGGGCCGTCCTCCCCTCCCCCTGGGTCTGTGGGGGAGGAGGCGCCAGGCTCAGACACCAGCTGCAACCCCAACACTTCCAGGGACTGTAACCTGAACCACTGGCCCACACACCAATGGGGCTCTCTGGGCAGCAGGGCTGGCCGTGGGAAGTGAGGAAGTGAGGAGTCAGCAGTTGCAAAACTTGGACTTGAGGCCAGATCTTGGTCTCATTGACTTACTCACCTCCATCTCACCCATCTTCTCTCCTATCTTTTTAAAAAATATATTTTTTATTGATGTCAGAGAGGAAGGGAGAGAGAAAGAGAGAGAAACATCAGTGATGAGAGAGAATCATTTGTTGGCTGCCTCCTGCACACCCCACACTGGGATGGAGCCCGCAACCTGGGCATGTGCCCTGACTGGGAATCGAACCGTGACCTCCTGGTTCATAGGTTGACCCTCAACCACTGAGCCACACCAGCCGGGCTCTTCTCTCCTATTAGTTGCTCTACAACCATGGGTGGCTCCCCATTGCCAAAGGCTACATTTCCCAAAGTCACTTCCAGGGAGTGGTAGTTCCATGAGAAAAGGGTTCTGTGGCCAACTAAGTTTGGGAAACATCTTGTCCATCTGCCCCCAACCTTTTCTTGGAGAATCAGAGAGCAAGTGAGCACATACGAGGCACTGAGAGGCCCTACGATTTCACGTGAAAACCTCTCAGATGGGATCCAAGGATCCTTTGTGTTATTTTGTTTTGCTTGTCACCTGTGGACATCCTGCAGACCAGCGTTTGATGGGACACTATGTGGGAAAGGGCAAGTAAAGGCTGACCGTCTGGACCTGCCTCCTGGGCCCATCCCCTCAGCTCCCCCTGGATCTTACCCACCTTCACTCATACATGCAAGTGCTCCTGCCCCAAGAAGCCCTCATGGATCCTCAAGTTCATTAAAAAAAGAAAAAAGATATGTTATTGATTTTTAGAGAGAGAGGAAGAGAGTGAAATATTTCAAAAAAATATTTTTTATTGATTTCAGAGAGGAAGGGAGAGGAAGCGAGAGATAGAAACATCAATGATGAGAGAGAATCATTGATTGGCTGCCTCCTGCACGCCCCCTACTGGGAGATGGAGCCCGCAACCCGGCCATGTGGCCTGACTGGGAATCAAACCAGCAAACTCTTGGTGCATGGGGCGATGCCCAAGCAACTGAGCCACACTGGCCAGGGCACCAAGTTAGTGTTTTTTCTCTGCCTATCTCATGATGCTTATTCTGCTTTGTGTTTGTGACTCGTGTGTTTTTCTGAGTTCATCTGTG
>NW_006293088.1:5019627-5025014 GCF_000327345.1 Myotis davidii | reverse complement strand
TTCCTTCCTTCCTTCCTTCCTTCCTTCTTCCCTATATTCTTTCTAGGCATTGCTATTTACTATCTCCCATGGGCCTGTTCTGGGAGCTGACTCATGACATGGAACAGTCTAGAATCGGCTTTTGTGTCCCCGAGCACCGAGCCCAGCGCCCGAATCCTCTGTGTGATGGTAGGGGACTTAGGTTTATTCTTTGTCTTCTCAGGCGGGGCCCTGTTTTAGTTTCCTATTGTGGCTGTCATTACCACAAGCTCAGTGGCTTGAAACAACACAAGTGATGATCTTTCGGTTCATAAGTCCGAAACCGTTGTCACTGGGCCAGAGTCAGGGCTGCCTTCCTCCCTGGAGACTCTGGGGAAAATCCAGGCTCTTGCCTTTCCAGCTGCTGGAGGCCACCTGCATTCCTTGGCTTGTGGCCCCTTCCTCCGTCTTCACGCCAGCTGCAGAGCATCGCTCTGACCCTGCTTCCGTCATCATCACGTCTTCCCCAACTCTCTCTCTCCCTCTCTTTCTCTCTCTCTCTCTCTCTCTCACACACACACATTTTGAAGGACCCTTGTGGTGACATCGGGACCACCCAGATAATCCAGGATCACCCACCCATCTCAGGGTCACTGAATAGCAACCTTAATTCCCCTTTGGCCTGAAGGTGATACAGTCAGAGGTTCTGGAGATTAGGACATGGGCATCTTTGAGAGCCCCTGTTCTGCTGACCACAGACCCCATCTCATCTCCTTCCCTCCCACCTGGGAGATTCTCGGTGAGGATGCCACTGTTGTAAGCTCCATCCCAGAGAAGGTGCTCCCTGGTGCCTGGGCTCCGTCCTGCCAGGCCTCCAGAGTCCTTCAGCCATGGGGCTGGCCAGCACAGAGCCACGCATACTGCCCCTCAGCTCTCTGGAGGCCAGAGGTGGGACCTGGGGGAGCCTCCCTGGCTCCGGCACACAGTGTGGCAGCGGGAGGGATGCGACCTGCATGTGGCAGGGACAGGCTGTGTGTCTGTGGTGGGGGTGTTTAAAGTGGGGGAGGAGGATGACTTCATTTCATCCTCTCTTTGTCTGGAGCTCAGGTGGACCCTTGGAGTGGAGAGTGGGGTTCAGGGACCCCAGGACTAGGTAACAAACCCCAGTCCGGTGGTTATTGATGAACAGGCTGTGACCTACAGGACATTGGCCCTTTAAGATGACCACATCCTAATCCTGGGAACCTGTGAATATGTCACCTTCTCTGGAAAAGGGGATTTTTAAATATTTATTTTTTATTTTATTTTTAGAGAGAGAGGAAGGGAGAGGGATAGAGAGAGAGAAACATCAATGCGAGAGGAAATCATCTATCAGATGCCTCCTGCGCGTCCCCCACTGGGGATCAAGCCCGCAACCCCAATGTGCCCTGACCGGGAATCGAACCGGTGACCCCTTAGTTCCTGGGTTGACACTTAACCGCTGAGCCACCCGGCTGGGCTGGAAAAGGGGACTTTGTAGATGCGACTAAGGGTGTGGCCCTTGAGCTGGGAGATTGGCCTGGATCACCCAGGTGGACCCGCTGTCCCCACAGGAGCCCTTAAATGTGGAGAACTTTCTGGCCGTGTCACAGCAGATGACACGGAAGAGAGGGATGGACAGGACTCGACCCACCGTTGTGGGCTTTGCAGGTGGAGGCAGGGGCCCTGAGCCAAGCGAAGGGAGGCCCCATGGCAGCCTTGAGGAGCTGGGCAAGACAGCAAAGAGACAGGGCCTCAGTGTGAACCACAAGGAAATGGACTCTCCCCTAGAGGCTCCCGCCAGGACACAGCCCTGCCCACACCTTGACTTAGCCTGCTGAGACCTGACCTGGATGGGCGGCCAGGGAGGGGTCCTGAGGAGGAGGCATGCATGAGTGAGGCCTCAAGGATGAGTTGGGGTGTTCTGGACGAGGGGAATGGGGTGGTCCGGGGAACAGCGTGTGCGAGGCTGCTGGAGGCAGGGAGGCAGGGAGGGAGGGGGTGTCAGTGGGGAGGGGAGGAAGGCTGGGGGGACAGGTGCCAGAGGATGCACGGGCCAGATGAGCCAGGGCCAGGGGCCGGGTCTCCTGGGCCATCGTCAGGACGTTGGGCTTCAGGCCTAGTTGGGTTGACGCCATCTGAGTGTCTTCCATGGGGGAGGGGAGGGGAGGGGAGCAGATGTGTGTTCTGAAAAGGTCCCTCTGGCGTCGCACTGTGAGTGGGCTATGGGGGATGGGAGGGTGTGAGAAGGCCCTTAGACGGCCACTGTCCAGACCAGGTGGTAGGGAGGTGAGGAGGAGCTGGTGGATTTGAGGGCAGAATTGGACAGGAGAGCCTGGTGGGTGAGGGGCTGTGCAAGATGACCCAGGCTCTCACGCTGCCTGGCTGTGTGACTTAGGCAAGTTTCTTGACCTCTCTGTGCCTCAGTTTCCCCATCTGTAAAATGAGATGGATAGTAGGTCTAGGGTGGGGCCTGGGATTCTGCATTTTGAGCAAGTTCACAAGGGATGCCAGTGCTGCTGGCCCAGGTTCCTCACCTTGAGTAACAGAGGTGAGGGCCCCTCAGGATGGATTTGGGGTGCCCCTCCCCGCTCTGCCCAGCTCTGGCCCCTTTGGATACTTTGTGTTTGATTGTACTCTTCCATCCCAGCGCCCTCTCCCCGCTGTAGACGCTCAGCTGCTACAGGTGTGGCCCAGCCCCCATCCCTGTCCACGCTGAGCCAGGTGGGGCTTTCTGGAAGTGATATTTACCAGGTTTTATAGGGAAAACCAAACCACCTGAAACTAGACAGGCCTAGAAATGGGAAGGTTTCGGGCCACTCTCTCTTTATCTTGATGCCACTAAGGTTGAGCCACAGGCCTTTGGTTGTACAGCTCATCACTCTGCGGACACCTTGCTCTGCCTTGAACCTGCCGGGGAACCCCACCCAAAAGCCCCCCTTCCAGGCCTCGGGCTTCCCCCTCCCACTCTCCCCGTTCTGTCCCCGCTTCCCTTCCAGGCCATGGCCAGAGCCCAGCCCAGCTGTGTCTCCCCCTTCCCCAGGGGCAGCAGGAGCTGATGGGCTGTCCAGGGGCTGGGCCCATGGCCAGTGGCAACTGGTGGGGCCCTTGAAACTCAGGAGGTCAGACTTCCCGGGCTGCCGCTAACATAGGTGCCCAGGCTGCTGCCCTCTCTGCCAGGAGCTGGGGTGAGTGGGCAGTGGGAGACCATGGGGGTGGGGCAGTGGGGAAGATGGGAGAGAAGGCAGAGAGAGTGATGAATGGAGCTGGGGGTGAGCGCTGTGCCTGGGGCATGAGACGGGACCACAGACAGTGCTGCAAGGGCGAAGCTGAGGTCCCCAGGTGCCACCTTTCTACTTACGGCCTGGGAATGCCCTGGGAAGGTGGGGTGTCCTCCCCACTGGGGCCGCAGCTCCTGAGGGTGCTCGGGGCCCACCCAGCTCTCTGGCACACAGTAGGTGCTCCATGCGCTGTGTGGTGGTCAGGAGTCAGCTGACCTGGACTCAGCTCCTGACCCTCCACAAGGTGTGAGCTTGGGGGGGTCTTCCTCCTCACAGACTAGCTTCCATGGTAACAGGGCCTCACAGGGCTGTGGGTTCGGTAACTGCTGTTGCTACGTCTACATGCATTGCATTGACCCCATTTTCTGGGTGCCTGTAAAGCGATGACATCATAGACAACAACAAAAAATTCCCCAGTGTCTCTGCCAGAGAAGGCCAGCCCAGTGGGAGTGGGGTGGAGGGTGGGGCCGAGTGATGCCCCCACCTCGACCCCACCTACATCTCTGGGAATGTCTGGGGGAGCTGGGGTCCAGCACTGCCATAGGTTTAGGGGAGTAGCCCCTTCCCCATGAGCCCCATATGAAATGGAGGCCCCCGGTCCTCTACTCCCTTGGTGGGGCTCTGATGGGCTACAATTGCCCCTCTGGACAGCAGGAAGACAGCTCCCCCTGGTGGCAAGCCATGGCCTTACACAGATTTATTGTTGAGCTGCTATTTATCCATGTGGTTTTATACAATTGTTTTATTTCTCTCTATGTATATAGATCATCATCATCATCATCATAATTATTATTATTATTATATTTTACTGAGCCATTTGCAAGTTTGTTGCAGACATTTTGATCCTTCACCCTAAACATATCAGCATCTTCTCCAACAAGGGCATCTCTGCCTTAAGTTCACGTTCAGGCATTGGACATGGGTACAACATAATCAGACATAAAGTCCTCGTTCACATTTCGTCAGCACCTCAAATTCTTTACAGCGATCCCTGCCTTCCGCCTCGACTCGGGGTCCAGCCCAGACATTGCGTTTAGTCGTCCCGTCTCTCTAGTCTTCTTTATTCTGGAACTTTCCACAGCTCTCCTTTGTTTCATCGTTGGCATTTTTAAAGAGTCCAGGCTAGTTGTTTTGTAGAAAGGCCTTTGGTTTGGCTTTATCTGATGTTTCCTCATGATTTGGTTCAGATTATGGACTTTTGGTAGAAAGACCACAGATACGATAGGCCCTTCTTAGGACATTTTTATTTAAAAGTAGAGGCCCAGTGTACAAAATTCTTAAACGGGTAGGTTGGCCGGTGATCAGCACCGATCTGTGGGATGACTGGCCAGGTGATCCGGTGGGGCCCTCCCGCTGCCACCTGCCTTGGCTGGCCTAGGGCCTGTGGGCTGGGGGCAGCTCCTGCATTGAGCGCCTACCCCCTGGTGGTCAGTGTGCATCATAGGAACCAGTCGTTCTGCCGTTCGGTCTATTTGCATATTAGGCTTTTATTATATAGGACTAGAGGCCCGGTGCATGAAATTCATGCATGGGGGGGGGGTCTCCTAAGCCCAGCCTGCACCCTCTCCAATTTGGGACCTCTTGGGGGTTGTCCAACTGCCTAGGATCAGGCAGGCCTAAACTGGCAGTCGGACATCCCTCTCATAATCTGGGACCACTGGCTTCTAACTGCTCACCTGCCAGCCTGCCTGGTTGCCCCTAACTGCCTCTCTCCCCTGCTGGCATGGTCGCCCCAACTGCCTCCCCTGTGGGCCTGGCCGCCCCACGCAGCCTGATGCTCGGTTGTTTGGTCGCCCCTCACTGACCCCCCTGCTGGCCTAGTTGCCCCATGCAGACTGTTTGGTTGTCCATTCGGTTGCAGTGGTCACTTAGGTTTTATGTATGTAGATGGGGGAAGCCTGTGACCCAGAGAGGGGGAGAGAACTGGGGACACAGGGAAGCTCCAATGTCCTCTCTGCCCTTATTGCTGTGTGGCTTTGGGTGGGTGATTGCCCCTCTCAGGTGCAGTTTCCTCACCTGTGACATGGGGTGGTGATCTGCCCCAGAGGGCTGGGTGGCATGAAGGAGATGTGTGATGGAGGTCGTGATACTAGATACAGTGAGTTCCCTGTTTTCTGCCCCTTATACCCC
>NW_006293088.1:5018533-5019380 GCF_000327345.1 Myotis davidii | reverse complement strand
TTATTTGGTGAAAAGATTATTATTTTTTTCATTGAATTCTTTTTGCACTTTCTGAAAAAGACAGGCCTATTTTTTCTGGGTTTATATCTGGTTTTTATATTGTTTTCCAATGTTACCTGTGTACCTACATATTTGCTATTACTACACTACCTTATATACTGTACTCGAGGCCCAGTGCACAAAATTTGTGCAATGGGAGGGGGGGGCTCCTAAGCCCAGCCTGCACCCTCTCCAATTTGGGACCTCTTGGGGGTTGTCCAACTGCCTAGGATCAGGCCTAAACTGGCAGTCGGACATCCCTCTCATAATCTGGGACCACTGGCTTCTAACTGCTCACCTGCCAGCCTGCCTGGTTGCCCCTAACTCCCCCTCTCCCCCACTGGCATGGTTGCCCCAACTGCCTCCCCTGTGGGCCTGGCTGCCCCACGCAGCCTGATGCTTGGTTGTTTAGTCGCCCCTCACTGACCCTGCTGCTGGCCTAGTTGCCCCACGCAGCCTGTTTGATTGTCCATTCGGTTGCGGTGGTCACTTAAGCTTTTATGTATGTAGATGGGGGAGGCCTGTGACCCAGAGAGGTGGAGAGAACTGGGGACACAGGGAAGCTCCAATGTCCTCTCTGCCCTTATTGCTGTGTGGCTTTGGGTGGGTGATTGCCCCTCTCAGGTGCAGTTTCCTCACCTGTGACATGGGGTGGTGATCTGCCCCAGAGGGCTGGGTGGCATGAAGGAGATGTGTGATGGAGGTCGTGATACTAGATACAGTGAGTTCCCTGTTTTCTGCCCCTTATACCCCTCGATGGCCTGGGGTGTGGCGGCAGGAGGCGAAGGGCAGCCAGGCCGCCCCCCTC
>NW_006293088.1:5016279-5017917 GCF_000327345.1 Myotis davidii | reverse complement strand
GAGAGAACCATTGATCGGCTGCCTCCTGCTCAGCCCACACTGGGGATCGAGCTGGTAACCCTGGCAGGGGCCCTGACCGGGAATTGAACTGTGATCTCCTGGTTCATAAGTTGAAGCTCAACCAGGGAGTCTTGAGTTATGGAGGCTGGGGTTCGAGGAGATGTGAGAACAGGTGTTTCTGTCCCTTTGGTAACAGGAGGCTTGGTCTCAGGCCTGGCCTTGACAATGAGTGGAGACCTGGCCTCCTGGGACCTGAGGGCCTGGAGCAGCGGTTCTCAACCTGTGGGTCGCGACCCCTTTCACAGGGGTCACCTAAGACCATTGGAAAACACATATATAATTACGTATTGTTTTTGTGATTAATCACTATGCTTTAATTATGTTCAATTTGTAACAATGAAAATACATCCTGCATATCAGATATTTACATGAGGATTCATAACAGTAGCAACATTACAGTTGAAGTAGCATCGAAAATAATCTTATGGCTGGGGGTCACCACAACATGAGGAGCCGTATTAAAGGGCCGCGGCATGAGGAAGGTTGAGAACCACTGTGCCTCCTATGATCACAGAGTGCCATGAGCACGACCTCAGCCCAGACCAGGAAGGAGTGGACAGGCCCCTGAAAGCTAAACTTTTCGTGTGTTCTGGGCTGATTCTGAAGAAAACTATAACATTATAACATGGGAACCTGATATAATAAAAAGTTACTTGGTCTGGGTCCCCACTTTCTGACACAGAGCTGCAGAAAGCCTTGGGATTTCCTGCTAGGAGTGTCTGTCCGTGACCAGCCCCTTGACCAGGCTGCGTGTGCACCATGGCAGGCCTCAGGCAGCTCTGAGGAGGGGCTGGCCACGCCAGAAGGATCGAGAAGGGGATTGGAAGGTCAGAACTTGCAGCTCCACTTCCTGGCCTCTCGCAGGACAGGGACTGGAGAGGGCTCCATCACAGGCAGTAAAAAAAAAAAAAAACGGTAGGTTTTTTAAAAATATATATTTTTATTGATTTCAGAGAGGAAGGGAGAGGGAGAGCGAAATAGAAACATCAACGATGAGAGAGAATCATTGATCGGCTGCCTCCTGCACACCCCACACTGTGGACTGAGCCTGCAACCTGGGCATGTGCCCTGACCGGGAATCGAACCGTGACCTTTTGGTTCATAGGTCAACGCTCAACCACTGAGCTATGCTGGCCGGGCTGTGAACTCTTGTTTTAATGAATAGCTGCCCCTCATAGAGCATGTACTATATGTGCACTAGGCCGAAACCTTCACATGCATTGCTTTGTCTCATCAGATCCTCACAATTATCCTTCAGGATTCCCATTTTGCAGATGAGGCTATGGGGGTGCTGCAAGGTTAAGGAACTTGCCCAAGGTCACGAACTGGGAAATGGAAGAACTGGCTGGGCTGGAGCCAGGGTTCTGTGACCCCAGAGTCAAGCTGTCGATATCCCCTGACCGCCCTTCATTTCCAGGCCTGGACGCCCATCCTCTCGGCCTCCAAGCGTTGCTGTCCGGAGGGTGACAGGCCACAGTGCACAGGTCACTGGGGATCTATGGCCTGAGCTGGACAGGACCCCTGGTCCATCTGTTCCCAGACCACGAGGGCCAAGGAGCCCATGCTCAGCCAACGGAG
>NW_006293088.1:5008747-5016252 GCF_000327345.1 Myotis davidii | reverse complement strand
AGGGAAAGAATTTGATATTTTCTATTTCCAAAAATTGCTCAGTCCTTATAGGGGAAAAATAGAACTGTGCTAGCCTTTCCTGCCTTTATTTTATGGGTTAGTGTTGGTTTTGAAGTGTATGTCAGGTGGGTCCCCGTGTTTGTCTGTTTTTAGTGTTTGTGGCCTCAGTGCCTAACTGGCTGGCCACCCACCCACCCATGTTCCTGCCTGTCCACTTGCCTATCTTTTCACCCACTCACTAGCTCATCCACTGGCCCTTCTGCTGTCTCCCCAGATCCCCCTCCTCCCCTCTCCCACCCCTCTTCCCATCCCCTATCCATCTAGCCACCTGTCTCAGTTTGCTCAAGCTGCCATAGCAAAACACCCGAGTCTGGGGGGCTTAGGCCAAAGACATTTATGTTCTCAGTTCTGGAGGCTACAGATCTTAAGATCAAAGTATTGGAAGGGCTTGGTTTCTCATGAGAAATCTCTTCTTGGCTTTCAGACAGTTGCCTTCTCATGGCTGAGGGAGGGAGGGAGGGAGAGGGGTGAGAGAGAGAGAGAGAGAGAGAGGAGATCTCTTTCTCTTCTAATAAGGCCACCAATCCTGTTGGATCAGGGCCCCATCCTTATGACCTCATTTAGCCGTAATGACCTCCCAAAAGCCCTGTCTCCAAATATAGTCACATTGGTGGTTAGGGCTTCAACATATGAATCTGGAGGGGACACAGTTCAGTCCATAGGGTCACCCCTCCCCCTCCCATCTACCCTCCCATCCATCCCCACCCCTCCCCACCCCCTTTCCATCCACTCATCCATGCAGCCCTCAGGCATTGTTTATTGCTTCTTCTCACAGGAGGCCACTGGTCACCTTTCCGGCTTTTTCTGCCGTGGCCTTTCTGTAGGAGCTGCTGTGTTTGGTGTCCTCTGGACCTACTGTGAGCTTTCTGCTTCTCCCAGGCCGACTGCAGCCAGAGTTCCGGAGCACGTGGCCCACTGGCCCTCCTGCTGTCTCTCCTCCCCACTCCCATTTCTCTTCCCATTTTTCTGGCCACCCACCCCTTATCCACTACTCATCTCCCCCTCCCCCCTCCCCCTTCTCCTGTCTGTCCCACGATCCCAGCTGCACGAGAAAGGCAGACACTTCCCACATCCTCCGGCTCCCGTGACCCCAGCCTGGTGGGGCCTTTCCAGAGAGCGGGTGGGGAGAGAGGCATCCGGTCCCAGCCTCCCTCCACTTAGCCACTATGACCGGGAGGAGGGGCGCCCTTTGCCCCACGGCCCTGCAGTGACTGAGGGTGGCTGAGCACCTCCTGCCGCTGTGGTGGGAGGGGCATTTTGGCGGAGTTTTATTGACCTTGTGCTTCCGGGCAGACAAGAGAGGAAAAACGAAAAGCCCACAAAAACCCCTTCCTCCGTGTGTTGGGGAAATTTCTGACATTTCACCGCCCTCCCCTCCGCCATCGGCGCTCAGCTGTGTGGCAGGGCGCAGGGGCGGCTGGTGCAGGAAGGAAACAGGGGACCTTTGAAAGTGACAAGTCAGATGTCACCGAACCCCTCCTCTGGCCCAGGCCCCTAAAGCCCTTTCCAGCATCCTTGACAGCTGATCCCCAGCCCTCTGCTTACACACCCCCGGTGACGGGGAGCTCACTCGCTGCTTCATCACAGTGGCCGTGATTGACATGGATGTAGCGTGCTCCGTGCCAGCCACTGTGCTGAGCCCTTTGCCTACATATGAGCTCACTGAGCCGGATGGGGGACACGGTGCGGCTCAGGGATTTGTCCATGGTCCCGGGCCAGTAAGTGGCTCAGGTGGGGCTCGCATGTGGCCGTCTCCCTCGGGACCCCTTATTTGGTGCTGACCCCATGGCATTGCATTTGGGAGGCAGCAGAGCATATCCGAGAAGAGCCCAAACCCCTCACTCTGCACCCTGCTTCCGGGATCAGGCTCTTGCTTGGGCCCAGAGCCGCTGCCCGCAGGGAGGGGCCTCCCTGCCCAGGTGTGGGGGGGCCGTGTGAAGCCAGGCCTGGTGCCAGCTGGAGAGCACGGTGTGATGGGGGCCAAGGCAGTGTGTCCCACCTTGTGCCAGGAGCCGAGGGTTTCTGCCAGGGCGGCGAGCAGGGAGGAGGGGAGGCCGCCCTGCCCCTGGCCGAGCCTGGCTGGCCCACAGGCCCCCTCCGCGCCTGTAGGTCTCCAGGGAAACAGGAGAAACACCAGGCAAACAGCTTTCACCCCAACTCCAAAGCCCAGGACAAAGCACTGAGCGCTCCGATGAGTCCAGATGTTCACCTCCGCTCTGGTCCCCGAGCCAGGACTGCCCTGGGCCACTGCCAGGGGCAGAGGTGGGACGGGGGCAGCTCCCCAAGAAGGGCGGCCTGTGGCTGGGAAGCCCTTGCGACAGGCTGTTAGCATCTAGGGCGGTGCTGCTGGGAGTTGTGGGAACACGCTCCCGGGGGGCCTGAACTGGGTGGAACATTCAGGGGGGCTTCCTCGAGGAGCCGGCATCCCAAGGAGTCCTGAGGGCTGTGCCAGGCCACGGTGGGAGGAGGGAGGAGGGCTCTGGTCAGAGGGCACGGAGGATGCCAAGGCCTGGAGTGAGCAAGGGGGGCCAGTCAGGGACTGGGTGGGTTCCATGTGGCAGAAGCGCAGGGCCTGAAGGGGAGGGGGAGGGGAGGGGAGGGGCCTGCGGCCCAGACTCAGGGCAGTTTCCGGGGCCCCAGCAGCTGGGGTTGCCTGGCCGCCCCAGAGCTCAGCCAGAGGTGAGAGCGGTGACGGAAATGTTAGGACAGACAGACATTTGGGATCAGAGGCCGGAGCAGAGGTGGCTGGAGACCGAGGGGGACAGAGGATGATTGGGAACCAATTCTGAGAGCGACACCGCAGCTCGCAGCCTCTCTGAACCCCTTTGTTTCTGATTGTGAAAGTGATAGCGGAGAAGACCTCTGTGGGATACGGGAAAGAGGAGAAGAGAAATGAGTCAACACTCAGCGCGCTTTGGCCCCATCTGCTCCAGCCCCTGCGGCCTTCCTGTTCTCCGCTCAGGCCGAGCTGGGCCTCCCTCGGGGCCTCTGCCCGCCCAGTGCCCGCTGCCCGGAACCTCCCTGCAGCCTCCTTGCGTCCTGTGAGCCGGGTGGGGCCGCCCCCGCTGCCCCCCACCCTGTCCCCCGCTCCTGCTTTCCTCTCCAGTTTGTATCCACGTTGGGAGCGAACGTGCTGATTCCCATGTGACTCGCTGCCCTCTCTTCCCCCGGCTGGAGGGTGAGGTCCCTGGGAGCAGGGCCTCATCTTCAGTCTCTCAATCAGTGCCTGCGCCCGCCCACCTGCCCGCCCAGCCGGCCGCTCCGCAGCTGTGAGCTCAGCGGGAAAATCCCACCCCCAGATGAGTCACTCGGCCTCGAATTCTGTGCACTGAAACCATCATTCTGAGCATGTCCACAGGCGCCCCCTAGTGGCGAAGGGGCCCAGGCAATGCTGAGAACCCTGGCCTAGAGCCTTTTGGTTGTAACTAACCGAAGCCTGACTCAGGTCCAAACAAGACAAAAGAGAAACAATGGGCTCAGTGACGGAGAAATCCATGGCGCCATCGATTCGGGTTTGAATGATGTCATCAGGAGTCCATTTCTCCACGTCTGTGGCCTCTCCTGGCCTCGGAGTCACCTCCTTCTCAGGTGGACCCAGCCCGAGCTGCCGCAGCCAGGACAGGGCAGCTCTGGCCCAAATTGCCCTTCGAACCAGGAACCAGTAAAGAGGGGGCTCTTTTCCAGTAGCTTTTGTGAAACTCAGAGATGGGCTCATTGGCTGGCATGGGTCCCATGAACCAATCACAGTGTTGAAGAAGATGCATCCTGATTGGCCTGCCTGGGTCACGTGCTAATTTTGAAGGATGAAGTATTCTGATTGGTCTGCCTGGGTCATGTGTCCACGCTCAAGGATGAAGCATTCTGATTGGTCCGCGTGGGTCATGTGTCCATCATCAAGGATGAAGCATTCTGATTGGCCTGCCTGGGTCACATGCTCAGTTGAAGGGCTGTTGGTGACATCCCGGCTAGAACTCACAGACATAAAGTGGGGCAGGACAGGTGAACACCCTGTGGACATCCAGGACTTTCCCAACACATCTGCCCCGTGCATTCGGTCTCAGCATCATGCCTCTCCCATCAGGGACTGCTGGATGCTTTGCTAGCCTCTCAGTCAGGCTGGATTAAGACTATGGCTCCCTGGTTCCCACAATGCAGGGGACTCTGGGAATAATAAGGACAGTGCTCCTGCCCAGCCAGTGTGGCTCAGTGGTTGAGTGTCAGCCTATGAACTAGGAGGTCACAGTTTGATTCCCAGTCGGGCACATGTTCGGATTGCAGGCTTGATCCCCAGTGTGGGGTGTGCAGGAGGCAGTCAATCAATGATTCTCTCTCATCAGTGATATTTCTATCTCTTTCTCCCTTTCTCTCTTCCTCTTTGAAATCAATGAAAATATAGTAAAAAACAAACCCCAAACAGTGCTCACCCAGTGCCTGCTGTGTGCCTGGACTGCTGTGGGACTACGCATGCTTGTCTTCACAGTCCCTTTAATCCTTTCAATGATCCTATTATTAACTTAGTGCGCCTGCGGTCACTGTCACTTGCCCAAGGTTACTCGCTTAGCATGTGGCAGCCCTGGAATCCAGGCCCAGCTCTTCCCCCTGACCCGTGCTGCTCTGCCTGACAGGCGACCAGAGGCAAGGCCTGCCCTCTTGGGCATCAACGCCTCCGTCATGAGTTGCGCTGACATGTTGGGGGGTTTAGGAGTGTTGCTGGGAAGGGCTTCGGGGATGAGAGTGGAAGGGGTGCCCCTGAGAGTTTGCCAAGGTGGCCTGGCCTGGAGCTTCTCTGCTTCTTTTCCAGGGTCCTCCCCACAGCATCTGTGCCCGCAGGGGCCATCCGGCTGCAGGAAGCAGTGCCAGCGGGACTACTACCTGGACAGAGCCAACCGGTGCACAGCCTGCGTGAGCTGCAAAGGTAAGAGCCTGTCCTCCCCTCCAGGGCTCCTTCCAGGGAGGGGGGCGGGGCTCTGGGGCGACACAGAACCTAGAAGGTGGGGAGCATCGAGATTTGGTGACTGCACTCTGACCTGGCCCCCTGGTACCTCAGTTTACCCCTCTGGATTTGTGAATTGATACCAGCCATGACCTTTTGCGCCCATGCTTTTTGGAGAGACTTAGTTAACGTGTTTCCTCAAGGGAGGGACTCACATTTATTGAGTTTAATGTTTGCAGGACCCATAGGGGGAGATTCTTTCCTTCTCCCCGCTTTACAGTGAGGACTCAGAGGCTGAGGGAGGTTAAGGGCCTTTCCAGAGTCACACGACTCTGGTGAGGGGCCCACCTGGAGTTTGGAGTGAAGGTCTGACACCAAGAGCTTCCAGCAGAACTCTCTCAAATAAGCACCTTGTTGTGAATTTCTCATGATGCTTCATGAATGTGGTTTGTGTGCTACCTGGTGTGTGTTTTGCTTTGGTGTGGGTTTTCTGGGGGGTGGTGAAATGTGTTGTGATTCCTTGGCCTAATGAATAGTCCTATTTCTTAGCATGTTTAGTGTATTTGGATTAAAAATGTATATTCTATTTCTTCCATACAGAATTCTACATATACCTATTAGATTAAGTTTATTCATGGTATTATGGAAACAATACACATTCTTATTTAGTTTTTTCACCTTCACAAAGGTTGATTTCTGAGGTAGATGTGTTAAAATCTATCTCCTGCCCGGCCGGTGTGCTCAGAGGTTGAGCATCACGTTTGATTCCAATCAGGGCACAAGTCCGGATTTCATGCTTGATCACCAGTAGGGGGGCGTGCAGGAGGCAGCCGATCAATGATTCTCTCTCATCCTGGATGTTTCTATCTCTCCCTCTCCTTTCCTTTCTGAAATCAATAAAAACATATTTTTAAAAAATCTATCTCCCAATATGCTTGTTTTTCATCAGATTTTCCTTGTGTTCTATTTTTGCTTTGTATGTCAAAGCTGTGTCATTAGGTACAATGTTCATGAACATTATGTTTTCTTGGCAAGTTGGACCTTTTATCAACATGAAAGATACCTCTTTGTTCCTCATACTGTGTTTGCCTGGATTCCATTTTTGTTTGATACTAGTATTGCCATTCTTTATTTCTGTGAGCATTTCTCTGGTAGAGCTTCCAAGTTTTAAAACGAATGCCTGCATTTGATTAAGTGAAAGTTAATAGGTATTCTCTACCCCAAATTCAACCAATAGAGAAATGCAAGGAAGAAAGCCAACTCTGCCCCTCCCCCATCGCTGGATGATTGACACTTCTCTGTATAGAGAGAAGAACGGGTAGGCTAGTAGCTAGACTACACATACATGGAAAGAAGGAATTTTTAAAAATATATTTTATTGATTTTTTACAGAGAGGAAGGAAGAGGGATAGAGAGGTAGAAACATCGATGAGAGAGAAACATCAATCAGCTGCCTCCTGCATACCCCCTACTGGGGATGTGCCTGCAACCAAGGTACATGCCCTTGACTAGAATCAAACCTGGGAACTTTCAGTCCGCAGGCCGACGCTCTATCCACTGAGCCAAACTGGTTAGGGCAAAAGAAGGAATTTTTAAGAGGATAAGGTAATACTATCTATGGCATTAAAATGATGACATTTATTTATTTATTAACATTTATTTATTCACATTTATTGATTTTTTTGGAGAGAGAGAGAGAGAGAATTGTTGTTCACTTATGTATGTGTTCATTGGCTGATTCTTCTATGTGCACTGACCCGGGATGGGACCTGCAACCTTGGCGTATTGGGAGGATGCTCTAACCACCTGAGCTTCCTGACCAGGACCGGAACTTTTTCATCTTACCCAACTGAAACTCTGTCCCCATTAAACATTAGCTCTCAGCTCCCCCCATCCCCACCCTTTGGCAACTACCATTCTACTCTGTGAATTGAGTACTCCAGGAAGTTCACATGTATGTGGAATCATGCAGTTTTATCCTTTTGTGGCTGGCTTATTTCACTCACATAATCCTCACGGTGCATGACCTGTAGCATGTGTCAGAATGTCCTCCCCCTTAAGGCTGAACAACATTCCATTCTATGTTTATCTGCCCATGTCGATGGGCACTTGGTTGTTCCGCCTTTGAGCTAGCGTGACTAATGCTGCCGTGAGCATAGGGTCATGTATCTTTTCGATGTAGTGTTTTGGATTTCTTCGAATAAATACCCAGGAGTGGAATTTCTGGGTTATAAGGTAGTTTTATTTTCAAGTGCAGTTTTCCATAGTGGCTGCACCAATTCACAATCCCACCAGCCGGTCGTGAGGGTAGATAGGAGGTTCCCTTTCATGGCTCTGTTTCCTCTGAGAATATTGATTGTACTGACTCTACAGGCTGTTTCCCTTGTGTCTGCTTCCTCGAGCATTACTGTATGTTTGAGTCTGGGGCCCTTTCATCTTTTTTTTTTTAAATTTTGTTTTATTGCTTAAAGTGTTACAAAGAGTATTACATATGTCTCCTCTCCCTCCCCCA
>NW_006293088.1:5003884-5007435 GCF_000327345.1 Myotis davidii | reverse complement strand
GAATTTATAGATTGCTTTGGGTAGTATGGACATTTTAATGATGTTGATTCTACCAATCCATGAACATGGTGTGTTCTTCCATCTGTTTATGTTTTCCTCTATCTCTTTTTTCAACGTCCTATAGTTTTCTGAGTAGAGGTCTTTTACCTCTTTAGTTAAGTTTATTCCTAGGTATTGGGGCCCTTTCATCTTCATGCTGGTTTCCTTGTGGAACCCACTCCAGTGGCCATGGGGGAGATGGGAGGGGCAGGTCTGCCAGTGGCTGGTCTTCTGGGTCTGAGGGCCCTTTCTCTCAGGTCTGACCAGCCTCAGGGCACCGCCCAGCT
Organism: Myotis davidii; assembly: GCF_000327345.1. NCBI lineage: Eukaryota > Metazoa > Chordata > Mammalia > Chiroptera > Vespertilionidae > Myotis > Myotis davidii. Next base: position 5,007,109 of record NW_006293088.1, on the reverse strand, counting down.
CCCTCCCCCGAGAGCCTCCTTGGGGTGATGCTTGGCTTCCAGCTCTGCGGCATCAGCGGATGAGGAATCTGGGGGCACTGACCCCCCTGGATGCTCCTGTCCCACTCCCTGGGTCCCGTCCCTGCTGGGTCCTATTCAGAGACTGGAGCACCCCGGGGCCTCTCCCAGCACAGTCCTCTGGGACATACTTTCAACTGAGGCCTCCTTCTTCCATCAGTCCCATCTGCCTCCCATGTTGGAGGGAGTCTGTCATTTCCGGTTGGCCAAGGAAGCCCCTTACCGTTCTCCAGGGATGTTTGTGTTCACTCATTCATTACTTTTACCAGTGACTTTTCTATTTGAGATCAAAGTCACCATTAACAATTTTTTTCACAATGCATTAGGTATGTTTGGTGTTTTTATTTCTTTCTTTATTTTAAAAAATATATATTTTTATTGATTTCAGAGAGGAAGGGAGAGGGAACGAGACATAGAAACATCAATCGATCGGCTGCCTCCTGCACACGGCCCACTGGGAATTGAGCCCACAACCCAGGCATGTGCCCTGACCGGGAATTGAACCGCGACCTCCTGGTTCATGGGTCGATGCCCAACCACTGAGCCACGGTGACCGGGCCTGTTTGGTATTTTTTAAAAAAATACATTTTATTGATTTTTTACAGAGAGGAAGGGAGAGGGATAGAGAGTTAGAAACACATGTTTAATGTCCTGCCATGTCCTTTTTGTGCATTGTATATTTTAAAAAATACATTTTTATTGATTTCAGAGAGGAAGGGAGAGGGAGAGAGAGATGGAAACATCAATGATGAGAGAGAATCATTGATTGGCTGCCTCCTGCATGCCCCACATTGGGGATCGAGCCCATAGCCTGGGCATGTGCCCTGACCAGGAATCAAACCATGACCTTCTGGTGCATAGGTCAACACTCAACCACTGCGCCATGCAGGCCGGGTGCCCTATTTTAAAATTGGGACATTAATTTATTTTTAATACCAGTTTAGTGATCTCCAGGGACGTGGGCTGGGAGGTGACTGCCTCAGGACCCGGCCTGCCCAGCGGAAGGCCGCAGCAGCCCTCTCTCACGCAGGCAGACTGTCCCTTCCCTCGCCCTCCCTCTGTCCTCTGTGACCCTCCTCTGTGCCCTTTAGACGACCTTGTGGAGAAGAAGCCATGTTCGGGGAACTCCCCCCGCGTCTGTGAGTGCCGGGCTGGCCTGTTCTGTGCCACGTCAGCCTCCAACTCCTGTGCCCGCTGCTTGCCCCACTCTGTCTGCCCCCCAGGGACGATTGTCAAGTTCCCCGGTAAGTACCCCACCCCAGCCCGGGCCTGAGATCTGTGCCCACACCGTACCAGCCCTGCCGACCTCCAGATGTCCCCGCGCCTCCCACGGCCTCCCTGTGGGGCAGATCACAGCTCCTTTCACGATGATGCCATCAGTGGGCCAGGTACCAGGGCCCCTGTGCCCCTCCCCCTCCCCTGAGTCCCAGGCTCAGAGAGACCCTGGGGGCCCAAGGCACAGGCCTGACTGGAGGAGGCCTGGGATGGTTTGAGGCTTGGGGCCAAGGTTCTCGGGGGCGAGAGAGAAACCTTACATCTCTGTCCTGAGAGACTCCTGGGAGTGAGAGGAGCAAGAGGCTGGTGACTGGAAACCGCTTTCTTCTCCAACTTGCGGTGTGGCCTCAGCAACTTCCTCACCTTCTCTGGGCTTCTGATTGTCTGACAAGGAGGCCCAGGTGGCCAGAGAGGAAATAAAGGCCACAGGTCCCGTGTGGGCGGCATGGGGACGGCCTTTCAGAAGGGAGGCCGGGGGAGCAGGTGGGTGCTGGACCACAGCCCAGAAGAGGTGCCACTGCCACAGGGGATCAGAGGGAGCCATGTCCACTGGGGCTGAAAGTGCCCGTGACCTGGTCCTTCTCCAAAGTCCCATCCCACCTCCTCTCCTCCACCCTCTCCCTCCCCTCCCTGTCCTCCAGCCAGCCCAGCCACCATTCCCACAGATTTTGCCTCCCAATTCTCTCTCCTCTCACCCCAGTTTCTTCCCGTGGCAGGCAGCCACAACCTCCCTTGCAAAACCACATCATATTTTGTGTGTCTCCCTCACATACCTGCCTAAAAATAATAAAGTATATTTTTATGTAGGTATATTTAATATAAAATAAATACTGACTTATATTAAACATATATTTTAAACGTATTTTTATTGATTTCGGAGAGGAAGGGTGAGGGAGAGACTGAAAGAAACATCAATGATAAGAGAGATTCATTGATTGTCTGCCCCTTGCAAGCCCCACACTGGGGATCCAGCCCTTAACCCGGGCATGGGCCCTGACCGGGAATTGAGCCACTGAGCCCCGAGGGCCGGGCTAGGGGACTCTTGTCTTAAAGCCTGTGTACGTGGGCATCTCTGGGTTGCTGGTTTGTTGGGCTCCAAGTCTGAGAATGTGGAGCAAAGAGAGGACCAGGGGACCCTCCTCCGGCCCCACGGCCCCTGGCCCGCCTTCCCCTTTCCCGTTCAGCCATTTAGGGCCTCATGGGAGGAGGCAGGGAAAGCGCACCCACCTGCAGGGTCTCGAGGATGCGATTTGCACCAGGACCCCCCGTGATGTGGCCCCTTTTTCCTCCAGCCCAGCTTTCAGCACCAGCCCTCGCTAACCGGGCCCCACCTGGTCTGTCACTTTCCCCTTCTCCCAGGCCTTTGCATATGCTGTTCCCTTGCTCTGGGGCACCCTTCCCTCCCCATTCACTTAGTTAACTCCTACTCAGCCTTGAGCTGGGTCACACAAAACACTCGGCTAAGGGACACGCAGAAGCCCGCCGCCCACAAGCAGGGCAGGGTGGTGGGGTGGAAAGTGCTCCGGACTGAGCACCTGATGGCTGGGGTTTCATAGACTCTGCATCTGTGGGGTGTGTACCCGACGCTCTCTGGGCCTCAGTCTCCCCATCTGTCAAATGCCTTGAGTTCAAGTTGTTCCAACTAGGGCGTGTGGACCAGTGGTTTTCCTGTGATTGCCACACGGTGGCGCCAGAGTCCTCTCTTTGCTGCCCCTACCCACCCTGCCTGAGGCGATGCCAGTGGCTGGCCACATGTGGTCACTGAGCACCTAAAATGTGTCCAGTGGCATTAAGATATGCTATCAGTATAGAATATGCATGGATTTCAAGTACTTAGTATTACAGAATGTAAAACATATCATTATTATTATTTTTTTAAAATTTATATATATA
>NW_006293088.1:4979704-5003664 GCF_000327345.1 Myotis davidii | reverse complement strand
CGCCCCCTACTGGGGATCGAGCCCGCAACCCGGCACATGCCCTTGACTGGAATCAAACCCGTGACCCTTCCGTCCACAGGCTGATGCTCTATTCACTGAACCAAGCCAGCTAGGGCTCATAATTATTTTTTATATTGATTACCTGCTGACATGATATTTTAGATCCATTGAGTAAAATAAACATATTTAAATTAATTTCACATGTTTCTTTTTAAGAGATAGAAACATTGCTGAGAGAGAAACATCGATTGCTTGCTCCCTTCTAGGGATCGAGCCTGCAACCCGGGCGTGTGCCCTGACTGGGAATTGAACCAGCAACCTTCTGGTGCACGGGCTGATGCCCAAGCAGCTGAGCCACCCTGGCCAGGGCTGTACTGTTTTTAATGTGGCTCCTAGAAGATTTAAATGACCCGTGTGGTCTCATCACCTTCCTGTGGGACAGGGCCGCGTTGGGAGGGCTCAGCCTTTGGCTGCCAAACCCTGGCTAACTTCTAGGTTCCCCCGTGGGCTCTCCCAGAGAGGCAAGATCTCTCCAACTGTAAAATGGAAAGTAGTTTCTGGGTCAAGTTCAGTTCTCGCTAAGCCCCAGCTAAGAGCTTGCACAGCTCCTGTTCCTGAAATTCACATAATCCCACGAGGCAGACGGCATGCGCTCCATCGTGCAGGGAGGAAACGGAGGTCCAGGTGGCAGGCACATCGAGCAGGACCACCGAGCGGAGAACATCGGGCGAGGGTTTGAAGGTCACCCCCAGGTCCTGTCTCAGCGATGGGGCAGGAGTCCAGATGCGGAAAGGGACATGGTACTCCCTGGGTACCTGCTGGGTGTCCCACCATGTGGTAGGCACATGGGGGCAGCGCTCTGTCCCGACAGCAGCCTGGGGAAGACGGTGTTCTTACTATAATCCTTTGCCTTGTCTGGTGCGGCTACGACACGATAGGGGTGACAGGTAAACCCAGGCCCACTTGATGGCGAACGCTGTGAGTTACCCGCCCCACTCGGCTTCCACCCATTAGTCTTCAGGATTCTTTGGGTTGCAAGTGGCAAAATCTCAAATGTTTGGCACATGTAACTAAAAAGCCTGGTGACAGCTCTGGGTAGCTTCAGGTATGGCTGGATCCAGGCGCCCCGTCCTTTCCTACCTCTCATCGCTATCCCCTATGCTTAGGTGTCTGTAAGACGCCTCCCAGCAGCTTCAGGCTTGCTCCCTACCCAACCCCAGCGGGGAGACCGCTTCTTCGTCCTACATTTCCAACAACCAAAAGTAAAACCTTGACACTGCCTCTCAGACAGGCGTGGCTTAGGTCACGTGCCCATCCCTGAGCCAATCCATCCTGGCCAGAGGAATGGAAGAAATGGAATAATTTGATTGGTCCATCCTGGCCCCATGGCTACTCCTGGAAGGGAAGGGGGAGGGGAGGAAATCAGCCCTAAAACAGATACTGAGATGGGGGGGGCGGGGTCCCAGGAAAAATCAGGCTGCTTTACCCCCAGGGGAACGGAGGCTGGGCAGGTGAAAACACCAGATGCCACTGCGTTTGCCAAGTGCCCACCCAGGACTGACCCTGGTTTGCGGTGGGTAAAAAATCAGCCCTAAAACAGATACTGAGATGGGGGGGTGGTCCCAGGGAAAATCAGGCTGCTTTACCCCCAGGGGAACGGAGGCTGGGCAGGTGTGAACACCAGATGCCACTGCGTTTGCCAAGTGCCCACCCAGGACTGACCCTGGTTTGCGGTGGGTAAAAGTCTATTTCTGGCGTCTTCGGGCTCCTCAATACCAAGTCTGAAGGCATTGTGTCCCCTGCAGGCACAGCGCAGAGGGACACCGTCTGCGAGTCCCCTTCCCCGGGGACCAGCCCTGACTGTGGCACCAGCCCGGAGGACTGCAGGGCGCCTGCCAGGTGACTCCGGCCCTTCCCATCCAGCTCACCTAAGTGTGGGGCTGTCTCACCCACAGGGTGCCTGGACCGTAGCTGGGCTGGGGGAGGGGGGCAGGTAGGGTTCAGCACAGGGTGCCTGGGCTCCGGGCACAGCAGTGAGTGTGGAGAGAGGCCATCCCTGAAAGTCATTTGAGGCCCTACTGTGTGCTCTGCCTGCGCTGATTACGCAGGAGGCACAGGAGGCCCAGAGGCGTACAAAACACATCCCTGGCTCCCTGACAGGGGGCTCGCCGGGGGCTGTGGGCAGGAGGTCTGGGGCCCCCTGTGCCATAGAAACGTTATCCCTGAGCACAGACCTCCCCTGCCCCATCAACAGAACCGTCCGTTCCATCTCTGGCTTTTTTCCCAGCGGCACCACCCCTCCGGCCAAGCCCACCCTGACCTCAGCCAGCTCCGATGCCAGGACCCCGCTTCTTGAAGGGGACACTCCTCTCACCCCCGAAGCTGATTCCAAAATGATGAGGGCTCCCAACTCCCTCTCCCCCGTGGGGAAGCCCAGGCTGGATCCAGGTAATTTCTGCAGAGGAGCTACAGGCTGTTTCCCATAGCAACGGTGTCTGATCGGTGGGTGACCTGTGCGGGGTGGGCCGGGCAGGCAGGCCCTGAGCTGTGGTCTCCCAGTGTGGGGAGGAGAGGCTGAGGCCTTGAGAGCCAGAGTAGACAGTGGGGGCACCCACTCTCTTACCAGCAGCTTGGGGTGCCTCCCGAGTGCCGGACTCTCAGGTTGGTGCTGCTGCTTGCAACTGAGCAGGTGAGCCTCTGCAGGTGTCGGTTTGGCGCCCTCCTGGTTCCCATGGCGACGGGTTGGGGCCTCCAGTCTCCCCTGTTTGTTACTTAATAGCCTCCCACGGTAGAGGTGCACTACACGGCTTATTTAGATAGATATTTGGGTTGTTTCCCCTTTGGGGCTATACTGAATACTGAAAAATCTTGGTGCGAATGTAATTTTTTCGTTTCTCTTGTTGCTTTTTAAAAAAAATTCACTTGTAGGACTTCGTATAATTCTGGGTTTTGTCCTACAGTTGTGCTCAAATGCGTTCCCCACCCCGTGGCTTGCCTTCTCATTCTCTTCACGGTGTCTTTTCCTGAAGAGGTGTTCTTAATTTTAATGCAGTCGGATGGGTCCATCTTTTCCTTTGTGCCGGGCGCTTTCTGTGTTCTGCCTTGTAAGACGTCCCCCGCTCCGAGCTCTCAGAGTCATCCTGTGTTTATCGTCTGGGATCACTATTGCTTCGCCTTCCATGTTGAGCTCTGCCATCTGCCGTGGTGCGTGCGTATGGTGTGAGGCAGCGGTCCTGGTAAAAGTGTCCACGTGGATATCCAGTTGAACCAACACCATTTACCAAATAAACCGTCCTTTCCCCGCAGCTTTGCATGCCAGCTTTAATGTATGTCACAAGTCCATGTCTGTGTGGGGGTGATTCTTCACTTTGTCTCCTGTCCCACGAGTCTTCTTGTCTGTTGTGTGAACACTGTACTGTCTTAATTCCTGTCGTTTTTCGGTAAGTCTTCCTGGATGGTTGAGCAACTTCTTCAACTTTGTTCTGGTATTGGCTCTTCTAGTAATTTTCGTTTCCACATGCATTTATAAAGTTAGTTTTAACGTTTTTTTTTAAATTGATTTAAGAGAGAGGAAGGGAGAGGGAGAGACAGTCAGAAACATCGATGATGAGAGAGAATCATCGATTGGCTGCCTCCTGCACACCCCCTACTGACACTCCAGCATGGGCCCTGACCAGGAATTGAACTGTGACCTCCTGGCTCATGGGTCAATGCTCAACCACTGCACAACACATACATTTTAGAATAAGCTTTTCAAATCCCACAGAGTGTCCTATTGAGATTTCAATAAGGGTGGCCGTGAAGCTGTTGATCAGTTTGGAGAGAATCCACTGCTGCAGTGTTGAGTACATGGCATAGCCCTGCATTTGTTTAGGCCTTCTTCAAATTCTCCTAATAATGCTTTATTATTTTTTTCTATGTAGAGATGTTTACATGTTTTTGTTGGAGATCTAGGTATTCGATATTTCTTTTTTTTAAAAAAAATACTTTATTGATTTTTTACAGAGAGGAAGGGAGAAGGATAGAGAGTTAGAAACATCAATGAGAGAGAAACATCGATCAGCTGCCTCCTGCACACTCCCCACTGGGCATGTGCCTGCAACCCAGAATCGAACCTGAATCGAACCTTGACCGGAATCGAACCTGCGACCCTTGAGTCCACAGACCAACGCTCTATCCACTGAGCCAAACCAGTTAGGGCGGTATTTGATATTTCTGGTGATGATCCAACGATATCTTTTTCAATACGTCATGTTCCAATTCTTTTTGAACTGTGTGAAATTGCCAATATTTGACTGGCTGACCTATCAAAACAGTATTTCCATATAGCTCATCCCACATATACAGACATTTAATTGACTCAGATATCGGAACATTGTATCCAACTACCTTGCTCGTTCACTTGTTAGTTCTAATGATGCACCTGCAAATTCTTTGGGATTATCTGGGCACTCGGGGATATCATGTCTATAACAGATGGATATCTCCCTTTCTAAAAACTGTCACTTCTATTTATTTTTCTTGCCTTATTGCATTGTCTGCTTGAATAGACCTTGTGATGGTTGAGCTCCTTGCCTCATTGCTGATCTCAAAGGGCAAGTGGCTGTCAAAGCTTTGAGGAGTGAGCGTGGAGAGAGGGTCCTGGCATAGTGGGAATGGTGGATGGTTTGGGGGGCGGGGGCGAGACCAAAGGTATAGGGGGCTCAGAGCTCATCTCCTGTGTGGCCTTAGACACAGCCCTTCCCTCTCTGAGCCTCATGACCTGCTTTGGGGAAGGACCTGATGTGTGTGGGGTTTGGCCACGGAGCTGGGGGGGCTTTAGTGATTGCGGGGAGGTGAGGCCTCTGCCCAGGTGGCCTGACCCGGACTGTCTCTGCTTCTTCCCCCAGGGCTGTCCCCACAGCGCCTGTGCCCTCTCGGGTCCGCCGACTGCAGGAAGCAGTGTGAGCGGGACTACTACCTGGACAGGGACGGCCGCTGCACAGCCTGCGTGAGCTGCTCGGGAGGTAGGAGCCCGTCTTTGCACCAGGGGCGCCTCCCGGGGTGGGGGGTGGGTGTCTTGCAGGAGAGACTGAGCAGCTGGGGGTGGGGAGCTCTGAGTTCGGTCTTGGGCTGGGCCTGGTTCAGCTCTCCAGTGTCTTGAGCTGTCAGCTTCTAGTGACTCCCCCTCATGGTAGGGGTTGTGATGGCAACAACCCCTTCTCAGAGACCTTCCATGCCCTCACTCCCTCCTGCAAGCGAACCTTTGTCAGCCGCCTCCCTGTTCCAAACTCATCCGTTATTTTCATAACTATCGTGTGGTGCACAGGTGGCACTTGTCCCCATTTTACAGAAGAGGAAACTGAGGCTTAGGGAAGTCAAGGGGCCACAAAGGCCACAGTGGCAGGGATGGAGTCTGACGTAGGTGTCTCCGCCAGGTTCTGGGCTCTGGTCCCCACACAGCGCTGCCTCTTGGAGCAGATACTTAGGGGGTGGCCGCTGTGTGCACAGCAGGCTGACATCTGGAGGTGCTTTCCCGGGGGCCAGCTCCCCGCAGCCTCGTAGCACCACCAACTGCCCTGTGACGTCCAGGAGGGTCACACGGGTCCGGGGGGTGGCCCAGGACTCAGGCTTCTTAGGTTGTTAGCATCCGGCTCGTCACAGAGGCCATCGCAGGAAGGAATGACTCTGTCTCCTTGTCCGGGGTTTCTCCAGGCAGCGACCCCGGCCAGCGTGGGGGAGACCAGACAGGGAAGAGCAGTCTGTCCCTGGGGGCCGCTGTTCCAGGAGAGGCGGCGTAGCAAATTCTCTCAAAACTCAGTACGAAAGCCAAGCCACTGGCTGTCCTCATGGATTCCGGGGGTCAGAATTCAGACAGGACATTGGGGGACCGCTGGTCTCTGCTCCACGACTCTGGGGTCTCAGCTGGAAAACTCGAAGGCTGGAGGCTGGAAGCATCTGAGCATTATTCGTTGCGTTTCTGGGGGCCGATGCCAGTTGCCATGTGGGGCCTCACGCTGGCCTTCCTCGCGGCCTGGTGGCTGGGTCCCAGGACTGGGGGCGGGGAGGACTGGAGGAGCCACATCGCTTCTTCTTCTTTTTTTTTTAAAAATAAAGAATGACTTCAGGTTTATTTTTAAATGACAACCAAGCAGAAAAATGGACAAAATCTATAAAACTGAGCCATTCATAGGAGACAAAAATCATATACCATAGCTAATAAAAATATTTTTTTAAAATATATTTTTATTGATTTTTTACAGAGAGGAAGGGAGAGAGATAGAGAGTCAGAAACATCGATGAGAGAGAAACATTGATCAGCTGCCTCCTGCACATCCCCGACTGGGGATGTGCCCGCAACCCAGGTACATGCCCTTGACCGGAATCGAACCTGGGACGCCTGAGTCCGCAGGCCGACGCTCTATCCACTGAGCCAAACTGGTTTCGGCACCTAATAAAAATATTTTTAATGATCAGTCTCATTAGGAATGAGAGATATGCAATAAGATGCCATTATTTTACCTATAAGATCCCCCCAAATTAGAAAGATTGATATCTGTTGGTAAGATGATGAAGGAAAAGATACTGTCCAACATGGTTGGTAGAATTTAAATATGACCTTGCCTTGGACTCACACGGCGCGACTTCCACCACCTCTCCCTGTTGAGGTGGGCACAGACCCCAGGCGAGTTAAGGGAAGGGGAGCATCGAGCCTCTCGGTGTGTGAGTGCCAGAGCCCTGGAAGAGCAGACGGGCCCGGACTGTTGCTGTGGCCATCGTCAGATGGAGAAACAAGAGCCGGCTCTGGCCCGAGCACTCCTTTAACTCGTAATGGAAGCCTGAGGGGCAGCGAGGGGCTAAGAGCACAGGTTCTGGAGCCCAAGTGCCAAGGTTCAGATCTTGGCTCTACCACTTGGTAGCTTAGCAACTCCAGCCAGCTTCCGAACCTCCCCGTGCCTCAGTTTTTTCTTCTGTACAATGGGCGTAATAATAGGGCTATCGCAGAGAGCTGTGGGGACGAAATAGATGAAACTGAATGAATCAGATAGAGCGTTAGGAACACTGCCTCGCACGCACATGATGATATGAATAGCCACAGTAGTGGTGATAGCTGTCATCATCCCCAGTCATCTCACTCCTGCCCTTTGCACAAACTCCCCCGGTGCCCGCCAGTTCCCGCTCTTTCCGGGGGTGTGGCCCCTCCCTGTATCATGTGAGGCCTCTCAGTAAACGGCCCAGAAGAAGGGCTCTTACTGAGCAAGTCACACTGGTCTCATCTGAGGCAGTGACTATTCTCACATAAATAGAGGATGCAAAATGTCTCCAAACATATATAGGTGCGTTATTATACCTTTTCTTTTATGAAAGCTCTAGCCTTTTATTTGCTGTTGGAAAAAAGCCTTTTTATCGTTGACGATTTCAAACTTGTTCAGAAGTAGAGGGGATCGGGAATGGGATGGATGATCACCAGTTTCAAAGAATCGGGGTCAGTCTTGGTTCATCTATCCCCATGCCCAGTCACCCTGCCCTCTGGATGCCTTCAAACAGCTTTATTGAGATACTAGAGGCCCGGGGCATGAAATTCTCTGGCCGAGAGGGAGAGGGAGCGGGAGAGGTCATTCCAGAAGGTCATTCTGGAAGGTCATTCTGCCATCCGGTCTAATTAGCATATTAGCTCTTTATTATATAGGATAGTTGATGTCTCATAAAACACCCGTGTTTAAAGTGTGCAATTTGATACGTTTTGACATATGTATGGGACTGTGAAACCGCCCCACAGTGAAGGTAATAATCACCCATCTCCCCCCAAGCTTCCTCATGCCCCTTATCTTCCCTCCCCCCGCCCCGCCCCCCACCCACACCCAGCAGTCCGTCTGCTTCCTCACTATGGAATAAGCTGCACTTTCCAGCACTTTCTGTGAGCGGAAGCGTGTGGGACAGACTCCTTTCTTGTCTGCTTTTGCTCAGCGGCATTATTCGGAGCGGGCCGAAGGCCAGCTCGATGGGGAAGTCAGGTGAATAATTGCTCCTGGGCAAATGCACCCCTACCCTCCGGGGTCTCCTGCACCCGCTGCCCTTGCCCCCCTCCATTCTCCCTTTCCCTGTGCCCCTCAGATTACCTCGTGGAGAAGACACCTTGCACGTGGAACTCCTCCCGCGTCTGTGAATGTCGACCTGGCATGATCTGTGTCACGTCAGCCACCAACTCCTGTGCCCGCTGCGTCGCCGGCCCTGTTGTCCCACCCCAGGTGGTCACCACATGCCAGGGTAAGCCGCGCACCCCCGACCGGGGGCTGAGGTCTGTGCCCAGCAGCCGGCAGCCGTATCGCTCCCACCCCCACGAGGCAAAGGGCCTGCGACCCCAGCTGTGACCTAGGCCGGGTTCGGGCTTTGTTTGCTCTTTGAATAATTAGATCCCGTGAGCGGCATGAAATCCACATTTGTCATTTTGGTCAGAATTTCTGATGATGATTAAAAAAAGAATTCTCCTTCCTGAAATTGTTGGGCTGGTAAAATCTCGACTTATTTGCAAGGCGATTTGATTGACTCAAGATAGACACGTGGAAAGAGGCCCCCAGGTCAAGCCGGTGGACAGTGGCCAGGTTGCAGAAAAGTCGAAACTCTGACTGAAAAGAAATGAAAGCAGGCTCTGCAGCAGCGGAGAGGGCCCCCCACACCCCTAGGAAGCAGAGAAGAGAGGAAAGGGGGGTGACAAGCGAAGCCCAGGGGAGGGAAGCTCACCCCAGAATTCACTCCTGAGGAGAGAGGTGACTTGCTCACCAGACCCCCCAGAGCAGCTCTGGGCTCAGAGCAGGCAAACCCACTGAATGACGGGAGTGAAATGGAGAATTGCTAAGTATAACTTCCTCTTTAAAATAAAGTTTTAAAAAATCTATACCAGTGGTGACCATGGACACTGAGCAGTCTGGGCAGGTGGTGCCTGGGCTTTTACCTCCTGGGGAAAATGATCAATTTTCTGGCTAAAGACCCTGAAGGGGTCTCTGTGGGAAGCCAGGGCTCGCCGCGCGGTGCTGCCGCTCTGGTGTGACGCCCTCGCTGTGTGTTTGGGAGCACGGCCTGTGCAGGGTCTGTCGCTGCCCTGTCACCGAGGGGAGGACGCCAGCCCACAGGCCCCACCCGCAGGCCGGGGTGCCAGGCAGACCTCCTGCTCTGGGAAGAGACCCAGTGGGGAAAGGACACACTGACACCACAGCACGAGGAACCCCACCAGCTCCTGGAGTGGCCAGTAGTCCTTTGTAAGTAACGTGAGCGAGCAGTGAAGATGTCCAGGCTTCAGGGAAAACCAGAGAATAACAAGATGCACGAACAGGAAAACTTCCTGCAGCTGAAGCAACGATGAACCTAGGAATAGCCGAGAACTTAAAAGATTCAAACGGCTCTGGCAAGTGTGGCTCAGTGGATAGAGCGTCGGCCTGCAGACTGAAGGGTCCCGCGTTCGATTCTGGGCAAAGGCACATGCCCGGGGTTGCGGGCTTGATCCCCAGCATGGGGCTTGCAGGAGGCAGCCGATCAATGGTTCTCTCTCATCATTGATGTTTCTATCTCTTTCCTTCTACCTTCCTCTCTGAAATAAATTTAAAAAGTTAAAAAAATATTTAAACGTGTCCACAGAAAAATTCAGGAAGTTGTTACATCCACACAGTGAGAGCAGAATGCTATGAAAAAGGAGCAGTGAAAGAACAGAGGGCAAGCGATGGCTTCTAGAAGGTGTGCTTGTTATCAATGGATTGCCTCTCAGCTCCCAGTTCACCATCAGGACCCTCTTGAAGCATTTCTCCTTGTGAGCATGATGTTAAGCTTTGCCAGTAGAGGGCGCTAGTTCTTTATCCATTTATGTATGAACTAGAGGCCTGGTGCACGAAATTCATGCACGGGGTGGGGGTTTCCTCAGCCCAGCCTGTACCCTCTCCAATCCGAGATCCCTCCCTCTCACAATCCGCAACCGCTGGCTCCTAACTGCTCACCTGACTGCCTGCCTGATCACCCCTAGCCGCCTCTGCCTGCTGGCCCAATTGCCCCTAACTGCCCCCCCTGCCAGCCTGGTCACTCCAGTTGTCCCCCACTGGCCTGTTTGCCCCTTACTTCCCTCCCTGCTGGCCTGGTCACCCCCAACTGCCCCCCCTGCTGCCCTCGTTGCCCCCCCGCAACCTGCTGTTTAGTTGTTTGGTCGTCCCTCACTAACCCCCTTGCCTACCTTGTCACCCCACGTAGCCTGCTGTACGGTCGTTACTGTGACGGCATCCTGGACAATTTGCATATTCCTCTATTATTAGTATAGATGGACACAGGTTGCTTCCATGGCTTGGCTACTGTAAATACTGCTGCAATGAACATAGGGGTGCATATGTGTTTTCGAATTAGTGTTTTGGGTTTCTTTGGGTCAACACCCAGAAGTGGTGTTGCTGGATCATATGGTAGTTCTGTTTTTAATTTTTGGAAGCACCTCCGTATGGTTTTCCATAGTGTCTGCACCAATTTATAATCCCACCAGCAGTGCATAAGAGTTCCCTTTTCTCTGCATCTTCATCAACACTTGTTTGCTGATTTTTTTATTTTTTTAAAAATATATTTTATTAATTTTTTTATAGAGAGGAGGGAGAGGGATAGAGAGCCAGAAACATTGATGAGAGAGAAACATCAATCAGATGTCTCCTGCACACCCCCTACTGGGGATGTGCCCACAACCGAGGTACATGCCCTTTGGCCAGAATCGAACCTGGGACCTTTCAGCCCGCAGGCGGGTGCTCTATCCACTGAGCCAAACCAGTCAAGGCATGTTTGTTGATTTATTGATGATAGCCATCTGATAGGTGTGAGCTGGTATCTCACTGTAATTTAATTTGCATTTCCCTGATTAATGATGTTGAGAGTCTTTTCATATGTCTGTTGGCCATCTGTATGTCCTCTTTGGAGAAATGTCTATTCAGGTCCTCTGTCCATTTTTTCATCGGGTTGTTTGTCTTTTAGGTGTTAAGGTATATGAGTTCCTTATATATTTTGGATATTAACCCCTTGTTGGATGTGTCATTGGTGAATGTCTTCTCCCATTCAGTAGTTTGGGTTTTGTTGTTGTTAATGGTTTCCTTCTCTCCACAAGAGCTTTTTATTTTGATGCAGTCCTATTTGTTTCTCTTTTGTTTTCCTTACCTAAGTAGACATATCTAAAAAATATGACTTCCCAGGTAGTGCAGAGTCATGTAGAGAAGGGTCTTGATGTGGGCAAGGTGGGGAATTATACCTACACTGATCCCATCACTAATTAAAATCATTGCTTTGGCCCAGCTGGCGTGGCTCAGTGGTGGAGCATCAAGCAATGAACCAGGAGGTCACGGTTCAATTCCTGGTCAGGGCACATGCCTGGGTGGCAGGCTCCATCCCCCGTGTGAGGCATGCAGGAGGCAGCTACTCAATAATTCTCCTCATTAATGTTTCTATCTCTCTCTCCCTCTCCCTTCCTCTCTGAAATCAATAAAAACCTATTTAAAAAAATCATTGCTTTGGGGAGAAAGACTTTATTTTTACTTATCTTTTTCTTTATTTTTATTGTTGACACTATTACAGATGTCTCCATTTAAGACTTGATTTTTAAAAACAGCTTTATTGAGATATAATTCCTATGCCATAAAATCTATTCCCTTTACGTGTACAAATCTATGATTTTTAAGAAACTTACAGTCCCGTCGGCATGACTCAGTGGTTGAGTGTTGACCTATGAACCAGGACACATGCCGGGGCACATGCCGGGTTATGGGCTTGATCCCCAGTGGGAGGCGTGCAGGAGGCAGCTGATCATTGATTCTCTCTCATTATTGATGTTTCTATCTCTCTCTCCCTCTCCCTTCCTCTCTGAAATAAATAAAAAAATATTTTTTTTAAAAAAGAAACTTACAAAGTTATGAAACTATCACCACTTAAAAAATCTAGGAACTATAAAGGGAGCCACTTTAAAGTGGTGTCAGAGCCGTGCCTTATGCCTCAAACCTTCGGAATGTTAGAACTGGGCAAATGAGCCTTTGGACTGGGCCTAGGCAACCTCGTGTTCCGAAGAACTGTTTGCAGAGATAACAAGAAGGCAGATATGAGGAATGCCAGGCAGATGACTACGGGGCTGGACAGGAAAGCCATCCTTAGGACTGACCACACGGAGCTGTTTTATCTGCACCTATAGCAATGCCTCCCCTTCGCTGATGTGATTGATATTCTATTGACGTAATATTCCTTCTGCTGATGTGACCGCCCCCCTTCCCTTTCTCGTAACCACCCCCGCCTTTGCTTCCTAATCAGAACACCATTCGGGTTTCTGTCTGAATCAGGGCTTCCCAGATAACTTTTTTTTTTTTTTTTTTTTTTACCTCAAATAAACCCTTGTTGCCTCTCACTTTGGCTTTTTACTTTCAGGTTAACACCATGATCTAAGAAACCTCGTGCCCATTAATAGCCACCCCACCCCTCCCTCCATCCCCAGCTCGGAGACCCACTAATCTACTTCCTGTCCCTCTAGGTTAGACCCTTAGAGACATTTTCAGAATGTGTTCTTCTGTGTCAGCTGCTTTCACTGGACATGACACACGTGGGGTTCGTTCATGCTGTCGCATGTGTTAATACTTTGTTCCTTCTATTTTTATTTTCGTTAATCCTCACCCGAGGATATTTCTCCATTGATTTTTTAGAGAGAGTGGAAGGGAGGGAGGAAGGGGGATAGAGAAACATTGATGTGAGAGAGACACATTGATTGGTTGCCTCCCACACATGCCTCAAACTGGGGCTGGGGATCAAACTTGCGACCCAGGTATGTGTGTGCCCTTGATCAGGAAATGAACCTGGATGGGTGGGCCAACACTCTAACCACTGAGCACACTGGCAGGGCGCTTTGTTCCTTTTATTGCCAAACAAGATTCCAGTGGACGGGTATACTACATTTTGTTGACCCATTTACCAGTTGAGGGACATCTAAGCTGTTCCCACTTCTTTGACGGCTGTGAGGAATGCTCTGTGAATAAGGGTGTGCACAAGACCTGAGTGTATTGCTGTGGCCACCCCCAGCCTCTCCGGCCTCCCACCAGCCTCTCCGCCGTGCCCTCCTCTCTCCCACCCTGGGCCTCCCACCTTCTGTGTCCTCTGCCGATACCCCCACGTGGACTCATATCCCAGCAACCCCCTCCTTGGGGAAGCCCCCCGTTCAGGAGAGGTTGAGTCCCTTGCTCCAGGTGTCATGCTCTGTGTGACACCTGAATCATACTCACTGCCCGTGAGTCCCCGAGGGTGGGATCTTGTGTATTTTACTCATTGCTCTATCCCAGCTCCCAGCACAGTCCCTGGGGCCACATCCAGCATGGCAAGGGTTCAGGATCTGGAGAAGGGGCTGACACACACATGAAAACACGAGACAAGAGATATGAATGTAGAAACCATGGGGGAGCCAGGTGGAAACTGTCCTCTAGAGCAGTGGTTCTCAACCTGTGGGTCGCGACCCCTTTGGGGGTCGAATGACCCTTTCACAGGGGTTGCTTAAGACCATCAGAAAACATATATAATTACATATTGTTCTGTGATTAATCACTATGCTTTAATTATGTTCAATTTGTAACAATGAAATTGGGGGTCACTACAACATGAGGAACTGTATTAAAGGGTCACGGCATTAGGAAGGTTGAGAACCACTGCTCTAGAGGAAAAGCTCCCTGAAGCCCTGGACCTGTTAGCTTTTATTCAATTTTAGATACGCATCTTGCCCTCAGGCACAGCAATCTGGTAGCAGACAGACTATCTCAAAGGTCAGTAAATATTAGTAAAGATTTACTTAAAGGCTCTTAGGTCAGGAAATTGCTTCAAGCCACCACTGTCTAGACAGAACAATCGGTGCATAGCTTTAGCCCTTGCTAGAGCTCAAGGTTCATCAGCTTTCTGAGTTCCTTGTTGCGCTTTCATGATAGTGTTTGACAATGGATAGCTTCCCGCACCCCGAGTCATAGTAGGTACTCAATAAAGAACTGTTGCATGGAAGGAAAGAAGGAGGGTGGGGTGGGTAGGTGAAGGGAGGAGGAGAGCCAGGACACAAACCTGCCCAACTGCAATGTCCTTGGGGCCTTGCCGTGTGGTCTCCTGGAGGCCACCAGTCCCTGCTGGGTAAGCTCCTGGCACTGACTCTGAAGACCATTCTTTGCAGGCGAAGCTGAGAGGAACACCACCGACGAGCCGCCTCACCTGGGGACCCACCTTAACCGCAGCACCAACCCAGAGGATGGCGAGGTGCCGACCAGGTGACTCTGTGGCTCCTTCTGGGGAACTGGACTGGAAAGGGAGGTGGGGTCCAGGCTGGAGCTCTGTGCCAAGCCCCAAAGTCACTTTGGAGAATGTGTGCTCAGCTCTGTGCTGGCACCAAGCCAGAAAGCCTGGAAGTGCAGCCCCTGCCTGGGGATGGTATCTGGGGAAAGGGAAGCATTCCTGAGCAAGCCCCCTCTTCCGGCTGCATCCTCAGCCTCACCTCTGGCTTCTCTGCCCACAGCACCGGCGCCTCCCACATCTCCCTGGCCGGAAAGGGGCATGGAGGAGGTGCCACCCATGCCCGGGAGGACGCCTCCCTCTCAACAAGTGCTCCTGTCTCTTTCTCCTCCGCGGGGAGACCCATCCTGGTTTCAGGTAATGATCACCCCCAGGAGGCAGGGCCTTCCTCCCAGGCAGGCGGAAGGAGGGGGCTTCTCCCCGGTCTACAGTATCCACTGGGTAGGGGGCCAAAGGTGGACCCCGGGTTTCCAGCTTCCTGGGCTGTGGGTCTGCCACTTGCCACCCATTAATTCTTGCGGGTCGGGATTTCATTCACAGCTTCCTCCCCGTGGCCCATAATTGCTACTCAGGAAGTATTTGGTGAAGGATTTTATGACCTGGACTAGTTGCTTCATGCCCTTGAGCCCCCGTTTTCTCCCATGTAGAGCTGTCATAGCACGCACCATGCAGGGGAGTATGTAGCTACCCCGGCCAGACCTTCCCTTGCAGACATTTGCTCTAAGGGCAATGCATTCTAGGACTTGCAGTTCCAGCATTGCACACCGGGTGGCGGCGGTCCTCAGGCCAGCGGTCCTCAGCCTGGTCCCTGAACTCATAGCATCAGCAACTTGTTAGAAAAACAAACGATGGCCCCACCCAGCCCTACAGAATCCGAATCCGCTTTTTACCCCAGTCCCCGGAGAGTCCTCTGCACGTTAAAGTTTGAGAAGCATTTATGGGCACAAACCACATTTTTTTAGCATCTAAACGTGCACGAAAAGCAGTAACTAGTTACACGATCTTCGTAAGCGACAAAAGAAGAAGGGAGGCAAGTTAAATACTAGGACGTAAAGAGATACACCCAGATAGCGTTCAGCGCGTGGGCACTGGAATCCCCCTGGCCTGGCTGGAGCCGAGATTCTGCCTTTTACCCTCAGGGTGACCTTGACTTCACCTTTGAGAGCCTCAGTTTCCCGTGTTTGTAATGGCACCTGCGGCCTAGGGCTGAGAGCGCTTTATGGAGCTTCCAGTCCAGAGGGGACGCCCATCACACGCCTCCTCCGCAGGCCTCGCGCTTTGTCCTTCCGTTCTGCCTTCTGGCCGCCTGCCTCCTCCATTGCCCACCCTCTAGAAATGGTTTGCCCTTTTCCCCACTATCAATCCACCCTGACGGGCTTCCTGGAGCAGGTGAGGGCAGGCAGGTGGGTGAGGGCTGGACCAGGTATTGTGTCTGGTTTCAGTCCTGGGAGCCCCGTGGAGACAGCAGGGCTGTCCCGTGTGGGGCAGCAAGGGCCCCTGGCTCAGCCTGGGAAGTGGACTCTGGGGCGGAGAGTGCAGGCCCACCTCTGTGTTGCAGGCCCCGTGCTCCTCTGCCTGCTGGCGCTGCTGGCGGTGGTCGTCTGCGCCGGCTCCCTCCTCCTGTGCCACCGCAGGGCCTGCTGGAAGTGGATGCAGCAGAGTGAGTGATGTGTCCGCGGGGCCTGGGGAGGCGGGTGCTCTCTCGGAGGCTGGCATCTCCAGTCCCCTCCTGATGTCATTCCAGAGCTCCACCTGTGCTACCCGGTCCAGACCTTCCGGCCCAAGCCCGAGGCTGCGGGTAAGTGGTCAGGGGTCGGGAGGGGCTGCTTGAGCCGCAGGGACACACAGCAGGCTGGGCCCTGGGCGTGGGGCTCCCTCTTGATGGCATCCCACAAGCTGCTCCTCTTCTGTGACCTCATCTGCAAAGGGAATGCAATGTGGCGGAAACTGTGCCACGTCCTGCGCCGGCTAAGGCTTTCTTTCTTTTTTTAATATATATTTTATTGATTTCAGAGAGGAAGGGAGAGGGAGGGAGGGGGAGAGAGAGAGAGAGAGAGAGAGAGGGAGAGAGGGTATGCCCTCCCTCCTCTCTTCTTTCCCAGCCTCCCTCTCTTACATTCCACCCCCTTTCCCCTCCTCCGGCAGCCGAGGGCCATAGGGGTCAGCAGGGCAGGCTGATAAGGCTGGAATCCTGCTTCCACCACTTACAAGCTACACCTCGGGAGGTTACTTAATTCCTCTGTGTCTCAGTTCCCTCATCCCTACGATGGGGACAGCGGGACCTAGTCCGAGGGCGGGCGTGCGGGTGGGTGGAGCTGGGCCTGTGCAGAGCGCCTGCGGGCGTCGTGTGCATTGAACAGCGGCTGCAGTCTGCTGACTTGCCTGTGCCCGGGCCTGACCTCACCAGGAATCCCAGGCCTTCCTCACTGCTAGGTTGTTCTGAACCCTTCCCTGGTCCTTGTCTCTGATCCCTGCCCAGCCTCCAGGCCAACTCCTCCAGGCAGCCTTCCGGAGCCCCGGTCCTCCCCACCCACCCAGGCAGCAGGCTCTTGCAGCACCCACCTGGTGGGGGTCTTGTGCCCAGGGCCCCTCTCCTGGGCAGCCCTTACAGGGCAGGGCATAGGTCTTCTGCACACTCCGCGCTGGGCCCTGGCCACAGAGGAAGCAGCGAACATGAGTGGTCTGAGTGTCCCTTCTGGTTGCAGGGCAGGCTCCCTCCCCTATTTAGTCTCCCAGGAGCCCCAGGGGAGATGGGTGATGACCCTTAAGGAGGCAGATACCTGGCCCAGGGCCACACCTCCTCGTAAGCGCCCCTCGGGCTCCGGCTCCAGTGCTGGTCCTTGAGGTTGCTGCTCTGACTGTAGAGGCCCGGCGCCATCCCCTCTGCCTTCCACCCCCCAAGCCTTGTCCAGCCCCTGCCCACCCAGAGCCCAGTGGTGGGCCCCAGGCCAAGTCACGGCCCCCTTGCCCCTCCCCCCACGCCCCTTGGAGAGGCTTGCCCTAGCCCCACTTTTGACTTGGGCTTGAAAAACAGTCCACCGAGGTTGTTTTGAATTTGATGAGTTTCACAAGCAGGTGCTAGTGTTCCCTCCGCAGGGGTTTTTCGTGTTTTGATAGTTTCAAGCCTTTTTCCATGAGCTGTCAGGCTCAGTATCTCATTGAAACCCTGGTTTGCTTTCTTGACATTTTTCTAGTATTAGAATTTCCATTGCCGTCAGTTTATTTTTTTCTTCGATCCTTTGTGATAGCAGTTTTGTCACACACAGAGAAAGAGAGAGAGAAAAGCACCTTCCCTTAAGAAGCCAGACCTACAAGGAACCCCGAGCCCTGAGACTCAGGGGTGGCCGGGTCTGGCCCTCTGGCTTCCGGTGGGTGCCTGGGGGTCCCCAGGCTGAGAGGGAAGGGAGGGGAGGGCATGCAGGGCACAGGATGAGCCCGGACTGAGCCGGTGATGCCCATTCGTGTGGAGGCAGCTGCGGTGTGCAGCAGTGGAGGAACGTTCATGCGTTTCTTCGCTCACTCATATACTCCAATCGTGTCACTGTGGGATTCCGAGTGGCCCTGTGCTGAGAATGGAGGTGACTGCGTCGCTCTCCTGGGCTTTGAGACCTGTGTCAGTTGCTCAAAGGGGCGGAAGGCTAGCAGGAAGGGAGTGTGCGCCTTGCCCGCCCCCTCCGGGAACAGCAGGGTTGCGGGGGGCCTGGTGCCTGACGGAGCACATTGGAGATCCGGGCAGGTGCCCATTCGATGCTCCCCCATCAGCTCTGCTCTTGAAATGATTTAACTTTGTGCCGTGTGTCCTTGGTGGCAGGCATCTGCAAAGCACATACATGATCTCATTTGACCCCTCTCAGCATCCTTGCAAGGCAGCCACTGCTGATGCCTCCATTTCACGGAGGAGGGACAGAGGCACAGGAAGGAGGGGACTTGTGTAAGGCCACGTGGGTAAAAGCAGTCTGACCGGGATCTCGCTGTTACTGTTGGTGGCGAGGCTTTTGTAAAAAGGGTCTCACCCCCTCATCGATCGACATTTGGGACCGGGCTGTCGGGTGCATTGGAGGGTGCTGGCCAGTTCCTTGGTCTCCAGACCCACCAGGTACCTGCTGCACCTCCCAGTGTGACCATCAACATGTCACCAGACACTGCCAGGTGGCCCCTGGCGGGAGGTCACGCCTGGTCGGGAAACACCGTTAAAATTCTTTTCCTCCTTCCTTTTGATGGACACGAAAGTCATGACTTTCTCAGTTCACTCAGGCAGGTTTGCTTTGGAAAAAATGGTGTGTCGTCATTTGGAAATAATTTCGAACTCGCAGGAAAGTCACAAGTACAGTACCCAGAACTCCTTTTCCCTGGACCATCTAAGTCACCGACGTAAGGCCCGTCATCTCTGATACGTGTGTGTGTGTGTGTGTGTGTGTGTGTGTGTGTGTGTGTGTTTCATACGAATAAGTCATGTTTTTACACAACCGGAGTCAAGCCATCTAAACTAGAGGATCTGCCTTGATGTGTTACCGCCAATGAGTTCTCAGACCCCGTTCAGGTTTCCCCATTCCCCCCAGCAAGGTCCCCTGCAGCAAAAGCATTCCGTTCAGAGTCTCCTGCTGCATTTGGCTGCCGTGTCTCGGTGATTCTGGTCGGCGCCTGTCACGCCCTGCACCTTCCTGACCTGGCCACGTGGGAGGGTTCCACCCTGACCTCGGCTTTGCCTGGTGTGTCCTTGCGACTGGATCCAGGTGGTGCACCTTTGGTGGGAAGAGCCCCATCGTGACGCTGAGCGCTTCTTGGCGGCCTCCGTCCTCCCGGGTCCCTCTGGTCCCGTGGCTGGTGGGGGTCACACTGAGCCCTTGATCAGATGACCAGGGTGGTGTCTGCCAGGCTTCTCCTGCGGAGGCTGCTCTTCTCTCCGTGGTAATGGCTCCGCCTTTGAGGGGCGCTACTTGGAGGCCGTGAAAAGCCTGTTCCTCTGTCAGACTTCTCCTTCTCTTCACTGTGGTTCTACCCGACGTGTGCGTGCCGAGTTTATTCTGCTGCCACTGGCGTTTAGTCTGAGGTTCAGATTGTCCCCGGTTGGGCCGAGGGGGGCCACTTCCAGCTGGCTCCTGTGCCCGTTTGTTCCCATCCTTGTGTTGGGAGCCCTTCTTTTTCTTTTTAATATGTTTTATTGATCAGAGAGGAAGGGGGAGGGAGAGATAGAAACATCAATGATAAGAGGGAATCATTGATCGGCTGCCTCCTGCATGCCCCCTACTGGGAACTGAGCCCGCAACCCAGGCATGTGCCCTTGGCCAGAATCGAACCTGGGATCCCCTCAGTCTGCAGGCCAACGCTCTATCCACTGAGCCAAACTGGCCAGGGCGGGAGCCCTTCTTAAAGGTTTTCCCAGCTTAGCTTGTACTTTCCTGCCCTGCCCTGGAGTCTGCCAGCTCTCCAGGGAGCTCAGGGTTGGAGTCAGGGAGCCAGTGCCAGAGCCTGGCTGAACCTCTGGGCCAAACCCTTTCCTTGGCTGTTCTGCTTCCCACAGCAGCTGGACCTCAGGCCGGAGAGGGGATGGGACAGAAAGGGAGAGTAAGGAGGACGGAAGGGACGATGCCTTGGGAGTCAGAACGCAGTGCTCAGCAAGGTGGCCGCAGGGCAGCCCCAGGACACCAGGCACCGTCGCAGCAGGGCCACTGATGACCAGTGTCCCTGGACTCACGTCCTGGGGTGCCGGATGCGGTTATGGGAAGATCATAGTTATTCCAAAAGGAGTGAAACCAATCGACGAAGGCAGCGGACTGAAGCAACATTTTTAGGGGAAAAGCTCTTACGAAATCCGACCTCTGTGCTTGGCACAGTTTGTTCGGAGTCTTTATCAAAGTGCACACGTGGGCTGTAACACGGCGGGAGGCGGATGTTGGCACCTGCTGGATTCTGCCTTTTGTGCTTCCTCTTGAGACTCAGTGTCAAGTGCTGACTTTCTCTCTGTGGTGATAGAGCGCCAGCGTCCTGGGGCCTGCCGGGTGCCAGGCAGCGTCCTGGGCGCCTCCCCTTTTGAATGCCAACACATTTTTTTAAAATATATTTCATTGATTTTTTACAGAGAGGAAGGGAGAGGGATATAGAGTTAGAAACATCGATGAGAGAGAAGCATCGATCAGCTGCCTCCTGCACAGCCCCTACTGGGGATGTGCCTGCAACCAAGGTACATGCCCTTGACAGGAATCGTACCCGGGACCCTTCAGTCCGCAGTCCGACGCTCTATCCAGTGAGCCAAACCAGCTAGGGCTGAATGCCAACATATTTTAAGTAGACGTTATTTTTTAGAGGAGATTTACAGAAAGCCTGAGACAATAATAGACATGTACCCCCACCCAGTTTCCTGTTATTAACATCTGACATTAGAAGGATTCATTCGTGATAGTGAATAAGCAACATCGAAACGGGGCTGTTCAGTAGAGCCCATCCTCTATTCACATCACCTTAGTTTTTTAACATTTATTTTTTTAAATGTATTTTTGTTGATTTCGGAGAGGGAGGGAGAGGGAGAGAGAGATAGAAGCATCAATGATGAGAGAGAATCATTGATCAGCTGCCTCCTGCATGCCCCCCACTGGAGATTGTGCCCAAAACCCAGGCATGTGCCTTGACCGGGAATTGAACCATGACCTCCTGGTTCATAGGTCGATGCTCAACCACTGAGCCACGCCGGCCGGGCAGTTCCAGGAGCCCACCCAGGACACCATGTGACGCTAAGTCGTCAGGTCTCCTTAGGCTCCTCCGGGCTGTGATGTTTCTGATCTCTGTTGTTTCCGATGACCTTGGCCAGGGGTGGGCAAACTTTTTGACTCAAGGGCCACAATGGGTTCTTAAACTGGACCGGAGGGCCGGAACAAAAGCATGGATGGAGTGTTTGTGTGAACTAATATAAATTCAAAGTAAACATCATTACATAAAAGGGTACGGTCTTTTTCCCAATAGTTTTATTCATTTCAAACGGCCAGATCTGGCCCACGGGCCATAGTTTGCCCACGGCTGACCTTGGCAGTGTTGAGGAGGACCGCTCCGTTATGTTGGAGGAGGCCCTTCTATTGGAACCTGCCAAGTGTTTCTGTCCCGATTTGATTGGGGTTATCGGTTTAGGGTAGGGGACGGACCGGGGGGAGGGTCATTTAATGACATCAGATCAAGGGGGCATACTCTCAGGGTGATCGGTCACGGGCCCCTTCAATTTCGAGATCTCCTTTAATCTTCACAAAAACCCTCCAACGTTGGCACGACCCATCCCCATTTTGCAGCTAAGATGACTGAGGCCGGGCGAGGTGGCGTTGTGTGCTGGGTCTCACTGCCAGGAGGCCTCCTCTCCGGGACCGTGGCATCTGGCCCGCTCCCAGCAGTCGCTCTTACAAATACCAGGCTGTGCACAGCCTTGTTATCTTTCCAGTTATTTCCTGAGGGTGTGCCCCGAAGGGGGGTTACTGGGGCAAAGGGTGTGAGACTTTCATGGCCAGCTGGCTCTCAAGAAGCATTCACAGGAAACATTCGTAGGACGTGTTTACCGACGTCCCCTCCAAGACTGAGTTTTATCATTTTTATTTATTTTGTCTTGTTCCTGTGTCACCCCTCCCTCCCCCCAGTGACTTGGCACCAGGCAAAGTTGGCAAAACACAGAATCACTCTCCAAGGAGAGAGGTTCAGTGTCACTGACATCATTTAAAAGAATGTGCCTCCGGCCAGAGAGGGCGCCAAGTGCTGGCTCGGGCAGTGGACAGTGGCCGCCGGTGGCAGTGAGCCCGGCCTCCCCAGGTGACCACTCTGCTGGGAGCAGCAGTTGTCAGAGGCAGTGTAGTGCGACACGTTTGTTACATCCAGGACGGAGGACTGGGTCCCTGTGCACATGTGCTGCTTTTCATGGCTGTTCTGGTCTGTCTCCCCGTTAGGCACTTTCTGCCTGTTGATGGGCAACATGTGTCCACACGGCTCAGCCGGCCCCTCTCACTTGTTACCGTGGTTGCTGGGCCTCCCATGAGTTTCTAGCTGGGATTCGGGGCTGGTGGTTCCTCGGAGCTGCTGGAATCAGGGGGAATGTTCTGGAGGTGACTCAGCTGATTTCTCCGGTCAGGTGTGCACCTGACAGGATCCCGAGTCTCCACAGGCGGCCTCCCGGACTCCGAAAAGGCTGTGCGTCCCGGAAGCGTGGTCTGAGCCAGGGAGCCGGTTTGCTCTAGGACAGACCAGATGCCTGGCCATAGCTTACACTTGGCTGTGACCTGGCATCCCACTCAATATGAGAAAACAATTGGAGTGGAGGATAGGGCGTGGGAGGAGAGGATAAAGGTCGAGCCCTAAGAGTCATGGTGTCAGCACCTCCTGAGCCCACTGAGGGTGTGGTTGCAGGAGGGGGAGGACTGGTGAGCAGCTGTCCTCCTCGAAGGCGGTCACATGGGCTTTTAAAAGCACAGGTCACAGAAAATCACACTCAGAGGGCCCGGGCCCAAAGCGCTCCAGGATCATCTGGCTTCAGGCTCGCCTGGCACACGACTCAGGAGCGTCCTCAGGGCCGCCAGCCCCTCTGTCACCTCCTCGAGGTCCTCCGTGCGCTTCACACAGTGACTGGGGAGCTCTGGGCTCTTCAGGCCCCGCGTGCTGCAAGGTGGTGACAATTTCTGAGTCAGTGGGAGCCTCTTTGGCTCCAGCGAGCACATGCTTCCCCTGAACTGTGTGTGTGTGGAGAGGGGTGTGGGGTGGGGGGGCAGGTGGACTGGGGAGGGGTCCAGGGGCCTGAGGGCCGGAGGAGAGATGAGTCCCCTGCTCTCTGACAGCCCCGGAGAAGTGAGCACTGGGCAGTGAGCCCCTGTGGCCGGGCCTGGGAGTAGGCACGGACCCTGAAACCTGCCCTCTGCTCTCCAGACAGAGGGCCCAATGGGGCATCAGCTCCCACGGGGGAGCCAGGGGAGGCCTTTGTCCACGTGTGGGGCGGGCAGGGCCCAGGGCTGCCAGACCCTCCTTGGTGAACTTGTCCCTTTTTTCTCTTTGCAGATTCCAGGTCCCCGAGGAACCAGACAGTAAGTAGCTGCCCCGAGTCCCAGCTGGGTGCCCCTAAGTCTGACTCCTCCGCAGACCTGCTGCTGCAGAGAGCCGCCTGGTCCCCTGCCAGCCCCTGCTGGGTCTGGGGCGGGAGGGTCTGGGGCAGGGGCAGGGGCAGGGAGCTCTGAGCCACGCCCTGGCCCAGGATGCTGTCCCTTCCCCCACCCTCAGCGGCCTGGCTCCTGGCTCCTCTCGCCGGGGACTTCCAGAAAGGCCCGCCAGACCACGGGCTTGGTTTTGGCTGCTTTGGGTGCCAGGTGTGGTCAGGTCACGAGGAAGCCTGGATCTGCTTCTCCTTTTCTCCTTCACTCCTCCCGCGTCCTGTCCTCGCACTGGGCTGACAGATCAGTAGCAAGACTTTTAAACACGTGGCTGCCCCATACCGAGCATTCACCTGGAGCAGGCACCTCGCTCTGTGCGCCCTCAACGTCATCTCAGGGGGTCCTCACGGCACGCGGAGGTCCCGCTTATAAAAGGGGGCACTGAGGCCCAGCAGGGAAGGTGGCTCCGCAGCGGGGAGCAGACCCACTAGGGTTTGAGCCCCGGTTTGTGACTCCAGCGCCAGCGCTCTGAGCCGCTGCCCGGAGCTGCCTCCTCGGAGACCAGCTTCATCC
>NW_006293088.1:4977080-4979667 GCF_000327345.1 Myotis davidii | reverse complement strand
CCCGCCCCCCCCCGGCAGTTCCCACGGTGGGAGCTGGGGCAATGCCCCCCGGAGCTGAGGGAGGGGCAGGACCAAGCTCTCCCTATGGCCGGGTCTCAGGCGTGTATGGTTCACCCACTTTTCCCCCTCACTTAACAAATCTTTCATTACTTTCTTTTAACTCAAACATTGCTCCGTGGAAGCTCTGCAGTCTCCATGTAATACTAGCTAAATGGCGCAGCTTTCACACGTGTCTAGGGCTCTCCCCACCCTTTCCAGCAGCCGTGAGCTACTGAGCTTTGTGAACTGGCTTTGAAATATTACAACACTGTTTTGTTGCACCAATTTTATAGACTTGTGCAATACATGTTATTTTTCAGAGACGAACCAAAGGTTAATTTCTCAGGGTTCTTGCTGCCTACTTTAGTGGCATTTGATGGAGGATCTTTTACATACACTTGTAATAGTTGAAAAATAAACCAGATTAAAGATTCTTCCCCCTCCCCCCCGGGGGTTACCCTCCTATTACTAGGAGGGTAGTAGGCTTGAGAGTTTGGCAAAGCTTGAGGGTTAATTCCTCCTTTTTTTTTTTTTTTAATGCTTAAACCATGTACCAAGTTTTTGGTCCAAATCATGTAGAATAAGTTAAACTTAAATTGCCTTCTATTAACCAATGTGAGTGTATTTCTCTAAGCATAGTTAGGTTGAAATAAAGTCATAAAAAGCAAAACAAAAAAACAACAACCCACAATAAAACCCATTTATACATGGAGAAAGGTTTCCACCTTTTAGTTTTTAAAAAAATATTTTTATTGATTTCAGAGAGAGGAAGGGAGAGGGAGAGAGAGAGAGAGGGAGAGAGAGAGAGAGAGAGAGAGAGAGAGAGAGAGAGAGAAATATAATAATGAGAGAGAATCATCGATCGGCTGCCTCCTGCACACTCCCTACTGGGGATCGAGCCCGCAACCCAGGCATGTACCCTGAACTGGAATTGAACTGTGATCTCCTGGTTCATAGGTTGACTCCCAACCACTGAACCACACCAGCTGGGCTCCATCCTTTACTTTTTAAACATAAGAGGCAGAACCACAATATGAGTTCAATTTAAAATTATGAGAGATCACATTCAAATACACTTGGGTCAGACAAGTTGCTGTTATAACACCAAGACATTTATGGAAAAGATATTCGGTGATTTGTAAGAGAATCAAATATCTTTTAGCTACTTGAGCTAACACCTTGAGTAAATTGTTTAAAAATGCTGTCTTTTGGATTTCAAATTGTTATAAAAGAATTTTCAGGATTATGTAGCTATACTTTCTGAATTACTCAAACTCATTCCACTCCGAAGGCAGCAGGTAAATGCTATGGATTAAAACATTCCATGAGACCGCTTCTTCTTTGCACTTACCTATCAAAGTCAAAAACTAGCCAACACTTTCCTGAAGACGTAGCACTTTTTAGAATACATTAGCGTAGTCATAACCGACTACTGTCCTAGGAGGTCAGGGCTGGGCAGTAAGGGAGGCCTGGGGCCAACATGTATAGACCAACCTTTACACGTGTGGATCCCGGAGTCAGATGCCAGGGTTCTGACTCAGTGGATAGAATGTCAGCCTAAGGACTGAGGGGTCCCAGGTTTGATTCCGGTCAAGGGCATGTACCTTGGTTGCGGGCACATCCCCAGTAAGGGGTGTGCAGGAGGCAGCTGATCGATGTTTCTCTCTCATTGATGTTTCTAACTCTCTATCCCTCTCCCTTCCTCTCTGTAAAAGAATCAATAAAAAAAATCATGTATATAGGACTGGCTCTGACACTTACTAACCCTGAGCAAGTCACTTGACTCTGTGCCTCAGTCTCCTGACCTGTAAAATGGAGAGATTGCTAATAGTCACCTCAGGGGATGGCTATGAGGATTAACATGTGTCACGGGGTACACACGTGTGATGCTGGCCACGATCCTTATTTAGTACACGCTAAGAGCAGCACGTTTCTCCCGGAACTTACTGCGCAGGTGCGCCAGGCTGTCGAGGCTGGGAAGCCCAGTGGTGGGTGGCAGCCCTCAAGCAGAAAGGGAGACTGGCTGGGGCGAATAGAGATGAGAAAACGGGGCTTCACAGTTGGGGATGGGTGGCAGGGGGCGGGCACCCTGCATCAGCGCTGCCTCCTCTGTGCCCACAGGAGCTGAAGAGCCTGCTGGTGACAGGGCCCCGCACAGAAGCGCTGGGGTTAATGAGCCCCCCGGCTGTGGAGCCCTGCACCCACGTGGGGGCAGCCGGCCTGGAGAGCCTGCCGCTGGTGGGGGCGAGTCCAGCCGGGAGCCCCTCGTCCCCCAGGGACCTTCCCGAGCCCCGGGTGACCACGGAACATACCAACAACAGGATCGGTGAGTCGGCTTGTGTGGGGGTCCTAGCGTGGTCAGGGTTAAGAGGGCAGTGGGGAGATGGGTGCTGGGCCCCTGGCTCCCACCTGGAAGTGGGGACCCTGGGTCTGAAAGGCCCCAGGCGTGGACTCTCCCACGGCCTTGTGAGTGGGAGGTGCTTTTGGTAAGAGCATTAGATGTGCTTGGCTACCCCGTGCAGCTGTGAGACAGCGGTGGGCCCTGACT
>NW_006293088.1:4952538-4976802 GCF_000327345.1 Myotis davidii | reverse complement strand
GGGGCGTTCCTGAAATAATCGCTGAAGTTGTCTTGGGGGTGGGGTGGAGGGAAGAGGCGCCCCCTGCCTGGTGCCCTCTATTATTAGAGAGAAAAGTGAACATGCCCCCAGCCCCCAACAGAGAGCCCCTGAGGGGACCCGGGAAGACACACAGTGACATAAGAGCTGCCACTGGCCTGATCATTCTGGGCACCACGCGAGCGTCACCTCACGGTCACACTGCCTGGGAGGCTGGTGTCTTCCCCTTTTCGCAATTGGGGAAACTGTTGAGGGGGCGGGCGTGACACGCTTTTCCTGGGCACACGACGGTGAGGTGGCAGGGCTGCGGCTCGTCCGAAACCCCAGGTTTGTCTGCACCACCACCCTGGTGGCCTTGCGGGCACCATGGCCAGCACTTCCCAAATGACAGCTGCCCTCCGGCTCGAACACCTCCCCCCCCTTCGGCTTCCTCCAGGCCTCAGGCCGCCTCTCCTGCCTACCACCACCAGAACGTTTCTCCCACATTGTATACCTCTCTATTACACCCTGCTTAAAACCCGCCAGGGGTCCCTGCTACTTCTGGATGACTTCAGGGTTCTTATTCCGGCATTCAAGGCTGGTCACCAGCTGCCTTCTCTCTACCAGGCTCACCTGCCTCCTGACCCCTGCTCAATGGCAGTTTCCTAAGCTTACGGAGCCCTTGCTCACTTCTAAGCTTCTCTGTGGGAGCTGTGTCCTTGCCTGGGACAGCCAGCACCACCCACTTGAAGACCCTGTTTATTCCCTCCTCCTCCTGGAAGCCTTCCTTGCTCTTCCCGCTCTCCTGTCTAGGCCAGATGGCCTCTGCTGTGCTCCCCCCGACTCCAGGCCTCCCACCCAGTGTCCTCAGCACTGGCAGCGTGGCTGTGTTTGTGGCCTTCTCCTGCCCCTCACCTGCCTGTGAGCCCCTGGGGCCAGGGCCTCGGGGGGCCCCCTCCTCGTCTTCTCTGGAGGGTTAACCACCACTCGGATGACACCAAAGAGGCATTTGCAGTCGCAGCACACGTTTCTATGGCAGGCCTGGTGGACAGAACTCTTTAGGGCAGAGTCTTTCGTATCAAACGGAAACTTTGGGAGCTGCAGCTTTTGGCTTTTTTTTTTTTTTAATGAGTTTTGGGAAATATCGCCAAAGGCATCTCCTTCACATTTCCGAAGAAGTCCTAATTTGGAGTTTCAAGCCTGTGCTGAGTTCAGTGCCTGGAAGTGCGCGGGTGGGGTTCTGGAGTGTTTGAGGGGGTGGCAGAAGCAGGTACCAGACTCCCAGGGCAGCTGGGGTGTGGGGAGCGGTGCGGGCAGCGGCATGGGCAGCCTGCCTAGGGCCAAGCCAGCCTGCGGGCCTTGCTGGGCGTGGGGTGGTGGGAGGGAAAGCCTGGGAGGCTCTCTTGGGATCCCCAAGGGGCAGTGAGCCCCTTGTCCCTCTGACACTACCTCAGAGGGGCACCCCTGTGTTCAATTCCCAAGGGGACCAAACTCCTACCTGAGCCTTATCACTCCCCCTGACCATAGCACCAGGTCAGCGGCCCCTTTCCCCCACCTTCACCCCCCCCCACACATGCACACACGCACACACGCGCACACGCACACACACACATACACATGCACACACGCACACAGCTTCCCTGGATTCGGAGCCCTGGGTGAGTCAGGAATCCCAGTAGCTTCTAGAAAACCCTGCCCCTGCAGACTGGGGGCTGGGCAGCTCTGGGATGGGGCCAGAGCCAGAGGACTCAGGACACAGGAATGTGAGGGGAATGATGGTCTGGCCCCCAACTTTGGTCTCTTCAACTTAGACAACCCACCCTGCTCCTCTCTGTCTGTCTCTGTCTGTCTCTCTCTCACCTCCTCTAGCCCTGCCTGGCCCCCTCTGTGCCCTCCCTCTCTCTCACCTCCCGGGGCGAGGGGCCTGCAGGTCTTGGTGAAGATGTGTGTGGCTGAGGCCCTCTTCTCTCTTTTGGGGTGAAGGGGGGTCCCAGCCCACAGCTTGTGTCTCTCTCTCCCTCATCCTCTTTAGTTCCTGCTGCTATTTTGAACACTTCTCTCTTTCCTGGGGGTGTTAAAACCAACACAGAAGCGCCGGCATTATGTAACAGGATTGAGGGCGCAGGGGCCCCAAGAATATTTTGGGGGTTCCTGAATCAGAGGGGTGTAACCGGTTACCCAGAGAAGCAGGGATCCCGAGCCCCCTGCCCCACCCCAGCTCTCAAGTTCCCTCTTGAGCTTCCCCATTCAGCCTCCAGAATCCAGGGCTGAGCAGCTGGGAGCTGGGACCCTGCCCTGAGCCTGAGATACCGGAAGAAGCCCAGCTGGTGCTTGAAGTCAGCTGACCTGGCTGCAGGCCGGGCTCCCCACTTCCCAGTGTCTTTGGCAGTTTCCTTAACTCCCCTGAGCCTCTGAAACCCCCAAAGGAAGGAAATGGTGTTGAGGACCGGGGGAATCACACCTCTGATGGGCTGGGCGGGGCTTTCATCCAAGTGACATACATACGCAGTCCTACTGTGTGCTAGGCAGGCACAGCCATGAGGCCTTGGTGTGTGTGTGTGGGGGGGGGGTGAGGGGGGCGGAATGGGCAATAAGCGATTAACACTGAAATATACCGCCCCTCCCAAAGCTGCCGGAATCGGGCTGCTGGGTTACTCACGGCTGAGGGTTCTGCAGGGGGTGACAGCTGCCTGGCTTGCTGGGTTGAACTTGTACGGCGAACACCAGAGCCTCCCGGGCAACCCAGGACACGCTGGTTTCTGCTTTAGGCCCGTGGAAAGGAGTGGAACGGATAGCGGGGCAGGAGTTGCTTTGGGGATTTCTGCTAACTACCTGGTGACCTGGGGCAGGTCATTGAGCCTCTTTGGGCTCCAGGTCCTTTACCTGTAACTGGGGATAAGAACAGACTGTTTACCTGGCAGAAGGGATGTGAGGATTCAGGAGCTAAAGTGTGGAGAGCGAACCTCTTCGCGAGTTCCCTGGTGCTTTGTTATTATTTTAGTCTTCGTTCTCGATTACAGTGGGCATATGGAGGAGCCATGGGGACTGAGTCTACTGCTTCCTCCCCACACCTGGCTTTCTCCCCTGTCCCCGTTCTCTCCTTCCCACCCCATCCTTGCAGAAGTGCCCAGACAACCACAGGCATCACCCATAGGTAGCAAGTGGGCCAGTGGCTAACTCCTCAGCACCCAGCTCCTGGCTGTGAGGTTGGCAGGGCTTACTGCGCACCTCAGAGGTTGTGCCACCTGCCTGAGCCACACAGCAGGGGTGGCAGAGCTGGACTGGGACCCTCCTCCGCCCCCTTGCTCATCCTCTGGGCTCTCACCGCGCGCCTCCTTCCGCTTTGCAGAGAAAATCTACATCATGAAGGCCGACACAGTGATCGTGGGGACCGTGAAGACCGAGGCGCCGGAGGGCCGGGGCCTGGCGGGGCCGGCGGCGCCCGAGCTCGAGGAGGACCTGGAGATGGACCATGCCCCACACTACCCGGAGCAGGAGACGGAACCACCTCTGGGCAGCTGCGGGGATGTCATGTTCTCGGTGGAGGAGGAAGGGAAGGAGAACCCCTTGCCTGAGACGGCATCTGGGAAGTGAGGCCTGGCCGGGGCTGAGAGAGCAGCTGGGTGCCCCTGGGACTGGGCGGCACGGTGGGCCACGCTGGTGCAGAGGCCCATCTGCTGACCTGAGTGTCCAAGCACCCAGTGGTCAATGCAGGAGGGGCCTGGGTCTCTACCTGCATCCTCACCCAGCTGCCCCCACCCTGACCCTGGGGCAGTGGCCTGTGCAGGGGAGACAAGCAGGGTGCTGGATTTGAATGGCGATGTTTGCTGGGGCAACAGAAAGACAGACAGTAGGGACTGAACGCTTCGCCTCTGCTGCTACTGAGAAGATACCCCACAGTCCTGGCATGGGCCCCCCGCCCTCCAGAGTGGAGCCCACCTGAGGCAGAGGCCATGAGGCCCATACCCCAAGCCTTTTCCCCTCAACTGGGCCCCTGGAGAGATACCCATGGGGCCTTGCTACCAGGCCAACAGCCCGCAGTTACTGTAAATTCGGCCCGCAGTGGCCTCGAGCCAGTGCCTGTGGTTTCTCCTCCGTCAGAAGGGAAACAGAGGACTCAGGCGGCCGGCTGGCCCATCTCAGCCACTGCAGCCATGCTGTGCTCTGTGCCCTAGGCCTGGTGGTGCCCAGCCTGCCTCCAACCCTGCGTGGGCCGAGGGGGGACCCACCTGGTGCTGCCCCTTCCCTGTTCTGTGGACCCTCGGTGGGTCCCCGGCCTAGGATCAACTCGCTCATCTCAGAATGTCCCTACCAGTCCCAGCGACGGTGGGCCCTTCGGGGTCCTTGCCTGCTCGGTGGGCACCGCCCGCTCTGTCCTGGGAAATGAAGATGCCCTTCCCTGGATATGCCGCCCTCGTGGGTCCCGACGGCACCAGGCCTGCCTCTTGCAGCAGCTGCTCCGCACCTGTGTTGGGACATGGATGTCAAAAGCCGCGTCTGCCTTATCCTGGGCTTGGGGGGAAGCTCTGCGTAGCTCATATGGGGTCAGGATGTGTGCATCGCACACTAAGGAATAATCGGTCAGCTGGCCTGCTCTCCCAGGGCTTTCAGACGCATGTACACAGGCGCGTGGCCTTGGAAAAGGACCCGTGGGCAGATGACAGGGGGTGGCAGGCCGGGCACCGAGTCTCGGGTCCTGGAATTACCCTCCGAAGCCAGTCCTGAAAGCTGCTGTTTACACACCAGCCGCTCGTCGCTGGAGGAAGTCGGGGCCGGGTCAGGAATCGCAGGGGCCGTTTCTGAGACCTCTCAGGTATTTTGGGGGAAGTTGGAGAGGCCGTTACACCAGAACCTGGAGAAGTTCATGTGGGATGGGTGATCTTTGCCCAAATGCCTGTGTGGGCGGCTCTGCACCCGAGCCTCCGTGCCCTAAGTCAGCACGCGCCCAGCACCTCGTGGGCAGGGCTCGGGCTGCCTGTGGGGGCCCTGACATCTGCTTAATGAAATGACGCACTCCCTCGTCCAAGAGCCCTTCACAGAACATGATCTTTTAAAAACTCACAAAGTTCCTTACCAATGACCATAAGGCTGAGGACTCTCTCATGGAGACTGAGAGTCTTCGAGAAGCTCTGAGGACGGGGATCCCGCCACCCCTCTGCCCGGCCTCTGGGGACAGGGCGCTGCTGCCCGCAGAGCCACCCCTCCGCTGCTGGAGGGTCTTCCTCCCTGTAACTCCCGCGCCCTGGCCCAGGCCTGCCTCGAGGACACTCTGAATAAAGCTGCTCTACACCAGGCTCCCTGTGGGTGTTTGCAGAAGGGGCTGTGGGGAGGGGGCATCACAGAAGCTGCACAGATGCCCCAGCCTGGGGGTCACAGGGAGGGACTGAAGGGTCAATGTGAGCCGAGGGCTGCATGCAGGAGCTGGAAGCCCCCCTCCACGCCCCCGCAGGACTCCAGGCCCCGCCCGTGGTCAGTGCGGGCCGGGTGAATATCTCCGCCCTCCAGTGACAGGGCCT
Organism: Myotis davidii; assembly: GCF_000327345.1. Classification (NCBI taxonomy): domain Eukaryota; kingdom Metazoa; phylum Chordata; class Mammalia; order Chiroptera; family Vespertilionidae; genus Myotis; species Myotis davidii. Next base: position 4,971,289 of record NW_006293088.1, on the reverse strand, counting down.
TCTTAGCCTCTGCTGTTCAGATGGGCAGGTGGACCAGGGCCCTGCTGCTCAGGGTGGCAGTTCCCAGGGTGCAGGGCACCTCACATGTGCACACCCCCTTCCTGAACGGCCGCAGTCAGGAAGGAGTGATGAGTGTCCTGTGGAGGCTGTCATACTCGGAGAAACCCCACTGTCTGCCAGTGCGGTCTCGGAGGTGGGAGACGACTCTAGGTGCTTAAGGCCAGGCCCGCCCTCAGATGGAGCAGGAGACTCAATCTCGCATGTCTCCATCTTCCTGCCCCTCCCATCCCAGTCATTGCTGTCCCACAGCCCCAGGGACTGCTCTGCTGGGCTGAACAGAAATGACTGTGCAGAGGCGAGAGGCTGCCCTCCAGCTGAAGTTTCTTGGGTGCCTTCTCACCTCCACCCCTTCCTTGGCCCTCCCTGTCCTTGAGGGGGGCAGGGAGGGGCTGGGGACAGATGGGTGGGGCAGGGACCCGATTCACTCATAGGCCCTTGACCGTGTCAGTCCTGCTTGACTGGAAGCCAAGGTGAGAACATTAAACGCTTTAAGGATGGCTACTCCAGCCCAAGGGGAAGCTGGCCGAGCCCACCTGGGGCTCCTGCACCCTCTCCAGGCCCCTGGCCCTGGGCCAACACCCATGCTGGGCGCACGCCTGGGACCCTGCGGGGTGCCCCAGAGCAGCAGGTCTGCAGCGGAAGTGACCGAGGTGCGGACAGACAGTGTGCGGCAGGGACTGGGATTCAGGCCCAGCTCTGCCGCTTAGTGGGGCTGTCTAGGTTAGGTGCCTTGACCTCCCTAGAGCTCAGTTTCCTGATCTGTGAAATGGGCCAGGGTTGTGGGGTTCCCTTAAACGCCACCTGACATGGGGCTGGTGTTTGCTGCGTGGCAGCCTCTGTCCTCGGTCCAGCCCAGCGGCCACTTGCCAAGGGTGAGCCCTTCCTGGGTCTGCAGAATTCAGCCCCTCTAACTTACCAACAGGTAACCTCCAGGAGGCATCGGGCTGAGAACACTCTTCTCCCAGAAAAACAACATGAAAGCTGGTGGCTGGTTCCAGGCTGGCGTTAGCTTCGGTGAGGCTGTCAGGCTTCCAGGCTCCCGTGGGGCCTGGCCTCCCTCGGGGTGTGTTGCTGTGGGAACCCCACAGTGGACAGACTGCTTCTTGCTCCGTGGAGCACCCAGAGGACCCCTCATGTCACAGTCACAGGGGTGGCGGTTGGTTAGATGTCTGTAACTCTGTGCATTTGTGAAGTGTTGCCGGTCCCTCTGCAGGGACGTCCTGCTTGTGGTCCCAGGGTGTTCCGGGCGGCACCGCGTTGCTGTTCAAAATCTCCTTTCCTCTCCTTCCCTCCCCCCTCCCTTCCAAACACACCTGTGATGAGCCAGGCCCGGTCCAGCTGCAGAGGATGCACTGAGCTCAGACCGCCTCTGTGGGCCCTGTGTCCAGCGGCTGAGATCCACGATGGCACAGAACCGAACCTGTGAACAAGGTCATTCCGGAGACAATGGGGCTATGTGCTAGGGGCGCCCCAGTTAGGGGACCAGGCAGCGCCTCGAAGGCAGGGTCGGCTCCAGCCAGGTGGTCCAGGAGGTGCCCTTTGAGCTCCACCTGAGTGACATGATGCGTGGGCAAGGAGGACCTGGGGACCCAGCGACCTGGGAAGTCATGAACCACCGCTGCAAAGGCCCCCAGGTGGGGAGGCTCCTGGCCTTGGGGCTCGAGGAGCACACCTGGTGGGAGCACCGGGGCCAGGCGGAGAGAAGGTGAGCAGGCAGGCCGACAGCCAGGCCACGGAGGGCCTCGTGGGCCATTGCAAGGTGCTCAGATTTTATTGTCAAAACGGATGGAGACTTGACTTGGGGTGGTGAACACACAGCACAGTGTACAGCTGATGTGTTGTGGAATCGTGCGCCTGAAACCTGTGTGATTTTGTTAACGGTGTCACCCTAATAAATTCAATAAAAAGGAAAAGGAAAAAAAAAAGAAATAAACATGAACGAAGAAAAGTTAAAAAGAAAAGACTACGTTTATTTTCCCTCCCGTTAGAACAATAAACATCCTGCTATTCTCTCAGCAGTGGGCGGGAAAGGCCAGCAAAGGTGGTTTCAGCTGATTTCAGACAAAGGCTGAGGCTGCTGGTAGCCGGGAAACAGTTGGATGTTTCTCAGAAAGGCCTGCAGGAAGGCTGCTCCCAGCGAATTAACGAGGAACGCAGCAGCTCCGGGGCCAGGCTGCTGTCGCCCAGAGAGGGGGGTGGGGGGGCTGGCTGCCTGGCAGGCAGTCAGTCTAGGTTCCTCTTTCTCTGGGTGTCTTCCAGAAGAGTAAAAACCAAACCCAGAAATCCTGGGGAGACCACGGGCCTTTGTTTGTGTTGGGTGTGGGCAAACTCCCCATCCCGTTTCATTAGGGCTCCTGATGTGGGGGGTGGAGCGGGGAGGAAGGAGGAAGGAGCCTTTGGGTCTCAATCTCCAGCTCAAGGAGTTCCCAGCTGCAGGGCCTCAAGCGAAGCCCTTAAGCGCTTTCAATTTTGGCTTCCTGATCTGCAACCCGTACATGAAAATGACTCTGCATTAGGTGGATGGAGGTACAATGCGTGAGGTCTTGGCCTGGTGCCTGGCTTGTTCCCTGTTCAGAAAACGGTAGTCACCACCAGCAGCCCCTAGAAAGCACCTGAAACGCTGTCAGGTTTATTCAAAGCTTTCGACATTCTTCATGCACTTGGGCCTCAGAACCGCAGCTGGAAGTAAGTGGGCTGCGGATCAGCACTCCCCTTGACCTGAGGCTTGGAGAGGTGAAGCAACCAAGCACAGTCACACAGCCAGGAAGCCCCAGAGCTAGAGTTCAATCCCCCAGCTCTGTGGTTCCAAGTCCCCCTCTGCCCATGCGCCACCCCCTCTGTAGCCCCCCGCTGTGTTTACATCACAGTTATCAGCAGGCGCTATGCCAGCTGTGGGCAAACTACAGCCCACGGCCGGATCCGGCCCGTTTGAAATGAATAAAACAAACAAAAAAGACCGGACCCTTTTATGTAATGATGTTTACTTTGAATTTATATTAGTTCACACAAACACTCCATCCATGCTTTTGTTCCAGCCCTCCGGTCCAGTTTAAGAACCCATTGTGGCCCTCAAGTCAAAAAGTTTGCCCACCCCTGCGCTATGCCCTCTAGATACGTTTCCTTTCACCTCCAAGTCGCCACCGCTGGGAGGTAGGGAGGAGGTTGATTTTATTCCTCGTTTTATGCAAGAGGCTGGGCAACTTGCCTGAGATCAGGGGGCAGCCGAGCTGTGATTTCTTTCTGATCCTCCTGCCGCAGAGCTAACCCAGCCGGAGCCTTGCTCCTGGGGGCGGCTTTCCTCGAAGGTCGCCTGATTCTGAGACAGGGAGACCCAGGCCCAGGAGGACAGATGGACAGAGAGCCTCCGCTGGAGGACTGGCCAACAATCGGATCGCCTTTCACACCCTCAGAACTCATGCCCCGCTCTCTGCCCCATGCCAGGACCCAAGGGCGAGAACAAGCCTCCCCATTCTCCAGATGGGGAGACCGCGCCCTGTAGAGGTAAGGTGGTTTGCCTGAAGCGCCAGCTTGGTAAGTTTGGTTCTCGCTGTGTAAGTTGGGACTGGGGTGGGGAAATGGCCATCTAGCCTGAGTGAACAGTGAAGATTATTTGCTGATTCTCAATCTTCCTTTGGAAAAAAAAAAATGGTGTTAAAGCGAAAGCACCTGTGGTAAGAGCGTTGGGTGTGTATTTGTACAACAGCTTTGTAAGAACCAAGTGGTCCCCATAGACCAGTGGTTCTCAACCTTGTCTGCACATTAGAATCGCCTGGGAATCTTTTTAAAAGCCTGATGTCTGGGCCCATGGGAGTTTAAAATCAGGATTTCAAAAAGATTCCCAGGCGATTCTAATGTGCAGCCAAGGTTGAGAACCACTGCCACAGTCCAACAGACAAGCACAGACAAGGAGCAGGACGCCTGCCGCCTCCTGGCCCTCCGGCCTGTGCAGTCCCGCGGGGTCCCTGCCTAGAAGGCCGAGCCTGGTTCATACGCTGCTGTCACCGTCTGGAAAACGATCGACACGCTTTGAACGAGGGGCTCTGTGTTTTCATCTTCCCTGGGTCCCACACAGGATGTAGCCGATCCCGCACAGGGGTCAGGGGACTTGTCTGCTCAGGACTTAATGCCAGGGCCCTTCATTTGCATCCCCGCTGACCTCCCAGTAACCATGGTTACAGGTGAGCACGTGGGTTCCCAGGTCTCCAAGTGTTGACTGGCTGGTGACTGACCTTAACTGTCCCAGTGGTCTCTTGTCACCTCAACACTGAGTGGCTTAACACAACACTAGTCATTTATTTCGCTCACACATCTGCGGTTGGGCCTGGCTGGCTGGGGAAGGCTCATCTCTGCTCACAGCGCCAGCTGGCACCGGGCACTGCACTGAGGAGGCGGCTGGCAAGCTGGGGCGTGTCGTGGGCTCCTCGCAGCATGGTGGCCGCGTTCCTAGAGCGAATGACCCAGGGTAGGAAGTGGAAGCTGCCAGGTTCTGAATATTTGGGCCCAGGCGCGGTATCACTTTTGTCCCATTCATTCATTGGTCCAGCCGTCACCGAGCCCAGATTCACAGGGAGGGGATGTAGAGCGTCCAAGACGCGTGAGATCTCTTGTCAGGCACTGCCCTGAACGCTCCCGTTGCCTCATTTCATTCTCCTGATACTTAGGTGCTTCGTGTCCCCAGAGTTGCCTCAAGGAAGTGAGATAACCTGGCCAAGGCCGCCTGGCTGCAATTTGAATCTGTCTTCCCTGGAAGGTGAACTCTGGACCATGGGGCCCCCAGCAGTCAGCACCAGGCAGGGCCAGAATTCAAACCTGCATTCGAGAGTATTGAGGCTTTCAAAAACATCAGCTCCAAAGCTCTCGTTTTCCAGTTGGGGAAACTGAGGCTCCGACAGGTCTGGTTGGACCTCCTCTGCGAAGGAGGGCAGGGCTCGGCACCTTCCCGGGCAGGATGGGCCCCCACCCCCGGTCACACAGAGCCTGGTCAGGAAGCCGCAGCGCTGTGGGCAGATTATGCAAGAGCAGGCTGTCGCGGGGACGTTGTTTTTCACTGCGATTACACTTCGCTCAGGAAATACCCACAGCCTCAGTGGGTGGCGAGGGAGGGCACCTCACCTCGGGCCGAAGACCCCCCTGAACACTGGGCACTCCCGAGGTGGGCCAGCGTCCCCTGGGCCACGTCCACTCATCGAAAGTTTCCCGAGAACCACTGTGCCTCTTGGAGCTGGGCTCTACCAAAAGCGACGTGAAGGCCTCCGCTGGGCCATCCGGGAAGTCAACGTTAGGTGGAACGGCGATGGGAACTCTTCATGGTTGAGGCTTTTTGTGCTAACTCATTTAAACCTCACAGCGCCCTAGGCAGTGGTTGCTATTATTACGCCTCTGTTACCGGTGAGGAAACCGAGGCACAGGCTAGTTAAGTTCCTGCCCACGGTCACACAGCAGCTAAGGGTGTAGGCAGGATTCAAGGCTGGGCATCGGGCTGCAGTCCAAGCTGCCCACCATTTGGCAGGCTGTTCCATTGCGGCACAGGCTGAGGTCACCACTGTGCTGTGGCCCCAACCCTGAGTCTTGGGCTCTTTGGAACACTGCAGGCATCCACAGGGCCCGGGGAATGTACAGGGAGTGCGTGCAGGCTCCATCTGCCTTTTCTTCCCAAAGCCCGGGTGTGACCAGGCCACTCGCTCACAGAGCCTTCTGTAGTTTCCCAGTACCTGCAGGCCAAAGTTTGTCAAGCCAGCCTTGCCAGGCATGTCCTGCTCCCTCCCACAGCTCCTGTATTCAAATCCCCAATGAAACCCAACTGTGACACCTGCCCCCTCCCCTCATTGCTGAACAGTGCTCAGTGCCCCAATCCCAGACCTCCATCTTCATCTTCCCCTTCCTCCTCCAGGAAGCCTTCCAGGACCACCTGGGACCAGGACCTTTGTGTCCTCCGAGTTCCCACAGTACTGACTGTTCCAAAAGCCTCGCAAAAAATATCTATATGAAAAGGTAAATTTGTTTATTTCTTTTCAGTCATTCAAGCAACAGATCTGTATAGAGCACCTACTGTGTGTCAGGAACTGTGCTGGGGAACGTGGCGGGGGTAGGTGGGGACAGGGGTATGCGACACTGCTCTCAGGGAGTCAAAGCCCAACTGGGCAGCAGGCTGACTCAGGTAAAAGTGTGGGCCGTAGCGCCCACTGTGTGCCCTCTAGCCCAGATGGTGTGCCTCCACTCCCTCCTCTGTAACATGGATGGAATGAGAGTACCTATCCCAAAGCAAGGGTACGAGGAGGAGGTTCGTTCATTCATTCATGCGGAGGGGCAGTAAGGAGCATGGGCGATAGCCTCAGCCAGGGGTCACTGCAGAGGTGGTGGGGCCCTGAGTGTGAGTCAGGGGGGCACCAGGGCTTGGGGATTTGGCACATGTCACAAAGTTCCGGGAGGATGGAGAAATTCGGGGCATGTGGCGGCCAGTGGCAGTTGTGATCGGTGTGTCAGCAAGGACAGCATTGCCCAGGTGGTGGCTGAGTGTTGACCTATGAACCAGGAGGTCAGGGTTTGGCTCCCGGTCAGGGATCATGCCTGGGTTTCGGGCTCAATCCCCAGTGTGAAGCGTGCAGGAGGCAGCAGATTATTGTTATAATTGATGTTTCTCTCTCTCTCCCTTTCCCTTCCTCTCTGAAATCAATAAAAATGTATTTAAAACAAGAAATGAGAGCGTTTGTGAGTCTGGGGTGAGGCATGCGCACGTCTGGGTCTCTAGGGGAGATGATGGAGGTGGTTCTGAGGCAGGGGTTGTTCTGCAGGAGCTGGGAGGGAGACTGGACAGGCTGGGCTGGGTGGTTGGTGGGAAGTTGCATCTGCCTTAGGAGGGTTGGGAAACTGCAGGGGATTTGGGGACCCATGGGGGTTTCCTTTGAGTGTGACTGAGGCTGAGCACTGAGGGAACTTCACAGGGAAACCTTCCCTGAACCTTGGGGGATGCCGGGCTGCATTGCGGTGTATGTGTGTATGGGGGAAGGGGGAAAATATTTGGCTGCATTTGTTGAGCACCTACTATGGGCCAGGCACTGTGGACTCCTAAACTCTGATCCTTACAGCATCCCTGCAAAGGGTACTTATTTCTCCCCTTTCTATAGATGAGGAAATGGAGGCTCAGGGAGATGAAGTGATTTGTCCAAGGTCAAGGTCAAGGTCATGTGCTGGTAAAGGGCCTGATGGAGGCCTTGAACCCAGGTCTTGGGGGTAGCAAAGTTGATGCCTTCCTGGTGCTTGAAATTCCACTATTCATTCCTAGACCTAAAGGTTCCTGGGAGCCTTGTCTGGGCGCTTGGTTGGGGCAGGGTCTCAATGACCTGTGGGTGAAGGGGCAGGCATGTTCTGCCCAGCACACAGTAGGTGCTCAATAAGTAGTGTGTGATCTGCAGGACAGGCAGGACAAGCCTGGGAGGTGAGTGGCTCTGGTTCTCTGGCAATGAGGTCATGCAGACAGACTTTACCGGGGAGATGAACTAGAGGTGAGCAAGTCACGTCACCTACTCGAGAAGCCCCCGGGCTCCTGAGCTGGGTCCCTCTGTCCCTCCGCTAAGTTCTCTGCCTCCCGTCTCCTGTGTCCCCTGAGTCCCCTGCCGGGGTTGTGCCTGAATCAATCCCATCCAGCCCTGCCCAGTTCTGGCCCGCGGACGTGTCCTCGTAACCATCTGAATGACTGAAGATTGGGAAACTGTTCAGGGGAAAAATTACTAACATTTTCCTGCTTTTGAATTGGGGAAGGGACGGCCAGCTGGGGAAATGAGGTCAGTGACTTAACTTCGCGGGCTCCTTGCTGGTGAGCCGGGACTCAGGGCCTCCTGTCCTGTGTGCCCCAAGGACTGCGTATCATGTCAGGGAAACTGGTCAGAGCCACCCACATCCAGCTGGTGGGGAACTGCCCCGGGCCCTCTCACTGCCTCCTCATTCCCTGGCTGCCCGCTGGTTGCTCCCGCTCTGAGCCAAGGTCCCGAGGTTTCGCTAAGGAGAAAACTGTGCTGATTCCTGTTGCCACAGGCCGTCTGGCTGGTGGGAGGCTTGGGAGAGGGGCTGACGAACGTGACGGATTCCCCTCCGGACCTCATAGTCCCATAGATGGGGAAACAGGCTTGGAGCGCTGAGAGCTGTGCCCCAGGTTGCACAGGGAATCAGTGGCTATCAGGACTAGAATGCAGGTGCTGGTGCTTTAAAAATTTAAACAAAGCCGGCTGGCAGTGTGGCTCAGTGGTTGAATGAGGACCTATGAACCAGGAGGTCACGGTTCGATTCCCAGTCAGGGATTATGCCTGGGTTGCGGGCTTCATCCCCAGGGTGAGGCGTGCAGGAGGCAGCCGATCAATGATTCTTTCTCATCATTGATGTTTCTATCTCTCTCTGGCTCTTTCTTTCTCTCTGAAATAAAAAAAAATATATATATATCTTAAAAAAAGTAAATAAAGATTTAAACAAAAAAAGAAAACCTTTATAAAAAGAGAGCTAACCATAAGTTTTTAAAAAGAACACTAATTAAAAACAGGAAAAAGTATTAGGAAAATAATAGAAATTATGCAGGATCTCATCACCCATTCTAACCTCTCACACATTTTGGTTTCTTGCCTTTCTTCTAAAAAATTCTTTTCAGTGATTTATTAACAAAATAAAATCTCCCCACTTATGGGTATAATTGCTATGGGTGTTGGTTCATAGCCACCTCACACTATTACAATCCTCTCCACCCTACAATGACATGTTGTTGGAAACCCATGCCTTCGGCTGTCAGCATGAACCTGAGCTGTCAGCATGGATCCTGGAGGGAACTTTTAGGGGACTCCTGCTTTGAGTTCTTGTTCATTTTACGTACAAAGCCTGCTTTTTCTTAACGTCTGTGCTGTGTTAGGGGATCCCTTCGCCTACTTCAGATTTTAAATTATGCACATTATTCCACAGAGCCAGGATCACTGATCCAGACAGTGGGGTTTAAGGGTTCTGAGGATGCGCCTGGCCAGTGTAGCTCAGTGGTTGCGCATTGACCTATGAACCAAGAGCTCACGGTTGATTTCCCATCAGAGCATATGTTTTAAATTATGCACATTATTCCACAGAGCCAGGAACACTGATCCAGACAGTGGGGTTTAAGGGTTCTGGGGATGCGCCTGGCTGGTGTAGCTCAGTGGTTGCGCGTTGAACTATGAACCAAGAGCTCACGGTTTGATTTCCCATCAGAGCATATGTCTGGGGTGCGGGCTCAAACCCCACTGTGGGGCACGGGGGCGGGTCGGAGGCAGCCGATCAATGACTCTCTCTCATCATTGATGTTTCTATCTCTCTCTCCCTCTCCCTTCATCTATGAAATCAATAAACATATATTTTTAAAATCACCTATAAAATAGGACTCTAGGCCCTGCCCTTCAGCTCACCTGGAGTCACTACAGATATGAATGGGAGCCCATGTGCAGAAGAGGTGAGTCAGGGAGGGGCACTGCACCTGTCACCCCGGCTGCACCCAGCCAAGGAAACAGTCAAAGGGTCAGGAGACCTAGAAGAACTCTAAGCAGATGAAGGGTGTCCCATGTCCAAGGATGGGTGCTGCAATGATGTCCCTTCTCCCCCACATCACCTACCAATTCAGTGCCCTCTGTGTTGGCATCATAGCTGGAACTCGTGGAACTTCAATATACTCTAAAATGAGCACGGAAGAATGAAGAACCACACAGCATTAAAATGATGTTGACAGAGAAGAGCAAGGGAGATTCATTCTACCAGATACCGAACATTCTACAAACTCCGCTAATGAAAGCCACGTGGAACAAGGCCAGGGGAACAGCATGTCTCATTCAGTGATAGACCCATGCAAGTATGATTGATGATGAAAGGGTGGCCTGTTTGGCTAGTTATGTGGGAAAGACTGGCTCACACTACGAAGAAAATGAAGTTGGTGGGGTTTTTTCCCCTAGGTCTTCCATACCACACATCATCTGGTTGTTCTAAAGACCTAGATATGAGATGTAAAATCATAAAGCTAATGAAAGAAAATAAAGAAAAATATATTTCACAGTGGGGGTGGGTGGGGTGGGGGAGGAGCTTTTGACTAATATCCAAGAGGCAAAAAAAAAAAAGATGGCTTTGATTATATTAAAACCAATGATTTTTCTTAAAAGCAAAGAATACCATAAACAAGGACATCAGACAGATGACAAAATGGGACAAGTATTGGTGATATCTAAAAATGACAAGGGATTAATATCTAGAATATTCAAAGAATTATTGCAAAGCTACAAGAAAAAGGCAGGAAATGATAGAAATTTGGTCAAAGGATGTGAATAGGCAGTTCAGAGAAGGGAAAACCCAAATGACTAACAAGCAATGAAGAGGTGCTCAAACCCGCGAATGTTCAGAGAAATAAATGCAAATGACACAGCAGTGGGTTCTACTTCACACCCATCAGGTTGGCCAAAATCAGAAAGTTGGCTAATGATGAGTTTGGGGGAGAGTGTGAAAAAAAAGGGGACCCCTCTCACCCTGCTGGTGGGAGGGAGAGTGGCTGGCATGGTCTCCTGGGGAAGCTCCTGGCAGTGTTAGTGAAATAGGTACACAGGACCGCCAAGATCCAACAGTCCCATCCCAGAGGAATTGAGACACCCACAGACAGCACCATGTGCTTTACAAGGACAAGTGGCCTGAGCTCATGGCGGGGCATCAGGGGGAGCAGGGCTGGGGCAAAAAAGAAAGCATTGCAAGCTCCGAGGTGTATGATTCACTGAAACCACCATATGTCAGGTCCAAGAAGCTAAGAGCGAGAGAGAAGCTATGCAAAAAGATTCCATTCCCACCAGCCACCAAATTATAAAATGCCCAGGAACGACTTACTAATAAGGGGAGGGGCTGGGGGAGAGGCTAGTTGAGGGGAATCGTGGTTCCTGGCCAGGCCTGTGGCCCAGTGTGTGATGGGGTGGAGACCTCAGAGGAAGGTAGGGAAACTGAGGCCTAGGACAAGGTGGGTCTGGAGAGAGAGCCAGGTGGCAAATGGGGACCAGCCGCTTCTTGGCTGTGCTGGGGCCTGAAGGAGAGACAGTGAGATGGGGTGAGAAGGGTGTTTGGAGCGTGGGATGGTTGGTGGGTGGCAGGAGGGGGGTGGAGTTAGCAGGGGTGAGAGGTGGAGAATGAGGGGTGGTGGTGGAAGGGTTAGGACTGGGGCTTGAGAGTTGGAGGAGGGGGTGCTCACCCTTCAAGTAGAGGAATGTCGGCAGGGCTGCGGCGAGGCTGCAGGAGGTAGGAGAATTGAAAGCACTTTGAGAATATGAAACCCACTGATGTGGGCACGTGGGAGTCCCACATGCTGGTGGGAGTGGAAGTGGGTACAGCCCCTCGGGAGAGGCATTTGGCAGGACCTAGCGAAAATGAAAATGTGCAAACCCCACTGCCTGGCAGGTCTACTTTCTAGGTTTACGACCTAGACAAACTCCATCCTGTGCTTCAGGGCACAGGTGCAAGACAGCGTGGCAGAGTGTGGCCTGAGCAGGTGTGCGAGCACCAGAGCTTCCACTGGTGGGGCTGTGGGCACACCACGCAGGGCAGGCCAGGGGCAGCACCGCCCAGCAGGCACGAAGAAGCCAGGACCCAGCTCATCAACTCGGAAAGTTCTCAGAAACACAGTGGGCCGAGGGGCGGGGACTCATCAAGAGGCAGAGCAGCGCACCTGGTATTCTACCGTTTGTACCAATGCACAAGCAGGCATGTAAAATAATACCCCTCGCTGTTCCTTTATATGTGGAGATGGAAAATGGGTTCAGTAATAGTTGCCTTTGGGGACAAAGAGAAGGGATTAGAACTGGGGCTGGGGGTCAAGGAGGACTTCATATTTAATCCTATATAATAAAAGGCTGGTATGCAAATCGACCAAGCAGTGGAACGACCGGTTGCTATGATGCGCACTGACCACCAGGGGGCAGACGCTCAATGCAGGGGCTGCGCCTTGGTGGTCAGTGTGCTCCCACAGGGGGAGTGTCGCTCAGCCAGAAGCCAGGCTCATGGCTGGTGAGCGCAGTGGCGGTGGCGGTAGCCTCTCCCACCTCTGCCGCAGCACTAAGGAACCCTTGGGGGATGTCTGCTGGCCAGCTTAGGCCCGCTCCCCCTGGACACCCCCCCCCAGTGCACAAATGTTGTGCACTGGGCCTCTAGTTATAAAATAAAAGAATTTGAAGCAGAAGATCAATTCAACAAATATTTACTGAGAACCTATTAAAAAATAATCTAGCAATGTCTGCTGGTTTCTAGGTGCTGGAGCCCTTACAGAGAACAAAACGGACAAGGTCCTTCAACAAATGATCACAACTGCTATGAAGAGGAATAAAGCAGTGGCTTTAGCTAGGAGGGTCGGAGAGGGTGACCCCCAAGCAGATGACCTCGGAGTCAGGCAGGCATCTGGCGGAAGGTGTTTCGGGTGGATGGACCAGCGAGAGCGAAGGCCTGGTATGCTCCCCATGTTCAGGCCCAGCGGGAAGACAGAGGGGTCAAGGTTATGATAGGAGGTCAGAGAGGAACAAGGGCAGCCCTCGCTTTTAACATTGGTCACTTCCCGGTCCTGGAAACATGCTGTTTCTTATACTAAGCTTTGGATTTTCTTATAAACAAAGCCCATGTAAGGTCCAAAGCCAGATGGGTGTAAGATACAGGGCGTGGTTTGCAGTAGGAAGAAGGGAGAACCACCCATCAGGTAAGGCCCTAGGCGGGATCAGGGCCGTCATTCCCGCAGGGTGAACTCCCCCCCCCTCTCCCCGCTGCACCTCTGTGTACTGTCAAAGGTTCATATTTAGAATTTAGCCCAGGCCCACCTGCTCCATCCGTGTCTCCTCAAATCTCATGAGAGCCGTAGAATCCTGAACATCAAGGGGCACTTGGTCCTAGTCCAGAGATGGCAGAGGCCAGGTGATCATTCTGTGGCTGACCCCTCCGACCCCCTCCCCCCCCGGGTCACACCTGTCTAGGTGTCATGCACCCTTTCTTGCAGACTCCACATACGGGCTCAGAATCCTTCTCAACCCAGAGCCTTGGACACCCACCACCAAAGGGAGGTGGCATTTAGGATGAACTCAGCCTGTCTCCTGGATCTAATTCAGCCCCCACATGTTATAGATCAGGACACTGATCTATAGAAGGTTTGGGTCTGACTTAGCGGCTGGTTCCTGGGAAGAGGCCACCCGAACAGGGAGGTTTGGGTAACTGGGGAGAGGGGGCGGTCTGCAGGCTCTCTTGGCTCCCTTGCCTGTGTTGCCTGGGGTCCTCTTTGATGGTAGGGACCAGATCAGGGGTGGGAGAGCTACACTCCCTGGGCCTCCTCTTCTTTGGAAGGAAATCCGGACGGGAGCCAGTGAATGTGTCTCAGTCCAGCGCCCCCAGCCCTCACTTGATATGGCCAGCTCAGCCCACGATGTGACCCCAGGGAAGGTGGGAGAGCAGGAGGGAGGGACAGATGAAGAAGGCAGTTGAAAGGCTGCGGCTAACAGCCAGTGCTTCTTCCTGTTCATGATTTTAGGACATGAGTCATCGAGGGGCTGAATCAGGCCCCTGACTGTGGGCCAAGAAGGGGATGGGTGGGGGGGTCCTGCTGCCCAAGCAGCCCCTGCAAGACAGGATGCCCCAGGGCCGCTGGGACCAGGCTAGAAGGAGCTGGCTTTGTGGCCGGTTCTGAGACCTCCCTTATAGTGTGAACTGCCAATCCCAGCACAACCACAGCTATGCCTCCCAAACCGCCCTCAGCCACAGCACCTGCTACAGCTAAATCCTCTGTGCAGTGTTTCCCAGAAGGTGCCTGTCAGTCACCCGGGGGCTCAGGAAAAAGCCGGATTGTCAGACAAGGGAGGGAACCCAGGAATCTGCATGTGCACGAAGCCTTTTAGATGATTCTAATGCTGGCTGAAGCTGGAGAGTTCACTAGAATGCCCGGCACATAGTAGGTGCTCAGTAAATCTTGGTGGACAGACTGGCTATTATTTGTGACTAGAGGCCCAGTGCATGGTTGAAATCGCATGAGGTGGCGCCCCACCTCCCACCGTGTAAGGAGGCACCCTGCGGGGGGGTTGGGATCTGCGCCTGACTCAAGCGTCCCCCGGCCACCCTGCCTGTGTCCACTCTGGGGCTGCCCGTGCCGCCGCACCAGCTAGGGCAGGCCCCCCTGTCTCTGTCTCCAACTCCACTCTGGGCCTCACCTGTGTGTGCAACCTCCTCCTGTCCGATGTGACCCATTATGGCGTCCTGGCCTAATTTGCATATTACCTCTTCATATATATGCCCCTCTAGCCCCGCCCCTATGCCTCTCTCTATATATATCTATGCCTCTCTATATATATCTGCTGCTGCTGAGCCTTCATCTACAACTGCTTGCAAAGCACAGTGATCAGCTAGTTAGGTGATGGGGGGCTCTCTGAGGGCTAGGGGGTACACTGGGAAGTGAGGAAAGGCTCCAGGGGAGACTGGGCCAAGGTTATAGATACTGTGCATGCAGCCCATGGTCCTAGCTGCTAGAAGCCAGCTCGTTATCCATTACTGAGGAGCAAGTGGGCTATTCCTGCACTGGGGGGGCTGGGGTTTAAGACATGCATGATCTGCGAGACCAGGTTGAGTGGGTGGGACCTGGGAGTGATTGAACTTGGCTGGATTCCTGGGCCTTGACCCTGACATCCACCCATTCACTCACTCATTTGTTCACTCACTCATTCATTCATTCATTCACTCACTCACACCTGTATTGTCTCCTGCATACACTAGTCCTACACGAAGTCCTCATGCACTTTAACTTTCTTGAGCCCCTCCCTCTGTGTATCATCCACTCACCAGGGAAATGAAGGGGCTGTGACTGAGCCCCCACCCTGGGGGACCGCACAGTCCAGCAGCGTGAGAGGCAGCTCCACTGAGGCTTTAAGGCAGCAAAGCTTGGTTTGAATCACCGTGCCTTTTACTAGCCACGTAAACTCACTATAAAGCTTGCCCCTGCTGTTCCAACACAACATCTGCAGTCCTCTGGTTGCTGGTATCATAATTACTAAGAGAGAAGAGGGACAGGTGAAATGACAAAACCAGACTGAGGGGAGTGTATGCTAACGGTCCTGCCTGGGCGGGTGGGGTATGGTTAAGGGCAAGTTTCACAGCTAGAGAACTGGGCTTCAATTTGAAAGACAAAGGTGATCACCAAGCAAACAGGAGGGAAAGACATCCCAGGCTTACGAACCTGTTGGACAAGGCATGGAGGTAGGAACCTGGGGTCCTTTAAGGTGCTTGGAGTGTGGAGTCAGGGGAGATCTGCCTGTGGGCAGGCTGGGCCGGGGACAAAGGCCTCCTGCATCTCACTGAAGAGACTGAGCTCAGTCTGAAGGCTGGGGTGAGCCACGTACTAGGGTTTCTCAGCATCTATCAGCCTTTTGGGCTGGGTAACTTGTTTGGGGGGAAGCCCTGTGCATTGTAGGATATTTAGCAGCACCCCTAGTCTCTAGGCACGGGATGCCAGTAGCACCCACCCCCACCCCCTGCAAGTGTGACAACCCCAAACATCTTCAGATATTGCCAATGTCCCTCGGGGCAGGGGTCAAAGTCACACCTTGGTTGAGAACTACTAGACTGGGGAGAATAACATGACTGACTTATGCTTTTGAGAGCTGGCCCTGAGTACACCATAAAGAACAGACTAGAACGTCAGAGCCTGAAGGCCAGAGGACCAGCTGGGAGGCCACGGGAGCATCGCAGGTGAGAATGGCCAAGGTCAAAGCCAGGGCTAGGCTGAGGGGCAGGAAGAGAGGGGCCAGGTGATCTGGACTGTGGCAGCGGGTTAAAGGGCCTCCCTGTTCAAACTCCACCCTGAAGAGAGATTCCGGGGTCACCTGTGCAGATCATGCTAAGAGACTCAATGCCAGATGGTTCACCCAGAATTTGCCATTGTGCACCTCCAGCCTATACAAGATGTGGGGTTTGGAGAAGCCAGAGAGAGGATTTGGGGGAAGAAGTCACCATTGTGCTGAGTGCCCTCTTGGGGGAGTAGGGTGGGGGTGGTGCTTCTCTTTACTGGGGCCAAGCAAGAGGAGCCAGGGACCACTCTGGAACTTGCTAATCACCAGAGTTTAGGGAGCACAGACTGGTGGGAGGCTCTTGTCTGCTTTGCACATATCCCGGGCCTGGCACACAGCAGGTGCCCCACAGAGGTTTCTGACTGAGTGAGAGCCTTTGGCTGGAAGGGTCTGAGGCTGCAGAGCTGGAGGGAGACAGGATGTACAGGTATGAGCTGAGCTGCCATGGCCGAGGGGGGTGGGGGGATGAGTCAGTGGGTCCCAATGCCTCTCCAAGCTTGTCTTCTCACCAGTAAAATCAGTATCCATGGAGATCCATCTGCCCCTGCCTCCACCAGGTGACACCATTTGTGGCCATTGGCTGTCTCCTATGAATCAGGGAGTCCTCAAAACTGCCCCCAGATGAGACTTGTAAAGGCCAGAAGAAATTGTCACGTGAGTTTTAGAGGCTAATGCTGAGGAGTTAAGGTTGCGGGCTGTGCTGGCCACACCCTCAGCGAGGCCCATCTCCCACAAATGTGTGGGAACCAGGTGATTTCCCAGCCTCCTGATCAGGAGGTGGGATTTTCCATTTCCCAAGAGTCACTTCCCAGTTTCTCAGCATCTAGAACAGTGATGGCGAACCTTTTGAGCTCGGCGTGTCATCATTTTGAAAAACCCTAACTTGACTCTGGCGCCGTGTCACATATAGCAATTTTTTTTATCTTTGCAACCATAGTAAAACAAAGACATATTTTTGATATTTATTTTATATATTTAAATGTCATTTAACAAAGAAAAATCAACCAAAAAAAATGAGTTTGCGTGTCAACTCTGAGACACGTGTCATAGGTTCGCCATCACTGATCTAGAAGCACTGTCCTTGCTGTGTCCATCAGAGCGGTTGGTGGCCCAGAAAAGGGGTCCCTGTATCTCTTGGGGCAGCCTGCAGTGAGGGAACAAGGGGTCAGAATCCCTCCTGCCACCCTGCCCACCCAGCCCCTCAGAAATGTCCTGTGTGCTGGAGGGAGACAGGGACTCCCAGAGCTAGAGAGTAAGTTCTGGTCACACAGGGCTGGCCTTGGCATCAGGGTTGGCATTCAAAGTGAAGAGGATGGAGATGGCAGTTAGTGTGGGTGCTCAGTCATGATGTAAACGCCAGGGGAGCCAGCCCTGATGGCCCTTGGCCTGGCGAGCCTCCTTGTGGGCCCCACAACTTCCTGGAAGGCTTCTGTCCCAGCCACCTGTCAGCCTCCTGGATAAGGGTTCAAAAAGGAAGGTAGTGCCAACTCTGAGACACGGCTCAGTGGATAGAGCGTTGGCCTGCGGACTGAAGGGTCCCGGGTTCGATTCCGGTCGAGGGCGTGTGCCTGGGTTGCGGGCACATCCCCAGTGGGAGGTGTGCAGGAGGCAGCTGATTGATGTTTCTCTCTCATCGATGTTTCTAACTCTCTATCTCTCTCCCTTCCTCTCTGTGAAAAATCAATAAAATATATTTTTTTAAAAAAGGAAGGTATGGCAGGGTGGGGCTCACTGAGAAGAATATTTAAGGACAGAAGAACAAATGAATAATAGCAATAACAGCTAATAGGTGTACAGAGCGTATTAAGGTACATATATACTTTGCAAGTATAGATACATACAGAATCCATACTATATTACGTGTGTTATGTATCTTTTCATCGTCATAGTAACTCTGTGAGGTTAATGCAGAGATCCAGACCCAGATGGCCTGGTTTCAGAGTCCTAATGAGTGAATGACTGAGAACAGCAGTGGTCCCCCAAATTATTAATTTGGAGGTTTTTCCAAATCAGGGCCCCACCTCAACAGGAGTGGGGGGCTTGCGGGGAAGGGAAGGGTAGGTGGTCATAGAGCAGGTGGAGAGGCACAGCCCCAGGACAACCACAAACCTGGTGGGAGCTTGTCCCCAATGCGGGTCTCCTGCGCCCCCACTGGGAGGAGGTGTCCGGGGAAGGGGTATTAGAGGGAGGTTGAGGGGTCCCCGAGGCTGGGAGTGGCTGACGCTGGAGGTTTGGATGAAGCGCCGAGTTGGCAGAGGGGGCCAGGCTCGGCCCGGCGAGGGTGAGGGTCCCGGTGAGGTGCCTGCGGGGCTGCAGGCTGCAGCGGGGGCAGCGGGGGCGTGGGAGGAAGGGGGAGTAGTTCGTAATTTAATAAATAGAAAAAGAGTCACAGTAATGTATCTCATATAATAAGTATTAAAGAAATGCTAAGAATTTTTGTCTTATTATTATCTTTGTGCAAATTTAAATTTTTCCTGGGATTAATAACAACAATAACAGCAACCATAACCATAACTTCTATTTGCATTTGCATAGTTTTCCATGTACTTATGGCTAATTTATCCCTAATCTCTCTCCAGTAAATCTATTCTCAATCATATTCAAAGGCATTTGGTAATATAGTCATCCATCCCATGTTTATGAAGTCTCCCCCAGAGTCTTTGCATCTGTTCTCATTTGTGCTGGGAAAACTTCAGGCTGTGGCAGAGTTGTCATCTCTCTCTTTCTCTTTCCCATCATCCGAGGAATCCTTTTACTTACGTTTTGTGTTTGATCACTTGTCTCCTAGATCCTTTCCCCCCATCTTAGGTGGTTTATCTCCTCACTTTAGCAGAATATGTCTTTTTGAGAAAAGATGAAAGTGA
>NW_006293088.1:4920225-4951509 GCF_000327345.1 Myotis davidii | reverse complement strand
CCCACTGGGGACCTCGGTTTGGCACCGAGGAAGGGGTGTGGGGGGCACCGAACTCTGGCCCCCGAGATCGGGGGCGCAGTCAGGTCCCTCCTCCAGCACCGGCCAGGGCGTTTGGAGATCCCCACTTCTTTACCCCTGTGACTGCCGAGACCAAGCTTTCCTTCCCGTGTGGGGAAGGAGGTGGCCCGTATTGGGGTGCTGCTCCTACTGCGGATGCTGGGCACCCTCGTCAGCTGCCGGGCACCCTCTTCAGATGACTTCCTCCTCCTCTGGGTTATGGTTTTCCTCTTTCTTAGAAATACAAGGGCTGCATTTCTGAAAGGGTAGGACCAGGTGTACAGTAGGCGCCTAATAAGGGCACAGTCGGACCGTGGGCTGATTTCCATGCCCAGACCCTTCCCCTGGTGTGTGTCCAGCGGCCACTTGAGAGTCTCTTCTCTGGCGGCTGCGGGGTAAGGAGGAGGAGAGACAGGTCCTCAGTTTCCCCTGGGGCCACCTCCCCTGCGGCCTGTCCTGTGCTTGAGCTCTGGGGACCAAGGAGGTGAGGGAGGACTTGTGGGTGGTCTCTAGGGGCTCCAGGAAAATGGGGAGAGCAGAAAGCCCAGAGCTGTTATTCTAACTGTACCCGCCAGCCAGCAAGGTAGTGGAATGGCTTGTCCTCTGCTTTTGTGGCTGTCTCCATGCTCTCGTACAATGGAGGGACCCCATTTTACAGAGGAGGAAAACTGAGGCCCAGAGAGCTCCTTGTATTTCATGGAAGGGCATGGGAGGCAGTCTTCCTCCAAAGGGTCATCTCTTCCTTCCCCCCATGGCTGGGGAGCGGGTGGGTCTTCCTCCCTCCTCACGATCCTTCCCTGATGGGCCTGGAGTTTGTAAGGAGCCATCTTGGACATCTTGACCAGGAAGGAAGGGGGGGAGGTGGCCTTGACTCATGTGGCCATGTGTGGTGACTCACTGGCTAAGGCTGAAATTTTACGGTCCAGTTCTTGAAGGCAGAGGAGGGGCTGTCCGGCCAGGATCCACTCTCACACAGTGGACTGTGGGGGACTGCCCCCAGAGGTGGTCCTGGAAACAGAGGTGGTCCTGGGTGGAGAGTCCCAGCTCTGAGAGCTGAGCGTGGGTGCTGACGGCTGTGGTCCTCAGCCTGACCGCAGTGGCTCGAGCGGCGTTACCCTGCTCTGGCGGCACATGAGCCCCTGGGGTGGAGGCACAGGTCTCTGGGGCCTACGGGGCACCAGGCCCGAGTCCTGGAGTTGAGGGGTTTCCCTTGCATCTCTCGCTTCCCTCCCCTCTTGACCGGCTCCGGGGTCATCTCAGGTTCCCTCCTCCTGGTACTATCTCCACAGCCTCCCAGCTGAACTCCTGGCCCTGCACCCCCTCCCATGGGCCCTCCGTGGTGGCATCGCGGGGAGCCCCTCCTCAGGTTGGAGCACTTCTCGCCCTGCCTGAGAAGCCTCTGTGGCCCCCAGGGGCCAAGGCAGAACACCCTCCCACACACACACACACACCTACCCCTGTGTCCCAGGGCAGAGGTATCCAGGTTCTTGCTGCCCCCTCTCTGCATCTGTACTTCACACCCTGTCAAACACGTGTACCCTGTGCTGTTCATGGTGCACCCCTTGACCTCTCCTTCAGGGCCTTTGCCAACGCCACCCCCTGAATTCTTCATTCTTCCAGCTGGATCTGATCCTTTTCCCTTTTGCTCTCAGAGCCCTTGTCCCTCTCGAGGACAGGTTACATTCTGCTTAAAAAATAATAATAATAATTTTTTTATTTTATTGATTTCAGAAAGGAAGAGAAAGGGGGAGAGAGAGAGAAACATCAATGATGAGAGAGAATCATTGATCGGCTGCCTCCTGCAAGCCCCACACTGGGGATCAAGCCCGCAACCCAGGAATATGGCCTGGCCGGGAATTGAACCGTGACCTCCTGGTTCATAGGTGGTCACTCAACCACAGAGCCACGTTTTTAATTGAGTTTTTATCCGCCTCAATAGATAGAGAGTTCTTTGAGGGCGGGGACTGGGGTTGGGGGCTACTCCTTCTCATTGTCACCAGCACAATCGCTCCAGTTTTTGGAACATCTCCTGAGAGCCTGGTACTGTGCTAGGAATTTACCACAGGACCCCCCTGGAATTTTCCTGACAGCAACTCCTAAAAGGTGGATGGGGCTGTTGCCATTTAGAGGTGTAGAAACCGGCCCGAGAGGTTATGGCATTTCTCAGGGTTGCAGAGCTGGGGGCGAGGGGGGTGGCAGGGATATGAATGCAGGTCTGCCTCATTCCAGAGCTCTTTGCACAATAGCCTCCCCGTGCCTGTGTCCCTATTCCTGCCCTCAGCCAGGTCCCTTGCACACAGTGCATTCTGTGTAATGTTGGCTGTAACTAGCCTGAGTTACAGAAAGAGCCCAAGGCGACCTGAGCTGGCTGCAGGGACAGCAGACTCACTGTGTAATCAGGGCGTTTGCCTCCAAGCTGTATTTGTTGGCTGGGATGGAATGGATTGGACATTCCTTCATTCATTGGACAAATAAGTGCCAGTAAAGTTGGCAGGATGGGGGAGTGCCTGGTGCCCTGTAATGGGGGTGGGCAGGGCCCCAGCAGTCTGGCTTTTTGTTGTTGTTGCGGAGGGCCTGAGGGGATCCCTCCCTGCTGGGTCTGACCTACCTGCCCCTGGATGTCTTGGGGTGGAGGGGCTGCTGTTCGCCTCCTCAATACCCAGCTCAGGTGACGGAAGAGGTTGGGGTTTCCAGTCTGGCCTGGGGGTGTTGGCCATTGGAGTGGCGATGGGTGATCCAGGTGTGTGCTGTCCCTTTGCCCCCTCCCTGACAGCCTCGGAGGGAACCTGCGTGCTGAGTGAGGATGTGGCCCAGGCATCATTTCTTCAGAGGGCAGTGGCCAGGTGGCCTGGTACCCTGGTGCTGTGCCATTCACCCATTCAGTCCCCCAACAATCCAGACACCTACTCCAAGTTCAGTCCAGTGCTGGGCTCTGGGGACCAAGATGACCACGACCCAGCTCCAGTCTTCCAGGAGCCACCCTGTCAGTGGCCACTGACCTAGGCTCTGCCCATCACTGCCCTTGGCACCCAGGCCACGTTACTGAGCCTCTGCTTTCCCTTGGACGTGGAAAGTCCTGCCCACCTTGTCTCCCTCTCAGGGCCAAGTGCGTACGGAAGGCCCTGGAGCAGATAAGGCTGAGAACCTACCAGCGTTCTGGTGGCCCTCACTCATCCTGTCCCTCGCAGGGCTGGAGACTTTTTATGGCCCTGACCATCCAATGCTTCGTGGGCGAGTAGCCGGGAAGGTTGTGGGGTGGGAGGGGGGGAGGGGGAGTTTGATGCCAACTGTGCTGTGCGCGCGTGTGTGACGTTCAGCTCAGCACATCAACTTAGTTCTCAGTTTTGTGCTTCGCTGGCCTTTTCTGTTCCTCAAACATGCCCCACCCGTGCCTGCCTCCGGGCCTTTGCACTTGCTGTCCCCTTCGCCTTGACTGTTCCTCCTGCTGATACCTCCTGGCGTCCTTCCTTCACTTCCTTCTGCTCAAATGATTGAGTCCTCAGAAAGGCCTTCTGCAACCATCCTGCCTATAAAAGCTCCCATCAGGTACTCTCACTCCCTGACCTGCTTTGTTTTCCTCTCCTATTTTTTCACTTCTATTTGGGCAGGGGTCCTCAAACTTTTTAAACAGGGGGCCAGTTCACTGTCCCTCAGACCGTTGGAGGGCCGGACTATAGTTTAAAAAAAAAACTATGAACAAATTCCTATGCACACTGCACATATCTTACTTTGAAGTAAAAAAACAAACCGGGAACAAATACAATATTTGTATTTGCATGTGGCCTGCGGGCCGTAGTTTGAGGACCCCTGTATTTGGGTCTTCCAAGTAGAATGCACACACGGTGAGGGAAGGGACGTGCCCACTGCTACAGAGCATGGGGTTTCTCATCCCAGCACTCTGGACATTTGGGTGGCTATCGCGTGGGCTGTCCTGCACGTCAGAGGATATTCAGCAGCATTCCCGGCCTCTACCCACCAGGTGCCAGTAGCACTGCCCCTCCCGCTTTGACCATTAGAAATGGCTCCAGATATTTCTAGATGTCCTCTGGGGAAACCCTGGCCTAGAACAGAGCCTGGTGTGTAGTAGATACGCAGAAAATGTGGAATAAACGCCCCAAAATCTTCACCTGACCTGTATAGTGACCCCGTTTTGTGGATGAGACAGAAGAGTTTGAAAAGCCAGTGGTGACAGGACTGGCCTCCGGTCTGTCTCCCTCTCTCTGGACTGTTTTTCTGGGCTCGTCTCTCTGCTCTGTTGAGTCTGCAGAGGCTAGGAGTGCTCATTCCCGCCCTGGCTCACAATGGGGCCACTCCAGTGGGGTCACTGGCGGTGACTCGGCGTCCTAGTAGGCACGTGACCTGTCCAGAAGCTGGCAGGGAGGGAAGCTGGGTCTCAGGTTAGGGAGGGGGGTGCTTAGGATAGGGAGATAGTGGAGCTGCTGTGGCTCCGGTTCTGGCCACTCTGCCGGCCACGGGGAAGCAGTATTGATGACTCAGGGAAAGGGCCCGACCTCAGAATCAGACAGACCTCAGCCAAATCCTTACTTGCTGTTTATAGACTGCGTGTCCTTGGCATGTCTGGGAGCCTCTGTGTTCCCGTCAGTAAAATGGGAATGATCCCCACCTCACTGGCTGGTTGTCAGGATTAAAAGTACTTTATGGTGGCAGAGCCTACAGGCATCTGTTTGAGCATTGGTGGCTTTGCAGGTCTGACCTGCTCTGGTCCTGGGGCAGTGCCGGGCTGAGCGGGCCCACTGTGGAATCCGGTTCTCTGTCTGAGCCACAGAGCCATGAGGTGTGGGTGGCAGACCTCCAGTTGCCCAGAGCTCCTGCCCAACATCCCTAAGGTCAGTCTCCCTCCTGCCTGGCTGTGCTTCCTTCCCAGATGCCCCCTTGCAGGGCCTCTCACTCCCCCTGCCCAGCGGCCTGGCTGTAGGCCCCGGGTTATGTGGCAAAGGCTATTGGGTCAGGAAATCACTATCCCGCCCTATCCCCACTCCTTTCAGTGAGTGACAGGTCCTGGGTGTGATTTGAGGAGGAGCAGGGTGACCTCTGTGTGAAGGGGCTGCAGGAGGCCTCAGCTTTCCCATCTGCAGGATGGGCATGGCTGACTCCACGCTGCTGTCTCTAAATATTCTCTTCCATCTCACCCTAGCCCGTTTGGCTCAGTGGATAGAGCGTCTGCCTGCGGACTGAAGGGTCCTGGGTTCAAGTCCAGTCAAGGGCATGTACCTTGGTTGCAGGCTCCTTTCCGGCCTGGGCTCTGGTTGGGGCTCATGCAGGAGGCAACGAATTGATGGGTTTATCTCCCATCGATGTTTCTCTCTGTTTTTTCCTCTCTCTTCCACTCTCTCTCAAAATCAATGGGAAAATGTCCCCGGGTGAGGATTTAAAAAAACAAAACTCGTCTCTTCCATCTCTAACCTCTGAGAGCCTAAAGGTTCTGTTTATTTGTAACCCGGGGAGGCACTTGTGGGTCATGCTGTCCACCCCACAGCCTTCAAATGACTTCCAAGATGGCAGGGTTCCATGGGAGGAGCAGGAGCACTGGCCTGGGTGTCAGGAGGCCAGAGTCCCCTCCGAGCGTGGTCACTGGCTTGCTGGGTGACCTTAAACATCCCTATCTATAAAACCCCACAGCACTGAGCCCAGCATGCTGGCTGCTGGAATGTTGGAGAACTGTCAGCTTCGCATGTGCTTGACAGGCCACAGACTGGGGGATGGAGGGGCCTAAAGTTTTTCCGGGAAGGAGAGCCCCGCACGCCTCACCTTCATAGTGGTGCTTCCCTGCAGCTCGCCCTCCCCGCTGCCCTCAGCCCCACGGCTTGGGCTGGAATGAGTTCTGGACAGAACAGGATCCTGGTTCCGCCTCCCTGCTGCTTAGAACCCAATTAGCATCTTTTAAAGTTCAGCAGCCAGACCCTTTGGGGCTGAGATTGTGGGTAAGTCCATGCTGTGGGCACCCCCTGCAGGGGCCTGCTGTGTGGAACCCACAGGTTCAAGGAAGCCTGGAGTAGTGGGGGGCGGTTTCCTCAAAGAGGCGCTTTGTCACTGGTGATGGGCACAGAGCCCTCCCCGCCTGAGTCCTTAGGCCTCCCTCACCACCCGGGCTCTGGGCATTTGTCCCCTCTGTCACGCTGCTGACCGCGGGCTGGGACTGTGCAGCTCAGAGCTCACCTCTCTGGGCCCACAGTCACTTTCCATGAGGTGCGTGGTGAGGTCACAGGTGGTGGTGATGTCACTGTGGTTTGGGGGTGCATGCCCAGGAGGAGGAAGTGTCTGTTTTCTGACGGGTCTGGAAGACTAGCTTTCCCTCTGCCTTGAGGGTGAGCGATGCTGGGGGGGAGGAGGTGTACAGAAGGGGGCAGCTGTTTAGGAGGCCCCAACGTCCTTCTCCCGTCCGGTCTCTGCCCTGTTTCCTGTTGCCGGTGACCCACACGCTCTACCTCTCGGAGCCTCCGTGTGGGTTAGCAGAGGAGAAGGGTACGAGCTGGCTCCTTCTCACGTGTCACCTGTGAGGCTTGTGATCACTAGACTATTGATCCATTGCTAAAATAAGAAGGCCCGTTAGCAGCTTGTTCACACCAAGTGTCCAGGCCCCAGGCAGGCCAGCTGCCCAGACTCAGTGGGCATGCGTGGGGAGTTGCAGTGTGAGTCCCTCTCAGGAGCGCTGGGCCTCAGGAGGCCTGCTGACCCCTTGCTCTGTCCCTGTTTCGGAGCCGGGTCCTGGGCTGACCGGGCCGCTCCGACCAGGGTCAGCGCAGAAATCCCCAGGGGGTTTTGTTTGTTTGGCTTTGCCATCCAGACAGTGGCCCACCCGGCTGTTTCAGTCTGAGCCCGGCCTGCAGTGGGTATGGCACATGTGGCCACGGGTTCAGGGAATTGAGTGGGCCTGAGGGTGAGCACGAGCGGAAAGGGTTTGGGGGCAGGCGGGCAGGGCGTCTTCCTGGTCATCGTGGGAGGC
The DNA here is from genome assembly GCF_000327345.1 of Myotis davidii. Classification (NCBI taxonomy): domain Eukaryota; kingdom Metazoa; phylum Chordata; class Mammalia; order Chiroptera; family Vespertilionidae; genus Myotis; species Myotis davidii. The sequence continues at coordinate 4,944,488 of NW_006293088.1, read as the reverse complement.
CTTCTCAAATGCCGGGCGGGGGAGATGCCCGAGGGCTGGGAGTCTGGGGTCCGAGGCCCCATCCTGGCTCGGCCTCTGGCTCGGGGGGTCTTGGCCACTTCCCTTATCTCTGAGCCTCAGCTGCCCCAGCTGGAAACGGACCAGCAAAGACCTCACCCTCCTCACTTTAGAGGCCTCTGGCCCCACATGTTGCACCGGGGGAGGTGGTGAGGGGAGCTGGTGGCTATGGGCAGGGGTGGTGGGCAGCTCTGGCCTCACAAGACCCCGCCCAGAAGGCCAGGCCTGGACTTGACAGTGAGTCTCCAGGGAAGGGCTCCCAGCACTTGCCTAGTTAGGGGGACCCCTGCCTGTCCTTCCTCCTGCTGGCCCGCAGCTTGGCTTCCGTCTGCCACTCACAGAGGCTCCAGTTCAGCTTGTCCCTGGTGAGCCTGTCGCCTGCTGCTCCAGTCTCTGGATCCACAAGCCCCCAATCCTCCCTGCAATATTGAGCCCCCCTCCCCGCACCTCCTGGCATCATCCCCCCATGTCCTCTCACCCACCCCTCTCCATACCCCATGGCTTCACTCTCTTCCTGGTCTGGCCCCTTGGTCACTGCCATACATATAATTCATGTCAGAGAGGGAAAGAAAGATAGAAACATCCATGATGAGAGAGAATCATTGATTGGCTGCCTCTTGCACCCCCCCTACTGGGGCATATGCCCTGACTGGGAATCAAACCGTGACCTCCTGGTTCATAGGTCGATGCTCAGCCACTGAGCCACACTGGCCAGGCTCTTGTCTCCTTTTTGACTCTCCTCCCACAACCTGCCCCCCTTCAGGCCCTCTTTCCACAGTGACCACACAGGGGTCGTTCTAAAGGCTGAGCCCTGCGGATGAGCAGGGTTGGATGAGTGGGTACCAGGAGTAAGACAGGCAGGAATAGCAGGGAACAAGAGCTAAACCGTTTTACTTGGAGCAAAAAGCTAGTTAGGGGCAGTGACAGCTGCTCTGGGGCCAGTGTATGGGAGTAGTGATATCAATTATATTTAAAGAATTGTACCAACTGTTACCTTTGGAGTGCTTAACTAAACACTGTAAATGTGTGACCTCATTGATCCTCACTACAGTGAGGTGTGTGCTGTTATCAGCTCCATTCAACAGATGAAAAGGTGGAGGTGTACTAACCTCTTTTATTTAAAAAAACACAAACACAACTCCTCCGATGCTGCCCACCAGTAAGGAGGGCGGGGGGGCGTCTGGATGCGGAGTCAGACATTTTGACCCCAGAGTCCATGCTTTTGGCTACCACACTCACCTCCTTTCAGGAGCTGAGGCACTGGGGAGCCACCGATAGTTTTTGAGCAAGGGAGTTACCCGAACAGAGAATATATTAGGAAGATCACTCTGTCCTCATGGGCAAGGACAGGCTATTGCAATCGTTTAGGCCAAAGCTCTGGACTGAGGGAGTAGCAGCAGAATAGGGAGGAAGGATGGAAGGCTTCATAGAGGAGGAGGCCTTTGGACTGGACCAAAGACCTAGGAGGGAGCAGAGGCACCCAGGAGGTAGAGGATGTGTCCCTCTCCACCCATCCTGCAACATGAGGCCCTTCCGGCCTCCGCCCGCCTCAGCCCAGGCCAGTCTGGTTCTGACCAGTGTCAGCCTCCTGTGTTCCTGGAGCTCCTGGGGCCAGCCCTAGGGGAGCCAGGCCTCGGTCACCCGGCCACTGCTGGCTGCGCATGACTGGGCAGGGCTAGCCTGCTCATCTTCGGAGTTAGCTGTGATTCCCCCCGACCACCGCGCCCGGCAGAGGAGCAGGTTCCCTGGGGATCTGTCTGACTGCAGTCACAGCACCTGGGGACCTCTGGCACCTGTCTGACCTGAGCTTTGGCTTCCTCAGTGGTAAGAGGGGGACAAAAGTGTCCCTCTGTCACGTCCCACGGGGACTGGGAGACCCTGGGAGAGTGCAGTGAACTGAGGGCTCGGGTGTGTCAGGCAAGGGCCAGTGCACTGCATGCACCCAGTGCCTTCATCCTCACAACCGCCTGGGATGGGGTGGGAGGGACCATCACTGACCCCATTTTGGCGGAGAGGTAGCGAGGCCCAGAGGCCACCCAAGGCGGCTGGGCCCCAGCGCTCTGTTAAGCCACCACCCGGGACGTAACGGTGGGTGGTTGGCTACAGTGGCCTCTGAAAGGTGCCACTCCGTCTCCCCCCACTGGGACACCTCCCCCTCTATAGCCCATTTCCTGCCCAGTTCTCATGTGAACCCAACTCATTCAGCTAATGGAAATGAAAACTCTTCTATTCAACAATTCCACATCAGTAGGCACCTGCTATGGGCTGTGCCCTGGGCTGGGCGTAGTGATGAGTAATAAAAACCCTGTGAGCACTGATCACCTCGCTCTGCCGGCCAGCACCGTGCCGAGCGCTTTACATAAGTTGACTCAGTGAATCATAACAGCCCTCTGTGGTGGGCACTGTTTTTGTCCCCATTTTATAGATGACAAAACTGAGGCTGTGAATGACAGAACGGGGATTACAACCTGGGTGTCTGGCGTAGAGGTCACACTAGCGTGTGCAGAGGGGGTTGTGGTCCCTGCCCTGCGGGGGAGACACAGGGAAATAGTCAACCAAAAAGTGGTCTGGACGGTATAGAGAGACACCCAGGCTGTCGCTGGAGCCCCGAGGAGGGACCTTGGAGCCCATCTTGGGGTTCGGAGAAGGTTTCCTTGAGATGATGGTGGAGACGACTTTTGAAAGAAGCTGCAGAGTTAGCCCTGCAAAGGGAGAAGCAGAGGGAGTACCTGCGTGGAGGAGAGTGAGGGAGCCGGCGCTGCTCTGGATGAGCGGCCATGGGAGATGCTGGCAGGGCGTTCAGGACTGTGAGTTTGGCCTGAGGGCAGGGGAGCTGCTGGGAGTTTTAAATCAGGGCCGGACTTGGATGTAGGAAGGTGGCTTCGGGTCCATTGGGAACGGCTGGGACCAAGAGTGAGGAGGCTGAGCCGGCAGGAGATGCTGAGGGAGGAGAGGGAGCCATGGGGAGACTGAGGAGGCGATATTGACAGGCCTGAGCTGGGGGGGGAGAGCGAGGGGGGGGGTGGGAATGGAAAGGGTTGCGGTGTTCTCTGCAACTAGACTGAGGGTTCCTTGGGGGCAGGCACCACGCCCTGGAACCGGATACCAGCCCGGGCTTCCTGTCTGCCCCCAGCTCACTTCTGAAGGCACATCACAGGCAGCAGGGTGGCAGTGGGATGTGTCACCCCGAGCCACCCCCTGTGATGTGGTTGTCCTCCCTCTCCGTGACGGCAGATGAGCCTCCGTAGCCTGGCCCTGGCGTAGTCTCTGTGTCAACCTGGCCCGATGTGGCTGCACTCACAGTCCACGGGGCTCCCGCAGACCCCCTAAGATGGAGGCCCAGCCGGCTTTGCTGCTTCTCACCACACCCGGGGCCCCAGGGACCTGCCATGCAAAGGAAGTGGTTTCTGTATTGCTCGAAGACAGTTGCCACCTGTGTGGGGGGCCCTGGGGCGCTGGGCAGACACCTGTGCCCCTCCCACAGCTTCACGGTCTGCCTCTGGGGCCCTGGGGACTCTTTAGCCTGGGAGAGTGGTGGGACCGCCCGCACCCTGCTCACTGTGGGTTCCCAGAGGAGCCACTCCCCATCTCTGGGCCTTTGTCTGCAAAATTACCACGGAGAGTCCTGGCCGGTTTGGCCCAGTGGATAGAGCGTTGGCCTGTGGACCAAAGCATCCCAGGTGGCAGGCTCCTCCCTGACCTGGGCCCTGGTCAGGGCTCCTGCAAGAGGCAGCCAATCGATGTGTTTCTCTCACATCGATGTTTCTCTCTGTCTTTCCCTCTCTCTTCCACTCTCCCTAAAATTTAAATTGAAAAATATCCCCGGGTGAGGATTAACAATAATAGAGGATTACAGAGAAAAAGTTGTCTGAGGCAGGTGTAGCTCTGACCCGCTCCTGTTTGCTGCTTGCTGGCCGTGTGGCCTCTGACATGGTGTTGGTGTCGAATCTCCGGACCGTCTCCACATCTCTAGAGTGGGGTACACTAAGCTCATGGAGCTGGAGGAGGGGTGACGTGAGAGAATGCATGTGAGCGTGCCCAGCACCGTGCCTGCGCACAGTAGGTGCTTCTCCTGGGTCTGACCAGTCTCCGTGAGTCTTTCCGGCTCTGTGAAGAGGCTAAACCTGAGAGACACCCTATTCCCAAAGCCCGGAGCTTCTCCCTGTGCCTCCTTCCTGCCTCATCCCGGTCCTCTCTTAGCTGGATCCCTGCCCGGGGAGCTCCAGGGAGCTCCAGGGAGGCCCAGAGTGTGACCCCTTCCCAAGGGTGCTGCCATCAACGGGGAGGCTCCAGACAATTAAAAAGCTGAAGACCCAAAGGTGCTGCGGTAACAGTGGCAGGAAAAACAGAGGGCCCTGTAGCTTAGTGCTTCTAGATGACACCGTCTTGGTGGCGGCCTCTTCTTCCTTCCCCAGGCCCGTCCTTGGTCTTCCTCTCTCTCTGTCTATTTATAAATAGGGGAAGGGACTGAGGGCCCCCCCTATGGGGTACACGCAGGGTCTTGGTCAGAGAGGAAGTCAGTGAGCTGGTGCAGGGTTGCCCAATTGCCCAGCGAGAGCTGATGCGGACGTTGGGGCCAGAGACCTGCGTGGCCGCCCGCTCTGCCCCTCCCTGGCTGAGGGCCCTGGTGCAGGGGCCACCTTGAACTGGTCTCTTTCCCCACCCCCAGCAGCTGGCTGTGGCTTCTGATCCTCTGGGGTGAGAGTGGGGAGAGCTCGGGAAGGCGGGGAGCAGCGGGCAGGAAAAGTCTTGCCCGACTCACCAGGTAGGTCTTGTCTGGCTGTAGCTCTGCCTCAGGCTCACTTTCTTTCAGGGACTCTCGGCGACATTGCTGTCCTTTATCCTGGACACTGTGTCCTTTGGCCATTTAATGGACTACAGCTACTGACCCAGATTCATTATTTTGGGGTCCCATTACTCTTCTAGGTGTTCCTCTTGATGAAGTCCCTTGGAGACAACCTGAGGCCAGTACCCTAGGAAACTCACATCTGGCCTGGGGGACTGTCCCCCTCCCTCTGCCCCAATAAGGCCCCCACCCACTGTCACAGGGACTGGCCTGTCATAGCCTCCTGACATTAGGCTTCTGCAGGACTGGCCTGGGGCCAGCCTGTGGTGACCCCGTAGCTCTAAGGGTCACAGGTTAACTTCTCTACACTTGTCCCTTCCTCTGCAAGGCTCCCCTGGGCCATCTAGCACCTCGCGAGAACTGCACAGCTTGCCCGGGTCTTGTCCTCGCCTAGGCCTTCTCAGCTAATGCCAGGCAGAAGGAGCCCAGCTCTGATATTCCGTTTGGCCCAGGGTACAGCTCAGGGCCTTAGCACAGCCTCTAAGCTCCCCCGTGGATTCCCCGAGGGCCTGGGAGAAGGTGATGAACCCCCTGCCTTTGCTCCTGCAGCAACCCCAGGAGGAGGCAGGGCAAAGCGTCTGGCACCATTTCATGGGTTAACAGTGTTGAGGCTCAGGGAGCAAGTCACATCCCCACGGCCTCTGGGACCAGCCCGTGTGCCAGATCTCTGACCTCAGTCGAGTGCTGCTCCTGCCAGGGGTTTGTGTACCTAGGAGGGCAGCCTTCGCGGCTCTCTCCTCCCAGGCCACCTGCTCAGGGTGCCCACGCCCTGGAGAGGGGAGGAGGGGCAGAGGCTGGGGCATGGAAGCCGTACTCCAAACCCACTCCACCCCCACTCCACACCCACTCTCAGCCTGGCCTCAGCCCCAGCCCCCATCTCCTGCTCATTCAGTTTTTCCACCTCCTGTGGTGGGCCACCTCCCACCAGCACGCCTGTGGTCTCGCGAGGGGTTGAGCTTGTTGACACCCATCTTTAAGAAGCCGAAGCTGGAGAGGGCTTAGAGCACCAGCCAGGCTCCTGCTGCCATTTCACAGACGAGAACACTGAGGCAGCCAGTGCCCACAGTAGAGGTGGTGTCTGCGGAGGGGAGGGAGGGGCTTTGGGGTGGGCCTGGGGGTTGAAATCCAGTCTTCTGAGGTGGGGGACACACAGGTGTGTCAGCTTGATGCTGGGGAAGAAATTAGGCCAGAGGTGAGGAGTCTCTTTGAGGCTCAGTTTTCTCATGTGACTTGGGAACCATGGTCATACCCATGTCCCTGTGCTGGGATGAGGACTCAGAGAGACAGGGATGCGCGGGACGCTGCACAGTGCCTGCTGGGAGCCAGCTTCCAGGAGGACGTGCTGCATGCCACTGTGTTCGTCTCCCAGCGCCCTTGCCCTCGCCTGCTCCGGCCCCGCTGCCCTGGCTTCCCGGCTGCACCGAGCCCACCCGGCACCTTCTCCCTGTTGCTCCTGGCCCCACCTTGCTTTTCCTTTTTCCTGGGCTCCCACTGCCACCTCACATATTTCTACTGTGTGTGTCTCAGTCTCCCCACTAGAGCTCAGCTCCCCAGGGCAGGGACGTGGACGTGTTCGATGCTGTCTGCCCAGCACCTAGAATAACAGGTGCTCAGTACATATGAATGAATGAATGAGTGAGTGTTTCCGCCTTTGCCCCTGACTTTTTCCACTATTAAATGGGAAGACACTGAAATGTCTTTAAGGCTCCTGAGCTGCTGCACCTCAATCCTGCCCCCACTCTGGGCCTCCACCCCACTTCCTGGCTCCCGGGCATCTTTCTAGCACTTGGCACAGCTGTGGATCAGACTCCTACCTTTGCACCTGTGTCCCTGCTCCTGCTATGGGGCTGCCAGCCAAGGATGGGCCCTCTCAGGAGCCCAGTGACCGGCAGTTCTGGGAAGAGCTGGGTCTTAGGTCCTGAGTGTCCCTGCCTGCTGGTTCTGTGGTTTTGGGGGGTCTCCTGGGAACCTAGGACAGAGCTGAGGTAAGAGGCTGTTGGCCTAAGACGGAGAGGAATTCCCTGCATTGGTGTGTGTGTGTGCGCGCGCATGCACACGCCTGGGCGAGAGAACATGTGTGTCCATGGGAGTCAGCACCCGAGTGTCTGCTTGTCACAGAAGTAGACAGTGGGGGCTGGTGGCATTGCAATGACTCAGGGATGAAGGCGGAGGGTGGATCCCAGAGCTGCCTCCTTCAGCTGCCCTGAGGAGGGGACCAAAGATTTCTCCAGTGGGAACAGAGCAAGAGTCACATCCCAGTCCCATCTCCTCCTCCTCCTCCCTGGATGAACTCAGACAAGTGATCTGGCCTCGGCCTCCCCGAGCTGTGAAGTTGGCACACGCCCACTGACTTCTGGGGGTGGAAGTGGGAGTCTGTATAGTGCCTGCAACCTTACCTGGCACACGGGGAGGTGCTTAACAGATAGCCCATTGTTTTCCTCCCTCCCGGAAGGGCCATCACTCAGTGCAGGTGACTCCCGCCCTAGGAGGACAGAGGCCAATGTTAAAGGGGAAATGGGGCCACAGACCCTGATGTGAGGCAGCTCTGAGGCCTTTGGTGGGTGAGGGGTGGGCCCTGACAGCACATCCTCCTCAGCCTGCCACCAACCCTGGGATGGCCCCGAGCTTTGGGAGACCAGGAGGTGGCTTTGCTTCTTTCTATCTCCATTTCCTCATCTGTGAAATGGGCACAATCAGACCTGTCTCACAAATTGGATGTTAGATGGTCCTTCCTTTCATCCTTCCTTCCTACCCTCCTTTCATCTGTCATCCTTTCATCTATCACTCCCTGTCAACCAATCTATCTATGTATCTATCATCTATCTATCTATCCATCTATCATCTATCTATCCATTATCTATCTATCATCTATCTATCCATCTATCACCTATCTACCTACCTACCTATCTATCTATCTATCTATCTATCTCTCTATCTATCTCTCTATCTACCTATCATCTATCTTCTCCAACCTCCCACCCCCACTGGGCACCCATTGCCCACCTGTTACATGGGTGGTTAACGCTCATCAGTGATTTCCAAGCTTCCTCCTGGACCCTGTATTTTGAAAGCTTCGATCTGTTAAACATGCTGAGTGAATCAACTACTATCCACTTAGTTCCTCATTTTAAAATGTCAGTCAGCACTCCGCTGTGGGTGGGTGGTGCCTGGATCTGAACCTCCCCAACACCAGCCAAAGGAACTGGAAGCTTCCATAGCCCCGCGTTTCCCAGAGGCTGCTCGCCACGTTCCGGGGACCTCCAGGGACCCCCGCCCGTGTGGCCCCTGCGGTGACCTGGCTCTGAGGCTGTGTGGCCTCTGCTCTGGGGCCTGCAGCGCTGGGAGTGACCTTTTGTCCCGCTCGGCCAGGGGCTTTCTGTTCCTCATTGTTTAGCCATGACAGGGCTGTGGGTTGTTTTTTTTTTCTTTTTCTGTCCAAGAGGATAAACAGGCCTAGAAATTGCTCAAGAGAGGACCCACCCTCTTCACACAGAGCAGCGGGAGGAAGTGTGGGGAAGGGCAGCGAGAGCAAGATTCAGAGAGGACTGGACCCTGAGGGGAGGCTGCTGGGCAGTGCTGGAGGCCGGCCGCCTGCCTTTGCCCAGGAACCCTTGGCCTGTGGGTGTAGAGAGAGCCCAAACTTGACCAAGGCAGGCCCTTCCCCATCAGGCTCTCTGGGCCTGACGGGAAGTCCTCCTCCAGCCGGGCAGGCCCCCCTGGGCTGCATGCCGGGAGCCCCTTTGGTCCTATGGTTCTCTGGCCCCACAGGAATGAGGGCCTCCCCTAGTTACTGCCTGGGTGCTTGTGGGGATGCAGGGTCCATGAGACCCTTGGGGCCACCCTGCATGGCCCCTGCCCGCCTGGGGCATGCTCTGAGGGGCGGGCACAGCCGCTTCCCTGGGGGAAGCTCCGCACAGCAGCTGCCTGCAGGGAAGGCCATGCTGGGGGGTATGGGGGGCAGTCAGGCCCTCCACCCCCCGCCCCAGGTCTCCTCCGTGTGCCTCTCCCCCAGGTCGTCTTGCTGCCTCTGGGTGTCAGCTAACAGGTGTGTTGGGCAGAGGAGCGTCAGAATCACCTGGGAGGGTCTCTTTTTCTTTTTTCACAGCTTCCTGGGCCCACCTTGAGCCTCTTGTGCCCTGTTTGTTGGGCGGGAGTCGGCATGAGGCCAGGGGCTTGGGACACGGGCAGTGGCCCCGCCCCAGCTGTGTGGAGCCTGATATGGGGCCTTGCTTTCCCCTCATTCAGGTGCCTGGCAGCCTGCCCCAGGGCCGAACGGAGGGAAGAATTGGGATGAGTGTGTATGTGTGTGCATGCATGTATGTGCATGTGTGTGCATGTATGTGCATGCGTGTGCAGCCATGGCATGGGAGCTTACAGTCCGGACGGGAATGGAAGTTATTTTTTAGACTCCGTGTTTAGACTCTCTCCCACCCTCACCAGAGCTGACTACCTGGGGTGACTGCCTGGGCCTGGGCCTGGGCTGAGCGGGGGGGGGAAAGGACTTCAGCTGGCAGCGTGGTGGGTGCTCCCATGTTGGGCTTCATGTCCAGGTGCAGCTCAGATCCCTCTGGGAAATGGCATTGGCGTGAAGCCTGCTGCTTGGATTAGTGAGCCCTGGGTGGTAGCAGCGTCACCCCCAGCCTGCAGCCTCAGGGCGTCCATTTAGTGGGGACAGGCCTGTGTGCCAGGACCCTGAGGGAGGAAGGTCAGGGCTCGGGGTACTAGTGATTACTCAGGGTGGGGTGTGGGCAGGGGAGCCTTGAGGCAGAGGCTGCTGTCAGAGGGACAGTGGGGTTTTGTCAGGGGAAGCAAGAGGCTGTTCCAGGGGGAGGACAGCTCAGGCAGGAGCGCGGTGGGGGAGGAGCTGCAGATTGCGGGGCAGCTGGAACCCTGGCCTCGGGGTTGGGGGTTGTCCAGGAGCCAGGACGGGTCTGGGACAGCCATCAGGCCGAGCAGGGAAGGAGCTGGGTTTCCGTTCTCAATGCAGAGCCAGCCGAGGCCCAGCTGCAGCAGGATGGGCGGGGAGCGGAGCGTGAACTCCACCCAGCAGCCATCCACCTGGAGGCCGGGTCACTGTCAGGCAGCACCATGGCAGCTGGCGGGTGGGCGCTCTAGGGGGTCTGCCTAGAGCACCTGCAGCACATAGACAACCCCTGGCAACCTGTCAGTGCTCGGGAAATGGTAGCCATTGTTACTGTCATCCACAAATGCTCATCTGCTGAGCGCCAGCTCTGCCGGGGGCTGCATGCTGGCAGCTGAGGGTCCAGAGTCGGTGAGGCCATCACTCCTGCCCTGTGTATTGCAGACATGTGTGTGTGTGTGGAGGGGGGGGTGCGCACGCACGTGCACATGCACCCATGCAAAATGGGAGAAGAAGTAGGTACCCCATTTCAGCACAATGAGATGATTGTTTGGAGAGGCTGCATCTAGCGTTCAGAGAGAGCCCAGAGGAGGAGGAACCTGAATCAGCCTGGGGGAGTCAGGGAGGGCTTCCCAGAGGAGGCAGTAGTTGGTTAGAAGGACAAAGGGGCGATTTCCAGGTGTGGGAAGGAGGGAGGAGGCATCCTAGGCAGAGGGCCACATTGTGCTGAGCACTGTGGGTCTCCGTGACTGAGGCCACTGCCTTTGGGGCACTGCCCTGTGTAGTGGTGGGGGCCAGCCTCACCCTCCGGCCAGCTGGCTCAGTGTCTCCACCTGCAGACATGGGTGTGCCACACTGAGGGCGGAAGAGGGGAGGAGAAAGGAGGCAGGGACTTTCCCTTCTACCTTCCCCTTGCCCCTCACCCAAAGGGAGAAGTCAGGCCCTCTGTCCATTCACCGGTGAGCCCCAGAAGGGACTTGTGGGACACAGGATGGGGATCTGGGTGTCGGGCGTGGCCAAGCTGATGGCTGTCCTTCTTCCCCCTTCCAGGTGGCATTCACCCCCTACGTTCCGGAGGACGGAAGCTCGTGCCAGCAGAGAGAATACTATGACGAGAGGGCCCAGATGTGCTGCAGCATGTGTCCTCCTGGTGAGGGACCACCCTGGAGCCCTGGCCCTCAGACTGGCCGGTTCCTGGGGGCTGGTGCCTGGGAGGGAGTGTGTGTGTGAGGGTGGAGCGGGCAGGGTCATAGCTCTCAATTCTTCCTGAACTCCTTCTAGTTCCGTGACTCAGCCCTACGGTCCCTCTTGCTTCTGGGGCCTTGCATATGCTGTTCCCTCTTTCCAACTCCTTTTCCCTGGAAACCCCCTACTTACCTGTTAGACCTAGCTTAGATGGCCCCAGGTGGAGAATTTTAGCCAAATATAAAGAAGAAAGGGGCCGGCAAACCAGTTCTCACTAACGTGTGATTGACTAATGGACAGGCGGTTTTGATGGTGGAATTCCAGGCATCTGGAAGGAGCAGAGGGGAGGATATTTTATGATCAGAGGGGGTTCAGAGATGGAGTGGCAGCTGGTATTTGCTGGATGTGAGATGAGTCGATGGAGGAGTTGGAACCCCATCAATAGCCTTCGCAGCTCCACCACAGATCTCTGGGGTTCTGGGGAACAGTGGATGAGCTCAGGGTCTGGGCAGCAGCCAACTCCCCTGAGACCACTGGCCCTGGCTTTCTCAGGCTACCACGTCCAGTCTTCCTGCACCAAGACCTCAGACACCGTGTGTGCCCCCTGCGAGGACAGCATGTACACCGAGCTCTGGAACTGGGTGCCCGAGTGCTTGAGCTGTAGCTCCCGCTGCAGCCCTGGTGAGTAGGCCCAGAGCGAGGGGTGGGCCCCAGCATCCTCCCCTGGGCACCTGGACTCCAGCCCCTTTGGCTGAAAGCTGATGTGGGTTACCCCCGACCTGCTGCTCCATGCCCCGGGGCATGAGGTTACGTGGGCACAGTTCTTTACTATGTACCCAGAGCATGTTCATCCTTCAGTGCCCCATGGGGCGGGCCAGCCAAGAGCCGCGGTGGGAGAACTGTGCCCGCTGTAGCATTGAGGGAGTTGTGTCTTGCTTGTGCCGTGGAGCGGAAGGAGACTGCAAGCCATGGAACTCCGTGGGGAGGGGAGGGACCCATCGCCTGTTGGAGAGCAGAGCTGTCTGAGGGTGGTGGACTGGCTGGGAGGGCAGAGTGGCATGGCTATGAGCAGGGCCAGTGGAGGCAGGAATGACCCTGGTCCGCCCTCTCGCCCCTCCAGAACTGGTAGAAGCTCAAGCCTGCACCCGGATGCAGAACCGCGTGTGCGCCTGCAGGCCCGGCTGGTACTGCGTGCTGAAGAGCCCGCACAGGTGCCAGGCGTGCGCACCGCTGCGCAAGTGCCTCCCTGGCTTCGGTGTGGTCAGACCAGGTACGGGTCGGGCAGCTGGCCTTGGGGTCCCCCTTGAGTCTCTCCTCAGGGACATCAGCTCCTCAGCTCATCCTGGGAACATTGTCAGTGGTGGCCTGCTATCCATTAGGTGCCTGATTAGGTACCTACTGTGTGCTAGGCCCTGGGGATCCAGAGACGGATCAGATTAAGCCCTAAGCTGCTGGAAAATCAGGTGGTGCCCCAGGAAGGTGAACCCATGTGACCCCGGAGACCAGGAAGTCACCAGAATTGGTTAAAGGACAAACTCCCCAGCTGTGTGTTTGTGTGCACGCATGTGCGTGCATGGTGTGTGTGTGTGTGTGTGTGTGTGTGTGTGTGTTTTCGGAGGTAGAGGTGCAGACAGTTCTACGGCTCCTCTGACTTCCCCTAGGGGTTCAGTGCCAAGGCCTCCCTGTCCCACAGAGCATCTGAGTTGGTGACAGGTCCCAATTTTTCCTTGAAGGAACCCCAACATCGAATGTGGTGTGTGCTGCCTGTGCCCCAGGGACCTTCTCGGACACAACGTCATCCACAGACACTTGCAGGCCCCATCGGTTGTGAGTGCCTGAGCCCCTTGGTTCTGGGGGAGCAGGGAGGGTCTGCCCTGGGTGATGGAAGGTCTAGAACACACAGTGGTGGTGTCATCGTGCCTGAAACCCCCACTCACGCCCTTGAGTTGCCGAGGCCTGTTCAGTGCCAGGACGGGTTCATCTAATGGTGGGCGGGTCCCAGGACAGCACGGTGAACAGTAGCCTTGCCCTGGAAGTCAAGACTGAGTGGGGAGCATGAGGACGGGGGCAGGTGAGGACAGAAAGGGTTGGTCCTAAAAGATGGCAGGCACGTCCTCACTCCCTCATCCATGCTGCTGGGACCCTTGCCCTCTGAGCTGTCTCCCACAAGGGAGCCCAGCCACCCCGAGCCGTCCTGTCCTCTGCTGCCTCCTGACCAAGCGCCTCCTTTCCCAGCTGTGAGTCGACGGCCATCCCTGGCAATGCAAGCATGGACGCGGTCTGCTCGTCTGTGCTCCCCTCCCTGCGTGTGACCACAAGCTTAGCCCTCAAGCCCCAGGCAGCGTCCACAAAATCCCAACCCATGGAGCCCACTCCAGGACCCAGCACAGCTGCCAGCATGTCTGTCCTGCTCCCTGTGGTCCCAAGTGCCCCGGCCGAAGGGCTCAGCACCGGGAACATCTCTCTGCCAGTTGGTAAGTCACCAGAGGCCCATTCATCCTTCCTCCCTCCCACTGCAGACTCACTGAGAGCCCGCTGTGGGCTGGATGCGCACTGTCCGGGAGGCAGGTGGCAGTGAGACTTGTCTCCTCCCAGGACCTGGTCCTGGCATTGAGGGACCCCGAGTCGAGAGAGGCGGGCTTAGCTATTTTTAAAATTTTAAATAATAATGATTGGCTGCCTCCTGCGTGCCCTCCACTGGGGATCGAGCCCGCAACCCAGGCATGTGCCCTCACCGGGAATTGAACTATGACCTCCTGGTTCATAGGTCGATGCTCAATCACTGAGCCATGCCGGCCAGGCTGGGCTCAGCTTTTATCTCAAAGTGGAGGTGGTCTCCTGGTTGTTGGTTCTGATGAACCATCGGGCTGTGAAGATAGTGGCTGAGCCACGTCACCTCGTGGGCTGTCCGTCTGGGGTTAGGGACTACAGCAGGCTTGGACGGTCAAGCTGGTGGCCCTCGAGCTTGTCTGGCACACAGTTTTGGGTTTGTTCGTGTTGTAATGGAATGCCGGACCTCTGGCCTGGGCTTGCCCTCACCTGGGACAGCCCCAGCCATCTTTGGTCACCGACTGACCTGCCAGGCCCCTGGTAGAAGTCGGTGTGCTTTTTGCAGCTGGTTTGAGCTTCTCCTTTCCTTCCAGGACTCATTGTGGGTGTGACAGCCTTGGGACTGCTAATGATAGGGCTGCTGAACTGTGTCATCCTGGCCCAGAAGAAAAGTAAGATTCCGTTCCTTTCCCCTGTACCCACTTGTTCAGGAAGCTGGGTGCCTGCTGTGAGGCAGGGTCTGGGCATAGCCCGAGGGCTCAGACAGAGCTGGGTGCCGTAGACTCTGTAGGAGCTTAGAGCCTGGGAGAGGGCACTTCTGCTAACTTAGCTACTGAAAGGCAGGCTCCATGAGGGCGTCCCAGGGGGAGGAGTCCAGGACTCTTGTGGGGCATTCTGGGGGGAGTCAGGCCTCGGGGGCAGGTGGGGTTTGAGCTGGGTAAGATTTCAATGGGGGGCTGTGTGCAGGAAGGGAAAGGCGTGCTCAGCAGAGGACAGGCGTGAGCCAAGGTGCAGAGTTTGGGGGGAAAGCAGTTGCGGGGATAGAAGGGAATGGAATAGTGCAGAGCCAGCTGGAGGGCTGGGTGTGAGGCCTTTGCGTGCCTTGTTTGGTAGATAATTATTTCCCTGTTGGCTGAGTCTACTCCCACCGGTTCTGCTTGGGCCCCATGCTGCCCTCCTAGTTAGAACAGCCGTGGCCCAAGGAAGACACTGTCCCTGACTTGTCCCCTCTCCCCTTTGCAGAGAAACCCTTCTGCCTGCCTGGAGACACTAAGGTGAGTGCCCCTCCCCTGCTCTCCTTCCAGGAAGCAGTGGGTTCTGTAGGTGGGTCTGTCCAGGGCCAGGTGGTGTGCAGACCCCTGGGAGGTGGAGGAAAGGCCAGCCAGGGCTGATCGAGGAGACCGAGTGTGAGATGCCACGGCAAGGAGCAGGGGTTAGTGGTGTCCGTGGCAAGCATGTGGCCATGGACCTGTGGTGTGACCTTGGGCAGCCATGAAATGGCTTGTGGCTCCGTTTCCTCACCATTAAACGGGGACAGTGATGCTCAGGGGCTGGACCATCCACTCAGCTGGCAACAATTCTCAGCATCTCTGTGGTGCTTACACAGCACTTCCTCAAAGAGCAGTGGTTTTCAAACTGAGTGCCAAGGTACCCTGGTGTTCCACGGAGGGGCCTGGGGGTCATCTTTGGGATTGAGATGGTGGCTAGAGGGCTGGGCTCTGGGTCCCCCTTCTTCAACCAAAGCAGCTCACCTTAGATCTTTTTTTTTTAAAAAAATATATTTTATTGATTTTTCACAGTGAGAAAGGGAGAGAGATAGAGAGTTAGAAACATCGATGAGAGAGAAACATCGATCAGCTGCCTCCTGCACATCTCCTACTGGGGATGTGCCCGCAACCCAGGTACATGCCCTTGACCGGAATCGAACCTGGGACCTTTCAGTCCGCAGGCCGACGCTCTATCCACTGAGCCAAACCGGTTTCGGCTAGATCTTTTTTATAAAGTAGGGTCTGTGACCAGTTTCCATCAGGAGGGCATTTGGCCACAAGTAACCGAAAACATAAGGGTTACTTAAAGCAAAAGGGCTTTATGTTGCTCACATGCCAAGAGGTCAAGGGATCAATGGCTGCTGGAATAGTTCAACTGCATCCTTTGAGAGGTGGTAGGACCCTGGGCTCTGCCATCTTTAGTGTCTTGGCTTTTGTTCTGTTGCTTGTGGCTTCATGTCATGAGAGGGTGATCACCACTTCCTGTGACCTCAGGTTTGAGGTGGGCAGAAGAGGGGGTCATGGCCCGTCATGGTGCCTTTTATCAGGAAATCAGCACTCTCCCAAAAGCCCTGGGTAGACCTCTCCTTTTGTCTCATTGGCCTGAGTGGTGTCACGTGACCACCCGTAGCTGCAAAGGAGTCCGGGAAATGGGGCGCTTTGCTTTCCCAGCCTCGGTGGTGGAGGAGGACAAGGGAGAGGGCTTGGGAATGGGTGTGGGGTGAGCCAGTACACAGTGGCTTCTGCACTCCTGCATCTGGTAGGCAGGGCAGGGTTTATACCTGTTTTTATAGATGAGGGAAGAGCTCCCTCCAGGTCCCCCGTCCTGCTGGGCAGGGTCCCGCAGCCTCGGTGCCATCACCCTGTCCTGTCCTTGGTGGCTGTCCTGGGCTTTGCGGGCTGCTCAGCAATAGCGCTGGCCTCTCCCCAGTGGATGGCAGCAGCCCTGCCTCCAAGGAGTGACAGTCAAAGATGTCTCCAGACATTGCTAATGCCCCCCGGAGGGCAGAGCCACACCCAGCTGGGAACCACTGTGCTAGGGAGCACCTCAGCCCCGGGCAGCCCAGTGCCAGAGGCTTACACAGGCCTTGGGACTTGGTAGGGACCAGCGACTGATTTCAGGTCCAGATTTTGTGGACAAGCAAAGAGGAAGTGACTTGCCCAAGGCCACACGGCACCGTGTCTCTGGACTCCCGGCTCTGCAGCATCCCAGCAGATGGGAGCACTGGTTTGGGAGCTCAGACATTTTCTCATTCCCCCAGGGTGCGAATGCCACTCCTTCCTTTTTCTGGCTTCCATTCGGTGACACTGACGGCCGCTGAGGGGTGGCACAGAGGGCACGTGTGTCCTCCAGGCTCCTCCCCAGCACCCAGCTGTCACGTCTTCTCTCCTTCCTGGCCAAGTGTTTCCCAACACCCAGTGCAGTGAGCTGGCCCAGGTGTGACCCCGCAGCCTCCATTCCCCTGTCCCTACACAGAGTTCTGTGTTCACTGAGTATGAGCAACACAGCTACTATTTTGGAGAGCTGTTGTGTATAGAGTGGGTGCTGGAAACGGGCCCTCTGGGCAGGGCAAAAACCGAACCCCGGATTTGTGGTGTTAGCTCATTTCTGTGCCATAACACTCCCACCGTCCAATTTCCAGCTGCCCAGTGTGGACCTGGAAAGACTGACGCACAGGTCTGAGCTGGCCGTGCGCTTGGCTGCTGAGCCCGTGTGCCAGGCTCGGTGCCTGTGCTGTGGTTCTGACTGCAGTGAGGTGCCCAGTACCCCCTTTCCCAGATGAGGAAACCGAGATTCAGGGAGGTTCTGTTCCCCGTATAAGGTCAGGCTGCTAGGGAAGTGACAGAGCCCAGGTTGGAAACTCAGTCTGAATCTGCAGGTTTGGCCGGGCCAGGCACTTAGGGCTGCTCCAAGCCCCCCGAGCCCCCACAGGCCTGCCCTCAGAGGCTGGTCACCTCCCCAGATGCCTGCCCTTCAGTCCCCAGGCTCCCACTCCCTTGCTTAGCCTGTGCCCACTCTGCTCCTCGGCCGCTGGCTGTGGTCCCTGCAATGAGGCTGCCTGGTCACACCCCAGGTCTAGGATGCTGGGGCGGAGAGTGCATGACTCAGCTCCTCCCCGTCCCTCCTGCTGCGGAAGGAACCCCAATGCCTGGCAGGACAGTGGCTCCCCCTCTTTTAGAAAAGGTCAGCGTACCCTCATATGTGAGCTCACCCACAGTCACCCCCACAGACACACTCGTGCACCGCTCACATTTAATAACGAGAGTGGGCATTTATGAGGTGCTGGACGTATGCCAGGCACAGTCTGAGCGTTACTTATCCCCACAGCCGTGCTGCGACACAGGCGGTGAGATGATGGCTCGTTTTACGGCCCAGGAAACTTGGGTCCAGAGCTACTGGGTAACTTTCCCAAGATCACACAGCTCATGCGTGGCCTGGGACACAAACCTAGGAATGCCTCTCTTCACCACGCCCAGCCGACGTGCTCACATGTCCCCCAAAGACATGTATGTGTGTGCACTTCACATGCCTTCACACCGGTACACGCGGGTGTGTGAACCTCATGGACGCACACTCGCACGTGCAGACAGACATGGACCCTCGTCCGGAGGACCTAGTGGTGGCTCTGCCAGGGTCTCGGCATCCAGGGCAGGACTGGGCTGGGAGGGGCTGGGAGGTGAGGAGGAGCTGGCTGGCTGGGGTCCTGGTTTTTTGCATGAACTCCCTCAGCAGCTGGGACTCCCTTTCTGGGGTCCCAGCCCAAGGAGCAGCACTCAGGATTTTTCTGCCCCACTCAGAGCCTGTCTGAACTTTGCAACTTGTGGCTTTGCGGGAGGGAGGCAGCTGTGACCTTTGGGGGTTTCTGTTCTGTTGGGCCTTGGCCACCGGCAGAGGAACGTGAAAGCCCCTTCTCTGGGGGTTGTGAGGAATGACATTTGGATGCGCCCCCTCTCCCTCCTGCCCCCCTGTCCCAGTTCAGGGCAGGGCTGGGAGTGGGCAAGTTCAGCATGAACTAGAAATCTAGAAGTGCCCTCCTTCCTTTGAAAACTGGGGGAGGGGTGCGCCAGGGAGTCAGGACACTGTGGCAAGTCACCAGCTTGGGGCCACTGTTCTGGGCTGGTCCTGCCCCTCCTGGACCAGCTGTGTGATTCAGAGCAGGGGACACACCCTCTCTGGGCCTCCATGGCCTCTGGGGCTGCTTTAGAAGGATCCTCCTTGGAAGAGCCTATGAGCTGGCCTAGGGATATTGAGGGGTTCTCGGGGCTCAGGTGCTGAGGGGCCACAGCCATTGTGGGCGGGGCTGGGGGCCAGGGCTCAGTCCCGGGAGGATGAGGTATTCTGCCTCTGCTCAGAGCACACCTGGAATCTTCTGGAGCAGGGCCTTGGGGTCTCAGTGTTCCCTGGGGAGGGGGTCTAACGTGCCTGTGGCCCCCACCCCACAGCAAACGCTCACCCTTGGACCCTCACCTCTCTCTACCACGCTAAGATATATCTCACCAACCCTTCACTCGCCTCAGTTCTCATTTCACCCTCACCCTTGGCAGTGGGTGAAAGTGTGGCCCCTGATTTAACAAACCCTTGTATGGAACTTACTATGCGACAGCCGCTGTTCTGAGCACTTAACCATTTACTCGGCCATTCAGTCTTCACGATAACCCTAGGAGATGGGTTGTTATTCTCCCTTTATACAAGTAGATGAAAAATGGGGGCACAGAGAGGCTAACTAACTTGTTCAAGGTCACACAGCTAGGGAGTGATGAAGTCATGTTTGCACCCATGCGTCTGGCTGCAGAATCCATGCTCTTGGCTGCTGGGCCGGGCCACCCTGTGCTGAGGGGGTGGCCTTGGGAGAGTCACTCTCCTTCTCTGGGCCTCCATCCTGCCCCGCCTCTAAGGGGAGAACGATTTGGAGAACAGGGCCCTCTGAGCCCTGCCCGACGAGGGCTCACACTCCAGCAGGGCAGGCAGGTGCTCATCACAGAAACCGTAGAGGGCACACGTCCCGAAAGCACCTTGTGTGGAAAGAACATGCATGGTGGGCAGAAGCAAGTAAACTTCAGGGCTTGTGACACGGGGCGCCGATGGTGGTGAGGAGGAGGAAGGAGGAAGAAGGGGAGCTGGCTGGAGGCCTGACCGCTGTCCCTCCTCCCTTCCCCATCCAGCCTCACCTGCCTGCTGATAAGGCCCAGGTAGCTCCTGGCTCCGAGCAGCAGCACCTGCTGACCACGGCGCCCAGCTCCAGCAGCAGCTCCCTGGAGAGCGCGGCCAGCACTTCCCACGGGGGGACGCCCACCAGGAACCAGCCACAGGCGCCGGGCAGGGACCAGCCCAGTGGGTCTGGGGAGGCCCGTGCTGGCTCCGGGAGCTCAGGTAAGTGGCCCCGGCTTCATCCCCTCTTCGTGATTCTTCCTGCTTTCTAACTGAGCCCCTTCCGCCTGGGCCCCAGCTTCCAGCTCGGCCTGAGAAGCCCTGCACAATAGCCGTGGGTTGCCCCCCAGTGCAGCACGCAGCCACCAGGCACTTTGGGTTCTCTGAACCCCCAGTTCCCTCCCACCTTTGCCCATGTGGGTTCTTTCACCAGGAACACCCTTCCTTCTAGACAGCCCTAACTTGTCCTTTGAGTCTGATATCCAGGCAGGGTATAGAATACCCTATATAATAAAAGCCTAATATGCTAAGGGTCCAGTCATCCAGTTGTCCGTTCAATCAAGGCATAATGTGCTAATGATATGCTAAGGCTGCTCAGCCGCTCGCTATGATGTGCACTCACCACCAGGGGGCAGATGCTCCGACTGGTAGGTTAGCTTGCTGCTGGGGTCCGGCCATGCCCTGGAGCCCTCCCATAGTCCTTCCCTGGCTGGCCAACCTCCTGTGTCCTCCCTGGCCCCGACTGTGCAGTGGGGTCCCTCGGCCTAGCCTGCACCCTCTCGCAATCTGGGACCCCTCAGGGGATATCAGAGCCGGTTTCAGCCCGATCCCGCAGACCAGGCCAAGGGACCCCACTGGTGCACCAATTTGTGCACCAGGCCTCTAGCCTAATATAAAGTAGTAGTACATATTTTTGTATTTTTAGGGGATATTTATTAAAGCTGGGGAGGGTGAAACAAGGAAGGACCTAGGATAACTGGAGAGGGACTGTTTGGGGAAATGAGCCCAGGTGAGTTGCTTTGGCTCACTAAGAGGTCAGAGAAAGGGGCCTTGTGCTGCCCATTGCTACCCTGGTTGCACGCCTTGTGGGGTCCCTTAGAGTTTAGGAGATGCGTACTTGGGAAAGAAGAAGGGGAGGGGTGGTACAGGCGTGCTCCTGGGAGGTAGAGTGTCAGTATTACATATTAATGTTGCAGTATTACATTATTATATGATATCATTGTTTTATAATTCTGTAACATATTATAATATTAATATTGATTATATTGTATCGTCAAGGGAACTGAGGCCCAGAGAGTTTAAGCAGCTGTTCAAGGACACACAGCTTATAAAGAGAGAGCTAGGCATTCCCCCTGGGCTTGGGGGCGGGAAGCTACATGAATAGGGGATGCCTCCAGGGCTCCCCTGTGTGGCTTGTTGCCAGTCCCTTTGGGCCTGAGGCCCCAGGACCGGGTGTGAGTTCTGGAGGAGCATTTTGCCTGGATTTGGTCTGTGACAGGGATCACAGTGCTCAGTGGAGGGCGCCCCTGCAGGGGCCCCCGGGAAGCCTGGAGCTTCCTTGGGTGTGTTTGGTAGTCAAGTCTGCTGGCCTGCGTCTCTCCCGCTCCCCCACAGGATGGCAGTGGGCGTGGTCATTTCTAGATGCCCTCCCAGACGGTGCCTCGGGCATCTGAGGCGGCTCCTTAACCCCACTGAGCCTCAGCTTCCTCACCTAGAGATGAGCCATGGCGCCTCCTTGGCAGGGCTGCCACCCCTTCCCTACCTGTCACCCCACTCAGGTTGCTTCCTCCCCGGCTGCCCACATCAGCAAGGCACCCCGCTTCTGCTTCTCCTTCATGGCCTGCCCTCCTCATGTGATGTCTTGTCAGTGCCTCCACCCCAGCCTCAGAGCTCCCGGGGGACCATTGGGTCAGTGCCCAGAACACAGCAGGTGGCCCTGAATGTAGAATGAATGAATGAATGAACTGCGAATGTAAACTGTTGGTCTTCATCCACTTTTCTGATCCTTAGCGATACCTCTTCCACAGCCAGCCTGGTGTGGGTTCCTCCTTGCCCCGCTGTGTGGACCCCTGACCATGTCTGCCCACCCCTTCCACCCTCTGTTCCTTCTCTGTTCGCTCTCCTCTTGCCTCTCTGGCCTCTGCGATCCCCTTCTGTCCCTCCCACCCACACACCCAGCACCTCTCGCCATGCCGGCGTCAGGCACGCCCGTTGTGGTCCCCCTGTCCGCCCCCACCATGTCTCGTTCACAGTGTGCAAAGGCCATGGTGACTTTGGGTGACATTTGGGTGCCGTGCAGACTCAGGGTGGAAATTTCCTTCTGGCCCTGTGAGTTCAGCCCTCCCTTGCCCTGGCCTATTTGGGGTTGTCCTGAGAGAGGGGAGCTCGCCAGTTCTGACCTCCTCTCGGAGCCCCTGGAGTTGGGGGAGCTGGGCTGGGGGAGGACTGGAGAGTAGCCAGCCAGTCCTCCCTGCACTCTGGGCACCACACCTGTTTGCACTGAGCAGGTCCCCACAGTCACAGCAGCAGCTGTCACTTTTTGAGAGGCTCTTGTGCCTCCAGCCCCTTGTATTCCTCTCCCGCGCTCATCCGTCATTCTGTCCCACGCTGACCAGTTAGGAAACTCAGATGCCCGCAGGGGGTGGGTGGAAGGCGGGGTGAATCTCCGCCCGGAAGCCCTCCCTGCCAGCCGTGTCCAGGTACGTGGGCCCTCCGTGGCCAGATCTCCCACATCTGGCTCCCGAGGGAAGCCATAAATCAAATTTTAAAAACGTAAATTCCTGAATTTTATTTTATTTATTTTTTATTTTTAATGGAACCAAAGTTTATTGGGAGAAGCCATTCCTGGAAAAGGTGCGATTTGATTTGATTTTTAATTCCTGAATTTTAAATGTTGGCAGCCAATTCTCTTAAAAAACACGACCCTCAACGTGCCCAGCGCTTTCTCCCACATGTTGTAACCGGCCATTGGGCAGGGGACAGGCCATGATGGCCTCCCCCCTGCAAGACCCCGGCTGACCACCCTCTCCTCTTCTGCAGAGCCCTCCCCAGGCGGCCACGGGACCCACGTCAATGTCACCTGCATCGTGAACGTTTGCAGCAGCTCTGACCACAGCTCGCGGTGCTCCTCCCAGGCCAGCTCCACGACGGGGAACGCGGACCCCAGCCCCTCCGGCTCCCCGAAGGACGAGCACGTCCCCTTCTCCAAGGAGGAGTGCTCTGTGCGGTCCCCGCGGGGGGCCCCCGAGACTCTGCTGCAGAGCCTGGAGGAGAAGCCCCTGAACCTGGGCGTGCCTGACGCCGGCATGAAGCCCAGTTAACCAGGCCGGCAGGGGCCGCGTCGCCGCTGAGTGGGCTGGCCTCGGGGTCTCCCTGGCCCCCACGCCCAGCACTCTGGCTCCTTCGAGGCCACGTTCCTTCAGTGGCTTCCACAGCCTGGCAGGCAGGGAGGAGGCAGGGAGCGTCAGAGAGCCCTTCCGGTCATGGGCATCCGTCTCCCAAGGCTAGCTGGACGTGCTGGGCAGCCCCGCAGGTCCGGGTCCCTGCCGCTCTGAGCTGCCCCCTCGCTGGGCCTGTGGCCCTGGCTTCTGAAACCCTTGTTTCATCCCTGGGCTCTGGCTCCCTGGGAGGTGCCAGCGTCCAGAGAGGCCGTGGGGGAGGAGGGCGCTGTGGGAGTCATCCATGGAGAAGGGGCAGCCAGTCAGCCTGGATGCTGGGCCTGCAGGGTGGTCCCAGAGGGGGAGGGGCTGTCATCAGCCAGATGGCTCTGTGCAGGGTGGGGTCCCCTGGGTTAGCTAAGGACCCTTGGGAAGCACCTCAAATCCTTCCCTGCTGGTTCCACTTCCTGTATGTGGTATGAAAATCGGACCCCCAGAGGCCCAGCAGGCAGCCCGGGCAAGATGGCAGACCTCTAACAGGAAATCTAATTTCAATATGTGGCAGTTTAAAAACTCGCCAAAAAACCGTAAGCACCATGGAAACAAGCCAGCAGCACAACAAAGCCCGAGTCCCAGCGTGTGCCTTCTCTGCCTTTGACCTTCACTCCCCCCTTACCCAGGGCACCAGCCCTGCCGCCCGCCCTCCTGCGCTGTCCGGTGTGGGCTCCCGGGCCACACCTTGTTTCAGGGAATTTCAGGACCTGGAGACCCAGCTCCTGCAGCCATCTCTCTCCTTCTACCTCAGCCTGGACCTTCCTTTTTGGACTCCCGAGGGGTGCTCCTGTTCCCCCAACCTCCTCCCGCCGGTCCTGGAGTCCCAGGCCCCAGGGGAGCCGCGGGGCCACTTCAGTACTGTGCCTGTCGCCATCCCAGGCGGATGTGAGATGCCGGTGTGTGTGTGTGTGTGTGTGTGTGTGTGTGTGTGTGTGTGTGCTGTGGGTCCGTGTGGCCTCCGTGAAGCAGCCGAAGCCAACAGTTTTGCCAGGGCATTCTTGTTAAAGAGCCTGCCCACTCCCCCAAACACACTTGTTCACTCCCCGCAGAGGATGGAAGGGAGGGGGCTGGGGCTCCTGGAGAAGCCATTTGAGTCTGTGGTACTTGGTTCTTCGTTGAAAAAGACTTGAACTTTGCAGCTGAACTTTTAGAGGGTCGGGGAGTCCAGCCATTACTTTGGAGACACGAGCGGCTTCCCTCCGTGGATTCAAGATGTGCTGACTGACTACCTGGACCCGCCCGGGTCTGCCCACGTTGGACCCTGCGTGGTTATGGAGCAGGTCTGCCCCCTGGTGGACAGTTCCGGGAGGCCCTCAAGCCGCCTTTCCATCCCCGCACAGAGCCGGGGAGCCGTGAATTAAAAAGAGCCCCTGTCTGGATGTAGCCTCGGTTCCCCGGCTTGTGTGGATCCTAAGGC
>NW_006293088.1:4914107-4919924 GCF_000327345.1 Myotis davidii | reverse complement strand
GGCGCGGGCGCAGCGAGAGGGACGGGGAGCTGCCAGGGCCAGAGGTCTTCCTGCTAGGAGGGCAATGGGAAAGGCATTCACTGAGGACCTGCAACGTGTGGGGAGATGCCGCCAGATCTGTGATTTGCAAAGACACAGGGGCGGGGCTGGGGGACCGGGCGGAGGGAGGCCCTCTGGCCTCTACCAGGAGGTGGGGTGCCCCTTTGGCTACATTGAACGCTGGGGAGGGAGGGCAGGGTGAAAGAGAGCGGCGATGTGCGGGTGGATCTGCACACACCCCTCTAGCTCCTCCGTCCGCCCAGCTCTGTAGCCCGAGGCTGCCCCCTGCAGGCCACAGGCCCGCCCTGCCCTCAGCCTTCCAGCAGGGTTTGCCCGCGGGGAGGCACCAACAGGAGACTGGGGGTGGGAGGGGAGCGAGGCCCAGTGTATGTCCTGTGACCACCCTCCCTCTCCTGCCCCAACAGTCCCTGGTCCGGCTTCCCCATCTACAGGCTGGGGTAGCAACAGGCGATTCAGTGCGAGGGGACGGAAAGGGAACCATTCCTGTGTCTCCCCTCGGCCTTCTGCGTGTGGCACTTCTGACCACCAAACGTGGTTTTCTCTCCACACCAAGCAATCCAATTCCCACACTGTCTACCGGGAGGTGAAACCAGACAACCCGGGGGTCCAGGCTGCCTGTCGCTACTTGAGCCAATTAGGCAGCGACAGCGTTGAAACATATATGAGCGTTTATTCCAAGACTGCCGGCAGCGTGGGGGAGCAGCAGGTCGGCCACAAACATCTGCTTTGCAGCCCCCTAAGCCAGCTGCTGATATAGGGCAGGACAAGCATTACCTGGGGAAGTGGAACTCACAGGCATGGGCTGGGGCGGGACTCCACTGTTTGGGCAACAAGGTTGTTCATCTTTCCATGATATTAGATATTGGGCAGTTCTTTGAATGAGAAGGGACCGTCTTCCCAGGTTGACTACAAGATCCAAGGTTGACTGCCAGGACCAAGGTTGACTCCCTGGGGGCGTACAACTCCCAGCCAGGTCAGAATGTCCTTTCTTTAATCAGAACATGGCGATCACGGTTAATAGAGCATGATTAATATTTCTGATAACTATGGCTCATCTTCACTATTCTGTTTTTGCCCCTAACAGAGATGGTACCAGATCCCGCAGGCTGGGGGCTCAGCCCCGCAGGGCTGTCCTCACTTCAGCGGCCAGTCACCAGTCCCCGGGGCACCTGTGCTCCTGCCCCATTGTCTATAACTCACAGGCTCCACGACCCCCTTCTTGGGCTTCATCAGTTTGCTAGAGCGGCTCCCAGAACTCAGGAAAACAGGTTACTCACTCGATTACCAGTTATTACCAGATTCAGGCACAGTCAGAGAGAAGAGATGGTGGGCAAGGTTTCTGTGGGAAGAGACAGAGGAGGGGGCGGTCCATGTTCTCTCCAGTGCACCACCCTCCCAGCACCTCCACGGAGTCAGTAACCTGGGAGCTCTCATCCTTTGGGGGTTTTTTGAGGCGTCATTACATAGGCATGATTGATTAAATCATTGGCCATTGGTGATTGGTTCCAACTCCAGCTGCTCCCTCTACCCCAAAGGTAGGGGGGTGGTTGGCTGAAAAGTTCCAACCTTTAATCATGTGGCTGGTTTCCTTGGCAACCAGTCCCCATCCTTAAGGGCTTCTGAAAGTCACCCAGTAACATAAACTCCGTTGTGATGGAAAGGGCTTTGATGGGAATAACGGACACTGGTTTCCCCGCGGTGGCTGCGGCGCTGTTCTAGAATATGAGGACACAGAACAGATACTGGGCCCTGGCTGGTTGGAGTGTCGGCCCGAGGCCTGAAGGGTTCCAGGTGTGAGTCCATGTCAAGGGCATGTACCTCGGTTGCAGGCCCCATCCCAGGGCGCGTGCACGGAGCCAACCAATCTCTCTGTCTTCCCCCCTCCCTTCCGCTCTCTCTAAAAATCAATGGGAAAAAAAGAATATCCTCGGGTGAGGATTAACCAAAAAAAAAAAAGAACAAATATTAGAACAAAATGTCAGTGATAAGACACTCCCAGTGAAGTGACCATACGTATGCAGGCATACCTCGGAGCTATTGCGGGGTTGCTTCCAGACCACTGCAATGAAGCGGGGCATCATATTTTTGCTGGTGGAGGGTCTTGTCTTCAATTTATAAAAAATGCAACACCCAGAAGCACAAGGGAGAGGAGTGCAAAGGGATGAGGTGTGCCTGTATCAACCCCAGGACCACAGGGGGTCAGTTCGAAGCAACGGGAGACAGCCAATTGTCTGTTGGGGTGCCCAGTCCAATGGGCCCGCTGAGCCCTCCTGCCGCTTTCTTTCCTTTAACCATCGGGGAGCAATCGGTGTCGCTCAGGCAGGGCCAGCTGGGGTGGGGAGGGAGCCACGGCATTATTCCTCTTTATCTAGTTTCCATTCACTCATTGTCGTGATGGAGCAGAGTAGTGGATGGACTAGCAGAGCAGTCAGGCATCCTGGGCTCTCACATCTCACCTGCCCAGGGGTGAACCCTGGCTCCACCACTTCCTGTCTGTGTGAGCTCAGGCAGGTTAATGAACGTCTCTGTGCCTCACTCTCCTTATCAGTAAAAATGGGATTAAAACAGCACCTCCCTTAGGGTAAGGAACCACATGAATTACTGCATGTAAAATGCTTGGAACTGTGCCTGGCACATAGTAAGTGCTCAGTAAATATTAGTTGCTATTGTGTGTGTGTGTGTGTGTGTGTGTGTGTGCTGGGGGTGCAGCAGAGTTCAGGACAGACCAGGTCGCTGCTGAAGCTGACACACTAGGAGGGGCTATGAAAAGAAATACATGTAGGCTATGCCAGGGGGTGGTCAGTGCTAAGAAGGAAAATAAAGCAACGTAAGGGGACAGAGAAGGGTGGAGGGGCTGTTAGTTTGCAAGGTGAGTGGATGAAGGCTTTTCTGAGGAGCTGGCCTCTGAGCGGCCTTGGGGAAGGGAGGGTCGGCCACCCTTGGGACCTGGGGGTAGGACAGAACCTGAGGTTGGGGAGGGTGGCTTCAGAAGCCACGGGAAGGATGGAGGGGACGGTTTCATCTTCAGCATGATGGGCGGAGTCCCAGCCAGGGAGTGTGAGATCTGCAGCTTTGCCAGTCTGAGTTGGGAAATTGAACTTCAGTTACTTTATCTGCATAATTGCCCTGAGAGATAGGGAAGTACCCATTATCCCCGCTTTGCAGAGGAGGAATCGCATGGGAGGGCTGGCTGGGCTTGATACTTATCAAAGGAGTCAAGTAGGAGGAGCAATCTGGTTACTACGGGAGACTCTTGATAACCAGCTCCATAGAATTTCACAAGCAAGTCCAAGGGGACTCCTCTTTTATTTTAAATTAATTATTTCTATTGGCTTCAGAGAGGAAGGGAGAGAGAGAGAGAGGTAGAAACATCAATGATGAGAGTGAATCATTGATCAGCTGCCTCCTATACGCCCCCTACTGGGGATCGAGCCACAACCCGGGCATGTGCCCTGACCGGGAATCGAACCGTGATCTCGTGGTTCATAGGTCGAAGCTCAATCACTGAGCCACGCCAGCCCGGCTTGAGGAATAATTTACAGGAAAAAAAACCAATTTACCAATTTTAAATGAACACTTCAAGGAATTTTGAGAACGGTGGACAGCCTTGTGACCACAACAATCCAGATCTGGACCAGTTCCATCACTCTGAAAAGTTCCCTCATGCCCCTCCCTCGGCATCCTCTCCCACCACCTCTGGCCGTTGGCCACCACTGATGTGCTGGTGCCATTCTAGTTTGGTCTCTTCTAGAATGTCATAGAAATGGAATCATTACAGTATGTCATTTTTTTGTGGTCTGGCTCCTTGCCCCCCCTTCCCCCCAACACACACAAAGCTAATACTTTTGAGGTTCCTCCAAGCTGATGCCTGTATCAGTACTTCGCTCCTTTTCATTGCTGAGCAGTTTTCCACGGTGTGGGTAAATTGCTATCTGTTTATGCTTTCTCCTGTCGATGGATATTTTGATTAACTTCCAATTTTGGGCTATTATGAATAAAGCTGCAATGAACACCTGTGTGTAAGTCTGTGTATGCATATGCTTTCATTTCCCTTGGTTAAATACCTGGTGTGAGATTGCTATACGGTAAATGTATGTTTAGATTGATAAGAAACTCAGGGCACAGACATTTTAAGTAATATTGGTTGAATGAATGGTGCCCTGGCACCTGAATTAAAAAAAAAGTTTTTATTGATTTCAGAGAGAGGAAGGGAGAGGGAGAGAAAGATAGAAACACCAATGATGAGAGAGAATCATTGATCGGCTGCATCCTGCACGCCCCTTACTGGGGATCGAGCGCACAACCCAGGCATGTGCCCTGACCTGGAATAGAACAGTGACTTCCTGGTTCATGGGTCGATGCTAACCACTGAGCCATGCTGCTGGGCCGGCACCTGCATCTTAAATAAACTCTTCCGGTACAGCCAGGTGTTGGCTCCTTTCCTTCTGATTTTCATCTGTGGGGCCCAGGGATTTTACACCCAAACCTCAGCCCTCGAGGGGACCCAGGGTTGAGGTTCTGACAGGTGGATTCCACTTCAGAGGACTGACTCAGCCCATGAGCTTAGCATTATGATGGCTGGTAATTATTTGGTAAATATACTATTGCCACCTTGCCGTCCTGTGTCCTGCATTTTCTGACTTTTTATGAGCCTGTAGGGTTCTTCCTGTTCTTCTGGGGACGATGCAAAATGAAGTGTCCATTTGTTCATTCATTCATTCATAGAAACGTTTGTGAAAAGAAAATCTCTGCTTTCAGTGAACGTTCAGGATGGGGAAGGATGCCATGTATAAGCAAATAAATAAGGTAATCTCAGGGAGCATTACATTCTGTGAGGAAATACAATAGGGTAGTAGATGAGGGGGACTTGAGGTAGGGTAGCAGGGAAATCCTCTTGGAGTGGGAACTTTTTAAAAAATGTATTTTTATTGATTTCAGAGAGGAAGGGAGAGAGAGATAGAAACATCAACGATGAGAGAGAATCATTGAGCGGCTGCCTCCTGCACACACCTTATAGGAGACTGAGCCCACAACCGGGCATGTGCCCTTGACCAGGATTGAACCCGGGACCCTTTAGTCCGCAGCTCTATGCACTGAGCCAAACCGGCTGGGGCGGAGTGGGAACATTCGAAGCAAGAGGAGTCAGCTTTCTAGCTGCTCTGTAGCCATATAAGTCTATGGAGCACTTGAAATGTGGCTAGTTAGAACTCAGGTGTGATTTAAGTGTAAAATATACACTCGATTTCAAAGCTTACTATAGTATCTCATTAATATTTTTTCTGTTAGCAACAGGTTGAGATAATACTATTCAGGACACATTGGATTAAATAAAGTACAGTATTAATTTCACTTTCCTTTTTCTTTTTAAAAAATTGTGCCAACTCAGTACATTTAAAATCACCACATGGTTTGCATTGTCTTTCTATTGGGCAGCAGTGGTCCGGGAAGAAAGCACCCTAAGTGGTGAGAATGGCAAAGGAAGGCTCTGAGGCATGTGCCCTGTGGCAGAGTGTGCCAGGGATAGAGGGGCAGAAATAGGAATGGGCCACAGCCAATAGGATCTTGGTGTCAACTCAAGTGAAGAATGGGTTTTAAGTCTAATGGGGAAGCCGTTTGGGGCAGGGAAGCGGCGTGGTCTGAATTCTGTTTTCACAGACCCCCGAGGCTGCTAAGCAGAGATCTGCCTGGGTTGGGGAGATGGTAGAAGGGAGAATCCTGAGTTTCCATAGGGTCTGCAGCCAGATTCACTTGGGGCCC
>NW_006293088.1:4913396-4913628 GCF_000327345.1 Myotis davidii | reverse complement strand
CATGAATGGGGCGCCAGTCCGTTCTCCGGAGGGTCCTGACCACCCCCCTCGCCAGCCTTCCGGGGCCCCGCTCTGCAGGGGGACCTCAGGCCTCCAACCTGCCAGCGCATCTCACCACCCGGGGTCACGCCTGGGTGAGCCCCTCCTCCCAGGCCTGGGGTCCCCTGCGCCGGGCCCTCCGGACTTCATCTGGGAGGTGGGGGTCCCTGCCCCGTAGAGCAGCGCGTAGGGT
>NW_006293088.1:4904673-4913000 GCF_000327345.1 Myotis davidii | reverse complement strand
ATGCGCGAGTGGCCTCCAGCCCGGCCCGGATGCTTAGCAGAGCCGACCGTGCGTCCTGGCCTGGGGCGCGGTGTCCCGGCCGGGGCATTGACAGTGCGTCCTGCCCCATCTTTTAATCCGCGCCGTGCATTCCTCCACCTCCCGGGTGGACACGGGGGCGCGGGGGGATCTTGTGTACCCACCCACCGCGGTGTCCGTTTACCGGGAGAGCGTGTGTCGCTGGTCCTTGGGAGAGTTTGTTGGCAGGTAGGGCAGACGTCGGTGGGAGGGACTCCAAAAATAAAGACTACGCCGACTCTGGCGCTTTGCCCAAGTGGTTGGGAGTCCGCACAAATCAGGCGAGGTTGGCCAGGTTCGCATTTTGTTTTCACAGATCTGCTTGTTTGAAGGTAAAATAAAGAAATGTTTCTTTTACTCAGACTGCTACACACTTCTTATTTTAAAAGCATGTCCTCGGGTGAGGATTTGAAACAAAACAAAACACCACTTTAGAAAACGTGCTCTTTAAGTAAATGCATCCGGCAATCTTGAGCAGATTCCCAGTTTTACACAGAATGTAGCTTTAAAAAGAAATCTTTGGAAAGAAATGAGGACTTCACCAAACGCTATTTATTTACTTACTAATGTGGACTGTCCTTGTTGACAAAGGGAAGTTAGTCTTGCGTGGAAGCGCAGGACGATGTTGACGGGTCCTTCCTGGAGGTTAACTCGTCCAGGGCCTTGTTTTGGGGCCGTGCTGGGTGTGGCAGGCCTTCCGTTGGGATCAGCTATCTTCTGGCGCTGAGATGAATCACTGGAGGAGGGGCGGGTGCTTGGAAAGGATCCTAGAGGGCTGGCTCCCAGTGGGCCGCCTTCCATAGCAAATCTGGTGCCCACAGTTCTCATTGGGCCCTGCTAGCTGAGCGACTTGGGGACCCATTGAAACGCTGGTGTCAAGTTTTCCAAATATTAACTTTTTTTAAAAAAAAAAAAACTATTTCAGAGAGGAAGGGAGAGGGAGAGAGAGAGGGAGAAACATCAATGATGAGAATCATGGATTGGCCGCATGCCCCTGCTAGGGGGTGAGGCTGCAACCTGGGCATGTGCTCTGACCGGGAATCGAACCATGACCTGGTTCATAGGTTGATGATCAACCACTGAGCCATGCCGGTCTGGCTTGAATATTAACATTTTGTAATACTAAAAACCTATATGTATTTTTGTAGTACTAATAAATACCTGTTATTCATAATAATAATAATGATAGGCAGTAGTGATTTAGTGCTGAATGTAAATACGGTAGCCAGAACCAGATGTTTTCTGGTGTGTGTAATTACTAAGATAGTTCATTGTATCAACATCAGGCCCCAGTAATGCACCTCCAGGACATTTAGGAAGCATGAACAACCACTACCGTCTCCCTTCCTTTTATGTTACTTTACAGATGATCCCAATGAACAGATTTGCAAAATTGAATTAGGGGAGCCTTAAAGAGGATCATTGCAGAATATGAAGTTCATTGATATAACCTCTTAGTGCAATTTTGCTTTAATCTAGAACAGAATTTCAGTCTCAGCACTGTCGTTATTCTGGCTAGATAGTTCTTTGCTGTGGGGTGTTATGTACACATTGTAGGATGTTTAACAGCATCCGTGGTTTCTACCCACAAGGTATCACTTCCCACTCCTCAAGTGCAATTTTGCTTTAATCTAGAACAGAATTTCCGTCTCAGCACTGTCGTTATTCTGGCTAGTTCTTTGCTGTGGGGTATTATGTACACATTGTAGGATGTTTAACAGCATCCGTGGTTTCTACCCACAAGGTATCACTTCCCACTCCTCACAATCAAAAATGTCTCTAGACTTGGCCAAATCACACCTGGAGGAGAACCTTTGGTCAGGACAGTCTAGTCCCAAGGTGAGTCACTGAAAGCAAGCAGTTCAGTGATCAGTTACATTGAAAAGACATGCAACCTTGCATTGTAGGTAATATTTGGTAAATTTCTAAGTGACTATTCCTTGTCGACGTATTGGTTTGGTCCTCCATTTACTAATGGGCCATCTTCCAGTGCTTCTCACCCCGTGTTTTCTTAAACCTGTGCTTTGCGTTCCTCCGCCTTTAGGTAGAGCAGGAAAAATCAGCTTAAAAATCATCTGTTTTTTCTGTTGATTTCCTTTTTTCTTTTCTTTCATAGATTCTTCTGTGATCATGAGAGAGAGAAATGAAGAATGACCCGTGATTTTTAAACACCTTGCCTTGGGGATCTAGTCATGTTGGAAGGGCTTGTAGCCTGGGTTCTCAATACCTATCTGGGGAAATACGTCAATAATCTGAACACTGACCAGCTCTCCGTTGCGCTTCTGAAAGGTGAGTCCATGTATCTCTTTTTGGTAAAGAATTGCCTTTGCAGATGGCACTTCTCCTTTCTATATTCTCTTTGTCACATTGAGAATGATAAAACATGGTGCTCAGATGGCTTTTTTATTAGATATGCATAAAAGGAGTTTTTTCTCCTATATGACACTGATTATTATTATCGGGTAACTTAAATACGTACCTGTATTGCTGTAGATTTTAGGGAATTATTGATTTTTTTTTTTAAACTATACTACTGGTGACTGTGCTTTACCCCAGTTATTGTGTTTGCCTTATGAAGGGTTATGGAGGCAGCCATGTTATACTGATAATGGCACTGGCTTTGGCTTTAAATGCCTCTGTGTTGCTTATTAGCTATAGAAACAAGTCATTGAAATTCGGAGCCTCAGTTGCTTTAGAAAGCGAGGCTGACACACTTCTCCAGGGTTGCTGTGGAGATCGGAAGGACAGACAGTTGAAGCTCCTCTACTGGGGTGTCATAGGCACCCGGTCAGGGTTTTCCATGATGTTCCTTTGAGGTGTCCCACAACTTCTGAGGTCTTGTCTTGCTTAGTAGTCGAGTACAGAAAGCTTGAGACATTATAGCCTATATCGGTCTCTACTTGGTAAATGCAGTCCCATGGTTTGATGGGGGGATTGGAAAACTGCTTTTTTTTTCCTTCTCCCTGTTTTAATTTAAGTTCTCTTTGCTCATCTCAAAATGTCACCCTTTACTAAGTCCTGAGAAAGGAGATAAAGCCAGTCCACAAGCATGTGGGATTCTAGAGAGAGGACAGGAGGCCTCCAGTACGGTCAGATCTCAGCTTCCAGGAGCGTGACTTTGGGCAAGTGGGTCAGGACAGGTAGTGGCCATAGCAGTGATGCAGGTGATGGTGCAGTCTGAGCATAGGGTGCCGGTCACTGGCTACCCTTCCCCAGGGGAGTTGCTTTCCGGGTCTTTCTGACCCATCTAAACCCGTGAAAGGATTGTGGCAGCCATAGGCTGTGGGGAGCTATCAGGGTGACACCTCCACTTCGTTCCCTTCACTGGGAACAGAAACAGTTCTTTCCCAGTCTCCTCCTGCTGCTTTCCTCGGTCCTTAGCAGGGAGCTGCTGAAATGCAAAGTGAAAGTGACCAGTCTTTCCGGGAAGAGGCTATGTTCAAAGTTCAGTGGCCGTGCCAAGTTCACCTCTGGCCATTTACTGAACTTCTCATACCCGCCGTGAAGCTAACCAAGTTGTACAGGGCAGGTAGAGGGCCTGGAAAGAGACCGGTACGCTGTGGCCTTGCTGATAAAAGAGCTGGCTCTCTCAGCAGGGGATGGTGAGAGGATGTTTGCCAAAGAAATGAATAAATAGACATTTTTGTGGCATATGATGTATCATAGGATCTATAGTAATAACAGATTTCTAACCTCAGAAGTTTTAGACAGAATAGATCTTGTAACAACTGTGCGTATCTCTCTGACGCTTTAAACTGCTTTTCTGTACTTATTTTCTTTAAAAAATATTCTCTATGGCTTTTAACGAACCTGTGGAGTCTGAGGAATATTTCCCTGAGAAATTGAAAGTTGCTTTTTCTTTCATAACCGGTGTTAGTATGCTGCCCGTCCTTATGGATCCAAGCACACCCAGTGCTTGGCGGAGCGTGTTGAGGTGTCCCAGGGTACTGAGAAGGGCTTTGTAAAGAAGTTGAGAGTTTTTGTTGATCTCGAAGACACAGTTACAGTTTTGCAGTGTTTAGGGGTGGAGGACACTAGATGTTATTTTAATCTATCTGCCAATATTTACTATTCTAGATACTTTGGGAGATGCATGGAGACTGAAGTAGTGGTCAAAAGTATGGGTTTTATAGCCAGACTGGGTTTGAATCCCAGTTCCTCTATTTACTAGTAACTCGGGCAAGTTACTCCAATTCTTCATGTTCCAGTTTCACTTTGTGTAGCTGGAGATAATAGTAACTATCTCATAAGGTTCTGAGTGCTGCACACATTACCCTAAGTCAAAGATTCTTGGCCTATAGTGAACCCCCTCAACTGGGGTTATCATCATCCACCATTGATCATTCATATAGGACTGGCTGGTGGGTTGGACTTGGAAGGCCATGTTAGAAGTAATAAAAATGCCAAGCTAGCTGTGAGTGGTTGAAGGACAGAGCTAGCATTGTGTAAGATTTCCCTCCTTCAGTCATTCAATAAACACTTGATGAGCACCTGCCTTGGGTAAGGCTCTGTGTTGTGGAACGATACGAAAAGGGGGGACAGTAGAAGATACTAAGAGCTCAGGCGTAGGAGCTAACCCTGGTTTCACATTTGAAAGCTGTTTGTGACTGTAAGTGACTTAAGCTTCCCCTTCACCCCTCTCCCTCTTGCCACCTGAGATCAACAGATCTCGTATGAACTCTGGCACTACCACCTACGGGGTCTGTGGGTTTTAAGCAAATTGCTTGTCCTCTAAGCTTCATTTTTCTTGTCTCAAAAATGGAGCAGCCCTAGCTGGTTTGGCTCAGTGGATGGAGCATCGGCCTGTGGACTGAAGGGTCCCGGGTTTGATTCCGATTAAGGGCGCGTGCCTGGGTTGTGGGCTTGGTTCCCATTGGGGGGCGTGCAGGAGGCAGCCCATCAATGATTCTCTCTCATCATTGATGTTTCTATTTCTCTCTCCCTCTCCCTTCCTCTCTGAAATCAATAAAAAATATTTAAAAAAATGGAGCAGATAATAGTATTTCCTCACACCATTGTGAGGATTAAATGAGATCATGCGTATGCAGTGCCTGGCACATAGTGAGTCCTCACTAAATGATGGCTGTTACTACTACTACAGAAACTACTTTTACTTATCCGCCTCCATCTTTATAGTCCTTGTCCTTGGAGAGTTCGCTGATTATCTTTTGGGGAGACAGAAATTACATGGTAATCCAAGAGGTGTATATATTACATTGTTATTACTAGACGTCTAGGCATAATGCAGTGGGGTACAAAGCAGGGGAGCCATTCCTCCTGCCTGTGGGACTCTGGGAACGCTGGTATGGAGGGAACTTTTGAGTGGACCTTAGCAGGGTTTTGATAGGGATGCAGGTGGGTCACCAGGCTCCAGGGGGCGTGAAGCGTATGAGTGGAGGCAGAAGGCTGAAAACTTGCACGGAGAAAACTTGCAGGGCATGTTTGGAGCCAGAAGGTAGTGGCTGCCAGTGCCATGCCAAGGCGTCTGAACTTTGGGCTGTGGGCATATCTGTATATCTGTAACCCAAAACTTAGATTCTCCTCCTTTTTCTTTCTATAAGCTCTGAATCTCAGATCGGCCCTGTTAATGACCTAGAGCGAGGGAAGAGGATTTAATAGTCATTAACAATTACTGAGAAATGATCCATCTCTAAATTCACCCCAGTTCTAAGTGACTAGATTTGCTGCTAATCTGAGATGAGACATTTTTGGATGAGAGAGACATCCATGACTATGCCTACATATTATTTCCCTGTAAATAAATGAACATCATTATCATTTATGAAGTATCATTTATAAAGTACTTGCCTCCACTGGGTGCTTTCGGGCCTGGCCCCTTGGAGGGACCTCTTCCAGCAGGGTCAGTTGTGGGTACCTGTGTGAGTGGGTGGGGCAGTAGGAGGCCTTTGGTCTTGAACCACGCATGGCTGTTGCGGTTCTGCCTGGGCCCTCAGTTCTCATCCTTTCTTCTGTTTCCGCTCCTTTCCAGGTCACCTCCTTCATTCTCTGGGCTGCAGCTTCTTTAATTTTTCATGGTGTGGATTGCCTACAATTCGTTCCACTTCTCCAGGCTATACAGCAGCCAAGCAAACGTAGGGCCGTCAGTCTCGCTGGGCTACTGAAAAATAGGGCAGATGTTGCTTCTTCAAAAGAAGAGACTACATACTTTCCTCCCTTTCAGTCACTTTCAACTGATAAGGAATATGTTTCATGATATTTTTCCCCTTAAGATTATTTTCTCCCCAAATGTGGAAATACGGTTTGTCCGGGCTCTCTGGGGTTATTAACTTCTCCTTTTGGTTAGTCTGAAGGTATGTGGATCCCCCATATGGACAGCTGTTCCCGCAAAAGTCTGAGAAATAAATTGGCTACATTTGCTCAGAATCTGCCAAATTGCTAGACCTGAATACTTAGAAGCCAATTATGCACTGGTCTTGAACAGTCAGGGAAAAGTCATCAAGTTTCTGGCATTAGTGGTCTTTGGAGGAGAAGCCTTGCTTGCCTTTTTTCTGGGTTCCCTTACCAGCTAAGGGTTGCTGGGTAGCTGCTGTCTGTACTGCTTGTTCTTGAAAATAATGCATCTCAGACAGATTTCCGTGGCTCAGAAATTGCCTTGTGTGGTGCAAACAGTTTTGTAAGATGATGGCTGTCTCCCGAGCTCTGTGGGGATGAGAGCCCTGCCTTCTCTTTTTGTAACCCCAGTGGTTAGTATAGTGTCCAGTAAGGACAGGGATTGGTATGTGTGTGTGAATGAATGACTTCCATAGTCGGGGGTGAGAGATCTAGACTATTCCTTGGAGGCATCTTGTACTTCGGGGTTTAAGTCATTGTCAAAGCTGGGTCTGAAAGGTCTTCAGCGGGGGTCCTGTTTGTTCCTTTGCCTTCTGCTTGTTATTACACCTGCAGGTGGAAGTGCAGAGGAGAACCTGCGGAGCTGGTCCCTCCAGAAGAGAGAGTCTAATTCCTTTTCATGACCAACTTCGTTTAACTCTCCCAGGCGCCCAGATGTTGTGTGTAGTACACCTGTTTTTGGGGTGTGTGTGGGGGTAAGGAGAGCTTGTTAAAATTTGCAAATTTCTGTGTTTCAGTCTCAGAGATGTCTGGCAGGGGGCCCAGGAGCCTGCATTTCATCCCAGGAGATGCCGATGTTAATGGTCCTCCAGTGAACATTACCCTGAACTAGGGGCTTGCAAACTGGCCAGCTGGCCAGATTCCCACCTGTGAGCTGAAAATGGCTTCTACATTTTTAAAGGCTTGTGGAAAAAAACCCCAAAAAACAAAAGGAGACTATACAACAGACACCATAAAGCCTGAAATATTTACTATCTGGCCATTACTCCACCTGCTGTAAACTTGAGCTGTTATTTACATGTCAGAGTGGGAGCCGGGAAATTAGTGTAGATGAAGCACATAGGCTGGTGGCAGCGCCTCTCTTGGCTTTTTGTCGCTCTGGTCTCGTTGTAAAACTTTCCCTTCAACCTTCAATGATTTGCACAGGGTAGGCATCTGCCGCAGTTGTTGGATGAACATTTCAGGATATTATTTTATTTATGTAATTATTTTTATTTTATTTTTCAATTACAGTTGACATTCCACATTATTTTGTATTAGTTTCAGGTGTACAGCATAGTGGCTAGCCAATCATATACTTTACAAAGTGATCCCCTGACATTGCCAATATTCCCTCTGCTTCACTGTACATCCCCGGGCTGTTTCATAACTGCCAATATGGAGTTCTTAATCTCTTCACCCTTTTCACCCAGACCCCCAAGCCCCCTCTCCTCTGGCAACCACATGATGTTGTTTTTATTTTTTAGGTGCAGTCGAATTAGAAAACTTGCCATTAAAGAAAGATGCCTTGAAAGAACTGGAGTTACCATTTGAAGTCAAAGCTGGTACGTGGAGCGAAGGAGAGGAAGGCAGTGCTGAGAGTTCATTGTGTGGGACCTGAAATTGAGAGTCCTTGACTTGGGCTCTCTGTGACCAGGAAGAGGCAGGGTAGGAAGGACAGAGTTTAGATCCATCTTAAAATGTGGTCTCTAGGCCACTAGTATCAGGATGACCTTGGGGTGGAAATGGTGGAGGAGGTCACGTGGCCTCTGACCTACTGAATTAGAATCTCCAAGGATGTGTCATTCAACTTGTATTTACAATATATATATTTATTGATTTTTTAGGGAGGAAGGGAGAGAAAGAGAGAGATTGAAACATCAACGATGAGAGAGAATCATTGATTGGCTGCCTTCTGCATGTCCCGCACTGGAGATCAA
>NW_006293088.1:4894331-4904558 GCF_000327345.1 Myotis davidii | reverse complement strand
CTTTTTTTCCTTTTTCCAAAAACATTAATTATTAGCCATTTTCAGAACTCCACAGTTACTTCAGTGTGGAGTGTAAGAAAACAAGAATTTTGAAAACCTACTCACTGTGTGCTAAACATTGTACTAGATATTTTACAAACAACCTCACTGCAATTCTGTGAGATAGCTGAACTTATCTATAATAATAAAAGGGTAATATGCTAATTAGACAGGATGTCCTTCTGGATGTCCTTCCTGATGAAGCTGGGGCAGGAGGGAAGCCAGCCCAGGTCCTGGGTGTCACTGGTGGCCAGAGGGAAGCCTGGGTCCTAGGTGCCAGAGGGAAGCCGGTGTCGGCAGCTAGGGGAAGGAAGGCCTAGTCTTAGAACGAATTTTCGTGCATCGGGCTCTAGTATTACAATAAAATACAAGTACAAAGCAAATAAAAAACCTTGCAAAAGATTTAGGCTTTCTTGAAATCAATTCAAGTGATGGCTGATCTGCCAGTCAGAAGCAGAAGCACTGACTCATTAGAATCTGAAGGAAAACTTTCAAGAATGATGACACTTCTGAGTTATTGAAAACTCTTGGGAAAGGTTGATGTTTTCTGATATTTTTGCAGAAATGATGATTTTTATGCTTGTTCTGCAAAAATTAAAACCTAACATCATTTATATTTTAGTCACATAGTTATTAGAATATTACATATTCTCTCCCCAATTAATTTGGGTTAGAATTGCAACTGTGCACTAATTATTGTTAAAATTCTTTGCTGTGAAAAGTGGTATGTTTCAGTTTTGTTTTTTTTTAATATATTTTATTGATTTTTTACAGAGAGGAAGAGAGAGAGATAGAGAGTTAGAAACATCGATGAGAGAGAAACATCGATCATCTGCCTCCTGCACATCTCCTACTGGGGATGTGCCCACAACCCAGGTACATGCCCTTGACCGGAATCGAACTTAGGACCTTTCAGTCCACAGGCCGATGCTCTATCCACTGAGCCAAACCGGTTTTGGCTTTCAGTTTTAATATAAACTTTATTAAATATAAGAAACATTGTTTTAGATAAAATCCAAATTAAAATGTGTTTGGTTTTTTTTTCATTATTGTAGATATCTGAATTTGATACTGGATTACACAGTTGATCACTTGGTGTCATCATTAAAAATGCTATTGTTAATGATATTCTTTTATGTTAAATACAAGGGTGGGCACAGATAGGTTTACAGTTGTGAGTATGTGAAATAGTTTATTCTTGGGTTATTGCTTATTATTAACCTACTTTTGCCCACCCCTGTATAACTGATCAATCCCACTTGAATTTTAGATCTTACAGGGTAATTAGAGGCCCAGTGCATGAAATTCATGCACTTAGTGGGGGGAGGGGGGCCCTCAGTGGGCCTAAGCCATCAGTCATACATCTTTAGCGCTGCCATGGAGGTGGGAGGGGCTCCTGCCACTGCTGCTATGCTTGCCAGCTGTGAGCCTGACTTCTGGCACACTGACCACCAGGAGGCTGCTTCTGCGTTGAGCGTCTGCCCCCTGGTGGTCAGTGCGCGTCATAGCGACTAGTCCTTTTGATGTTAGGTCGATTCTCATATTAGCCTTCTGTTATATAGGATGATCTCCCCCTGACAACTGTGCTGCTTTCAGAGGTTGGGCTTTCAGAGGTGGATCTTTGAGAGATCCATGAGGACAGGTCAGATGTTCTTATGCATTATTCCTCAGTGGTGACTTGCCTCTAATTAATTGAATTTAAGGAAGGCTTGAGTTCGAGGAGGCTTGACTAGAAATGGTAGAACTTGGGAAATAAGTATCACAATTCTCCCAGGCTCTTTAGCTCTCCCATCAGGCCAAGTTCTCATAAAGAATCAATTCTTCCTCGATAGAGGCCACTGTAGTATCTCCGATATGTCAGGGGGGATGTGCAAGATTGGGCATACTGTAAATCTGATAATGCCCAATAAGTACTTATCAGCCAGCAGGTTAATAATGAGCAGGAAATGAGGTTCATGCCCATGGGCTTGTGCAGGTTCCATGGGAAGAAAGACACCCCAGAGAAATTTAAGATGTAGTCCAGGTGGGGGACAGGTAGTTTCCAGGAGAGAGTTCTTGCATTTGCTATGGTCAAGTCACACTGAACTCTCCCTAGCTTCCAGTTTATTGTGCCTAATTATTACCGATTTCAGCTTACTAACATTTGCTTCCCAAGTACGAGGACCTGTTGCCTGTTTTCTTAAATTGAAAAAGGTAAAAATAATAATGCTCCCCTAAGAAAACGAGAAGAATACAGAAAAATAGAAGGAATTAAAAATATGTAAAGACATTTAACAAGGTTTTCTTTTTCCTAGGTTTAATTGGGAAAGTAACCCTTCAGATTCCCTTTTATCGCCCCCATGTGGACCCTTGGGTGATCTCCATCTCCAGCCTTCACTTAATTGGAGCCCCTGAAAAAATACAAAATTTCAATGATGAAAAGGAGAAACTGTTGGAGAGGGAACGCAAGAGAGCTCTTCTTCAAGCCCTGGAGGAAAAATGGAAGGCAAGGCAGAAATCCTTTGATCCGAAGAGCATCGTGGTGAGACGCGAGCAAAGCACTAGCTCTGGCTAACACTGGCTCTTCTCTTTGTAGAACGAACGCCAGCAGAAAGGGGAATCCTATTGGTATTCCGTCACTGCCTCCGTAGTTACGAGAATTGTGGAGAATATTGAAGTAAGTCCTACTGACTTTTATAAAGCAGAAACAGGAGAGGGGTTTATTTCTCAGGCTTACATGTGTTTACTTCTGAGCTGTCTGTTTCTGAGGGGCCTCGCTGATACAGGGTGTACTCTAGGCAGGACTGGCTGTTCAGGTGTGCCCTTCTCTAGGCGGTGCCCAGGGGAGAACCTGAAAAGCAAGTCCCACGGCGAGGCTTTGGGCACAGGCTTTTCTTGCTTCGCTTAGTGTGAGTAGGAGTTTTCGTTTCACTTACATTTCACTTCACTTTCTTTTTGAATGTTGGAGCCCCACTTGCTAAAGGATTTAGCCACATCACCTACCAGTAAGCTTTCATGACTTTTGTTTCAGGGTAAATCACATAAGCTCTCTGATCTCAGTTTCTTCCTCTGTAAAACGAGAGAGGTCGGATGCACCGTTTCTGGTTGATTAGATAGTGAATTGTGAACAGCTCACTAAGATATTTAATCTCTCATGGATGGATCCGGTGGCAGTTTGATGAGTATCAGTGTTAGGGCTATTGGCCACCTTTTCCACTTTAATTACAAATTTGTTTTGTCCTCAAAAAACTAGATCAGAGGCCCTTTTCGTCAGCCCGTACTTACTATCTCCAGGGTTTTCTTGCAGTGCCCGGGTAACACAGGTATATCACTTTCCCCCCAAATAGTCTGAGGTTGTTGGTTTCATAACTTTGATGAAAAGGTTGTTACATTTGAGGTGACTGCTTTGAATTCTGTTTCAGAAAGTTCTTTCTTTTTTTTAAAGTTGTCATTGATTTTTGAAAATTCATCATTATTTTTATTTTATTATTTTTAAAAAATACATTTTTATTGATTTCAGAGAGGAAGGGAGAGGAAGAGAGAGATAGAAACATCAATGATGAGAGAGAATCATTGATTGGCTGCCTCTGCACGCCCCCTACTGGGGATTGAGCCCACAACCCAGGCATGTGCTCTGACCGGGAGCCACCTCTTGGTTCATGGATTGATGCCAACTGCTGAGCATGATGATCGCATTTCAAAGGAATGGCTTTCAGGTCCTTGAGTTGTAGGAGATTTTACACACACACACACACACACACACACACACACACACACACACACACACACTTCAAAGGGATGGAGAAAGGATTCACAGTTTTAAGCCCTTAGAGCAATTACAAATGTTCTAAGAAAGGGAGGTCAGAGCTGATTGTCAGGTGTTGGCTAGAACAAACAAACAGCCCTGAACTTTTCCGGAGCGGAACTCAGAGAGGGGCTGGATTGTCCCAGGGACAAGCTTTAGGCTGCAGGAAGCCACATCAAAATTGGGTCAAGTTCTTAGGGCAGGAGCTTGAACAGAATGTTCTTGCAATAGTCTTTGCAGATCTCAGGATGTACTACACTTTGTTATCCATCATCAGGTGATGCACATTGGGTGTTTCCACTTTTTGGCTATTGTGAATAGTGATGCTGTGAACATTCGGGTATAGGGTTTTGTGTGAACATATGTTTTCAGTTCTGAGTATTATATACCTAGGAGTGGAGTTGTTGAGTCATACGGTAACTATATGTTTAATTTTTTTTGGGAACTAGCAAACTATTTTCCAAAGTGGCCTCACTGTTTTACAATTGTACCAATAATGTATGAGCACTTCAATTTTTCCTCATCCTCATCTACACTTGTTATTGTCTCTCTTTTGATTATAGCCACGCTAGTGGATATGAAGTGGTATCTCACTGTGTATTTTTTTAAATATATATTTTTATTGACCTCACGAAAGGAGAGGAGGAGAGAGATAGAAACATCAGTGATGACAGAGAATCATTGATCGGCTGCCTCCTGCACGCCCCACATTGAGGATTGAGCCCAAACTCCAGGCATGATTCCTGACTGGGAATTGAACTGTGATCTCCTGGTTCATAGGTTAATGTTCAACCACTGAGCCGCTGGCCAGGCTCACTGTGGTTTTGACTTGCATTTCCTTGGCTAATGTTGCTGAGTATCGTTTCATGTGCTTATTGGTCATTTATAAGTCCTGTTTGGAGAAATATCTATCCAAATTCTTTGCCCATTTAGAACTTGGTTTATTTTTTTTAATTATTAAGGTGTAAGTGTATTTTTAATATTTAATTCTAGTCCATTATGAGACATATAATTTGTAAATATTTTCTCCCATTTTGTGGGTTGTTTTCACTTTCTTTTATTATTTTTTAATTCATTGAAGCAGCATGCCTTTTCGCTAGCTTGTCTTCAAGGGCAGAGGGAAGTAAAGAAATAAATAGGTACAAAGTGTGTATGTCCTGCTGATTTCCTGTGTCTAGGTGTGGGGACACAGGCAACTCTATCATAGAGGGAGGGCCAGTTACCTGGATACAGCGGTGTTACTTTCTTCTAATGTGTCTCTATGGTGCCTTCTGAGCTGACTTAATCAAAGTATTGTAGCTGTCTTCTGTGTGTGTCCAGTTTGTGACTGTGATGCTGAGGGGCTTGGGGAGCACTGGCTCTGTGATGTGTGTATAAAATGTGGCTCAGGGCAGTGTGACTCCTCCCTCTAGTCTTCCACCCGTAGCAGTTGCCTAAACGTGCTTTTATTTTTTCTCCCCTTTGCAGTTAAAAATTCAAGATGTTCACTTGCGCTTCGAAGACGGTATTACCAATCCTTCCCACCCTTTTGCCTTTGGCATCTGCATTAAGAATGTGTCCATGCAAAATGCGGTGAATGAGCCTGTGAGTATGAAATATGATTGAGCCAGGAAGAAAGCAGTAGTTGTGGGGAGTCTGGGGCTCTGCTCTTGTCATCTTGCCTCATGTGAATGAGATTGCATTCTTTTCCACCGGGTCTTTCCCTGTCTGTCTCTGGCCTGTATGTAATACATCTAATTTGCTGGAATAGGGAAACAGTTAAGTTTCTCTGACTTTTTGTTCTGTCACTCATCCTTTAAATGTTGGTGCAGCCCCTTTCATTTTCTCCACAAAGAAATCAAGGTGTAGAGAGGCTTTCATCTTTGGTTTTCT
Source organism: Myotis davidii (assembly GCF_000327345.1). Lineage (NCBI taxonomy): Eukaryota > Metazoa > Chordata > Mammalia > Chiroptera > Vespertilionidae > Myotis > Myotis davidii. The sequence continues at coordinate 4,898,863 of NW_006293088.1, read as the reverse complement.
TCTCATTCCATGTGCCCTCCCAGGTAAAGTCATCTGTTTCATAGTTTCAGTGACCACCTGGGATATTTGCTAATGGCTTCCACTTGCACTCCATTCTCCCGCTCCGGACTGACCATTGTATTCATATCCATCTCCCTGTGGATACAGACGCCGCTAGGGCATTTAGGCTTATAACCCAAACGATCCCATTATGTCCCATCTGCCAGTTTGCTCCCCTGAAACCAACTTTCCCCCTTTATTTTCTAACATGTTACTGAAGGTCCAAACAAGCAAATGAAAACTAGCATCTTACGAACGCTTTTATGTGGGAGACACTGTTCTCTGTGCTTTGCACAGTTGCTCACTGAATTCTCCGTGCTTTTCACCACCACTGTTGTCCTCCTGGTGTGGCTGAGGTGCTGAGGTGCAGAGCGCTGATGGGAGGGCTGATCAGCTGCATCTGGGGTTGGCAGATTGCCCCCCCCTACCCGTTTTTGTAAAAAAGATTCATTGGATCACTGCCGTGCCCTTTGTGTGTATTGTCTAAGGCTGCTTTTGTGCTACAGTGGCAGAGTTGAGTCGTTAGAACCGAGTTTGTAGGATCTACAAAGCCTTCGTGTGTACTCTCTGGCCCTCTTCAGAAAACGTTTGCCATCCCTGCTCCAGATCATGTGTTCTTTCCCACTCCACTAATCTCTAGAAGCTCATCCTTCCACTTCTCATTCCTCAATGTCCATGTCCATTTGACCATAGCGTCCTGCCAATGTTTCCTGCACAGTGTCTCAAATGTAGCTCTTCTCTTAGTCACACTACACCTGTCTGAGTTCAGGATCTTGTCAACTTCTGCCTGGGCTGATAAAGCATCCTGTTCGGTGACCTCCTTGCTGCCATCCCAGGCGCTTGATTCATTCTGTGCCAACGCTTCCCACCCTTTTCCACGCCATGGCACACAGAAAACAAGGAGTATTTGTACGGGACACGGGGGCGAAAGGATGTGGTTAGCTCAGAGTAACCAAGTATTTCTAAAAAGTAACTTGATCCTATAAACTTGCTCATTATCTTTTTTTTTTAAAATATATTTTTATTGATTTCAGAGAGAAAGGGAAAGGGAGAGAGATAGATACATCAGTGATGAGAGAGAATCATTGATTGGCTGCCTCCTGCATGCCCCCTACTGGGGATTGAGCTCACAAACCAGGCACGTGCCCTTGACTGGAATTGAACCCAGGACTCTTCAGTCCGCAGGCCAACACACTATCCACTGAGCCAAACCGGCTAGGGCTTGCTCATTATCTTGATGTGACTCATGGCTCCTTTTCTCTGGCACCCCAGGGGGAGCTCTACTTTGCACTGTTGCCAGAGTTTTGTTTCTAAAACATGTACCCAGTCCTGGTGCATACCTGCATCAGAACCCTCGGGGCTCCCTGTCACGTAAAGTATGAGCGCCAGAGTCCTTGGTGTGGTGTATACGTCCTTTCCTAGTGTGTCAGTGTCCGGGCAGCCATAACAGATAACCTCAAATAGGCGGCTTCTAACAACAGAAATGTATTCTCTTGTTCTGGAGGGTGGAAATCCAAAATCAAAGGGCTGGCAGAGTGGATCCTTTGGAGGCTCTGAGGGAGAAACCTTCCATGCCTTTCTCTTTGCCTCAGGGGGTCACCTTGGCATTCTGGGCTTATAGATGCATCTTCCCAATCTCTGCCTCTTTTTTCACATGGCCTTCTCCTTTGAGTCTTTTTTTCTTCTTCTTTAAGGGCACCACAGGGCCCACCCTAATCCAATATGACCTCATTTTAATTTGATTACATCTGCAAAGACCCTGTTTCCAAATAAGGTCCCATTCACAGGTGTTGGGAGGACGTGAATATTTTGGGGGAGGAAACTATTCAACCCAGTACACCTAGTAACATCCAATCTACTTATCTCAACACCTGACTAACTCCGATACCAAATATGTCCATACACATGTATGATTACTGCCCCCACAGCACATGAGCCGTGCTCCAGTCACACAAACTCACTGTCCTCTGAGGTTATCAGGCATTTTGTATTGTTGTGTCCCCGTCCTTTCCTCTTACCAGCTCTATGCCTGAAACTTACACATCTCAGTCATGCAGTGCTGTTTTCTCTTTGTTTGCTCATGGCATCTTGAATACTCTCTCTCTGCTTTCCTCTGCTTAATTAAAATTGTTTGCATGTTTGCATTCCCACTTAGCTAGACTTGAACTCTGGGAGAGCAAAACCATGCTTTAGTCTAGTTTTGTATCCCCAGCACCTTGCAAAGGCGCCTGATGGATGATTCTTCACAAATGGCTTGTTGAATGAATGAATAAAGTCATGAATATGGAGTCATCTTGTTTTCTTCCCTGTCTTACCTCAGGTGCAGAAGTTAATGCGGAAAAAGCAGTTAGATGTGGCAGAGTTTAGCATCTATTGGGATGTCGATTGCACTTTACTGGGGGATTTGCCTCAGCTGGAGTTGCAGGTACGATTGCGACACTGCACTGAAGTGAAGGGGTGCAGGGTCACCGTCGTGTATTTGTAGGCTTTTGTTCTCTGCGTCTCTGATTCCTGTTCCCATCCCCCCTCCAGAGGCACCCACTCTCAAGTGTGTTGCTTGAGGTATTTGCTACATATATAACCGAGCAATATGTCGTGTTTTGTGTATGTTTTACATTTACATTGCATTTTAGATTTCCTTGTTTTCTTTTTTTCACTTAAGGCTATGTTTTTAAGATGGATCGGTGTTGCTGTTTATTCTTCTAGCTGATTGCTCTGACTACTGCATAATCCACCGTATGCATCCAACATATGGTTATCCATTCTTCTAGCCACCATACACTAGGCATTCAGTTTTTCATTGAACAAAGCACCAGATGGGATTCTTAAGAAGAGCGTTCTTATGTTTATGTTGACACTTTATCTTTGGGGGAATTCCGTTAAGAGCTACTTAGATCAGCGGTCGCCAACCGGTGGTCTGTGGACCACTGGTGCTCCGTGAGGTTTGAAAGGTTGGTGACCGCTGACTTAGAAGATCATTATAAATCATCCTATATAATAAAAGGCTAAATGCAAATTCTCTCCTTCACCAGGAGTTTGACCAGGAGTTCAACCAGGGGGTGGGGTTGGCTGGCCAACCTCTTTAGTCCTCTCCCGCCAGCCCAGCCCGATGGGCCCTGATCGGGGCGGGCCGGCCGGACTCCACCAGTGCACGAATTCGTGCACCAGGCCTCTAGTTGTACATAAAGTATTACTGTTTGTGAAGGCTTACAAAATAATCTGTTTAATCTTTTTCTAAAGTAATTGTAGTTGGTTTAAGTGAAATAGAGAAAAAGGACTCACTTTTTGTCCCACCCAAGATTATCTTTGGCTTGCTGCTATCATATGGAATGGTTTTGTTTTGTTAGTTCGATTAAATAAATACTGTGCTTCCATACAGTACAGCAGTATGCAACTATAAAATAAGGGCAAAGACCATATATAATAGTCTCTAAGACACAGTTTTAAGTATTCTGTTTTAAAAACTAAGGCAAAACAGGACATATACCATTTGTGTAAGAATGGTTACAAAACCAGAAAACTGACAGAGGTTCTTGTGACACTCAGGAGGCCATGGGCAAGAGCATGGAGAGCCGCGATCATCACTACATCTTGGAGCCGGTGTGCGCATCTGCCCTTTTGAGGAGAAACTGCTCCAAAGAGCCTCTGAGGTCTCGGCACACTCCCCGTTTTGAATGCGACATCCAGCTGGAGACCATCCCCTTGAAACTCTCTCAGGTACCCCCCTTTCCCCAGTGGCCTGTGCTCTCACCGTCAGACTCGGAACTGGGGTGAATGAGCGTGTTGGTAGAAGGGCCGCAAGACTTCACAGCACCCCAGTAGGAAAGAAAGGACACAGAAGTTGTGCCCACAGTCGTGGTAGGTGTAGAATCCATTGTCTGTAGTGCGGTCGGATTGGGCTGATCTCAGGTTAGTTCTGAGTTGGTTTTTAAGTGCTGGGCAGAGCCCAAGAGCACAGTCATGTCAATACTTAACTGTCAGAGTCCCGGGAGAAGTGCCACTTGGTGCGGAAATTTGGTCTTCCGGTTTGCACTGGTTTTCAATTAGGTGGGTTGACTAATATGAATTGTTCTTGTTAGATACATGTCTTCACTGGGTAAAAGCAACAAATCATTTCTAACCTAGCATCTCTTAATCTCTATTAAAAGCTGCAATACCGGCAAATCATGGGATTCCTCAAGGAGCTGGAACGGAAGGAGAGGCAGGCGAAGTTTCGAAAATGGAAACCCAAAGTGGCCATCTCTGGGAAGTAAGGGCTCGCCAGTAGTATATGAAGTACATTTTGGTTTTTTTTGTATATAGATCAGAAACATCCCTCACTGTTCTTTGCACGTGGCTGGAGATACTAGTAAAAGTAGAGTCGATTTTTCTGACCTTTAAGTGCCATTTCTGTTGTTTATCACTGTTGATATTCTGACCGTCTGTTGTTTTGGTGACGCGTTAGCCTTAGGTTGGGCGTAGGGGAAGTGAGAAGGGCCTCTTGCTTGTTCAGC
>NW_006293088.1:4869985-4894304 GCF_000327345.1 Myotis davidii | reverse complement strand
TGGACTGGGGTTGCTCGGATGGGACCTGACTCTTTGAATCTGCTTCCCTATGTCTTTTCTCCCAGGTTGTTTGGTCGACACTTACATAGTGCACTTTCTAACTTCTATAGCGAAAAGAAATTTGTTCATGCTGCAGGGATAAACTGGGCCAATCCAGTATGTTAACATTCTCTTAGATCCTGTGCATTCCCATGTTTTTTCTGAAGTATTCCACTTAAAATCGTCAGTAGTCAAATCCGTGGTAATTATCTTATGATGGCATTTACCTTCCAGTCACCACTTGACTGTCGGTGGAGGGGACTGACATGGTCCTTCAAACCAATTGAGGGAAATGTTATTCTTATAGGATGTAGATTTGCTTTCCCCCCATGTTGAGTTCAGCCCAATATTTTAAAATGAGTTTGCAGCAAAAAATGACGGCTGACAAGAGAAAAGTTGTCTTAGAATAGGAGTGGTGTTCTGTGGGCTGCCCGGGTGGACAGCATTTGAGGTGCTTTCAAGGTAAGAAGTAATGACGTTGCTACGAAATATTTCAGCTGCCGAGAATGGTGGTACTTTGCCCTGAATGCTAACCTGCACGAGATCAGAGAGCAGAGGAAGCGCTGCACCTGGGACTTCCTGTTGTGCCGCGCCCGCGACGCCGTGTCCTACACCGACAAGTACTTCAGCAAACTGAAAGGAGGCCTGCTGTCCGCAGACGACACGGTGAGCAGCTGTTGCCTTGTGTTTCTTGTCATCAGAGGGTAAGAATGCTGTTCTCTCAAAGGCTGACGAAAATGGAATCTCTGAAGGAATCAAGTCCCTTGCTACAGAATTGCATTTCACGGGATAGAGTGGGTCTTACTAGGGTGAGAGCTTGTTGGAAGGCCATGGCCTCGCCTCGACCAGAAGCGTCCTACACCTGCTGCTTGAGGAGAGCGGGCCACGGGCTGTAAGGAGGTAAAGAGGCTGTGGTCCAGCCGCGCCTTCCTGCCCCCTCCCCACGCCCATCCCCTTCTCCCTTGTGCTCTGTGCAGGGCTCACAGAGACTCTTCAGCTAGTCACCTGTCTCTCCTCAAAGCCCATTCCTCGTCACTGATTTTGTTCTCTGCGTCTATAGCTCATGTCTGTAGGCTTTGGCCTAAACTTTCCCTAAGCCCAATTGATTTGCTTGAGGTTTTGAGGTAGAAGCTGGGCAGAGGGGATGAAGTAGGTGGTGAAGGTCAGTTTTTCTTGCTAATTGTAGGGTTAGAGCCTCTTAGAACCATCAGGCCTGGAGTGCTGGCCTGGATCCCAGCCTGCTCTAGTACCTCTCCTCTTCTCCTAGGAGAGGGAGTGGGGATTGCTGATTGCTTGGCTCCTGGATTTGTTTCCGTTTTGTGAGCATCAATTTTTGCAAAGCGATTTAGACTGTTTCTAATATTTCTTCTCAGGTGTTATCTCTTAATTAACTTTCTTTAGTAAACCCTTCCAAGCAAAAAGGAATCTTACTTTCCCTTTAGCACCTGTCTTTACTCAGGCTGCTCTAACAAAATGCTATAGCCTGGACTTAAAAAACCAGCCATTTATTTCTCCCAGTCTGGAGGCTGGGAAGTTCAGGATCCAGGTGTGTCAGCTTGGCCGGGTTCTGGTGAGATTCCTCCTCCTGGCTGCCTTCTTACTGTGTGTGCACATGGCCTTTTCTTGGTGGAGGGAGAAATCTGTCCCCTTTCTCTTAGAAGGGCACTAATCCCATCATGAAATCCCACCCTCACGACCTCATCCAACCTAATTACTTTCCAAGGTCCTATCTCCAAATCCCATAACATTGGAGGTTAAAGCTTCAGCATTTGAACTGAGCGGGGCACAAACATTCCTCCCATGAGAGCATCCCACGGTGTGGCAACCACTCAGTACCGAATCCCTAGGCGTTCTCACCTCTCCTGCTGGCACCCTGAGGCATGACCTACTCACTTTTTCACCAGTGTCAGGCCTGGTTACTGACATGGGAAACTTCTGGAAATGATGGGGTCAACCAGACATTTTTTTGTTGTAAATTATGTGCAACACACATAATTTCCTTTTCCTAATGTTAGGGTATAAGAACAGTTTAGGACAGCGAATTCTGTCTTTTGCATATTTGCATGTAGCTGGCTGCTCTTGGTCTTTCCTAACTAGCATGAAACAAATTTAAATGCCTACTTCCTTGCAAATGGACATGTGAAACAAAGGAGCTAGAGGCCTGCACACTTCCTGTGTAAACGTGATCCTGAGTTTCCTCATTGAAGTGGGAAGAAGAATAACTAGTCACCTTCCTCTGTAGTTACTGTTGGTCTCAGGGACCAAGTACGGTTAGGGTTATGTGGAAGAGATGTTTAAACCGGAAGCATAGCAACCATCGACCTAGCTATTTGTCGTCACTGTTTCCTGGCCTTCAGTGGAGATGTTGGGGACCGGAGAGGTTCCATCACAGTCCTTGCAGTGAGTGGTGTGCGAGAGTGTCCAGTTCTCTGGAGCTATAACACCTGTTCAGTTTGTTTGTTTTTGTTTTCACCCCAACAGGAGGAAATGTGTCGGATTGAAGAGGAACAGAGCTTTGAGGAATTGAAGATTTTGCGTGAGCTGGTGCACGAACGATTTCACAAGCAAGAGGAGCTGGCAGAGGTAAGGAGCCCTCTGTGAGGAGACGTGCTCAGCCCCAGCACTCTGAGCGCTTCCCCTTGTGTGTGCTTATCCTTGGGGGCGAGGGGTGGGCAGCCACAGCTGGTTCTGTCTGTGGGTCCTCATGTTGCTCATTGTTGATTGGCACAGAGCCTGCGAGAGCCTCAGTTTGATTCTCCAGGAGACTGTCCTGGAGACCCAGGCAGCGGTGCGGGCAGTGGGATGCTGCAGTACCTTCAGTCCTGGTTTCCTGGCTGGGGTGGCTGGTCTGGGAAGCCAGTCGAGGGACTGTCAGCAGAGCAGCATGAGCAGTGGACTCCTGAAGAGATCCTGGGTAAGGCGGCTCCTTCCCCTTAGCCCCTGGGTGGCGGTGAAGGAGATGGTGGGTTCATAATAATTTGTCTGCTACTTTTGAAACAATCCATGATATTTTCAAGCAAACAAAAAGAAGAGATTTGTAAAACTGTTTTTGTCTCATGTTCATAGAGGCAGAGCGAGGCAGTTTTGGGAGGCACTTCATTTGCAACTCTGCTACTAAATTTGAATATTAGCACCTTGTCAGGTAGATCTTAGTGACAGGGATGGTAAGAGAACTAAATGTGAGCAAGTTCAGAAATTTTAAACTGACGCTCCAATCCCAGTCCAGAGCCACTCTTCAGACCCACAACGCCCAGTATGGTTTCCATAGCCACATATGACCTTTTAAACTCTAATTAATTAAAATTAAATAAAACAAAACATTGGCTTTCTCAGTCACACTAGCCACATTAGCCACACGTGCCAGGTGTGCCCACGGCCCTGGACAGTGCAGGTGGAGAATGTTTCACTATGTTGGGCAGCACGGCTTTCTCCTGTACTTGCCTGTGAACCTGAACGCCCTCCTGGTTGGGAATAAGTTAGAGCCCTGATGAAGCAGTTGGGTCGTTTTAAATTAGTGAAGAAAAACAGTCACCCACAACTCTGGAGTTCTTTCCAAAGACAGGGACAGTGGATACACAATGTCATCATGACTGACCAGTGTGCCTGGTTTTGCTTCGGAAGTTTTCCCATGTATTTTCTTAACGTCGTTTCTTCCTCGTGGGCAGGCACCGAGGACTTTTTTGACCCCGCTGCGGACGCCTCCTGCATGAACACGTACACCAGGCGGGACCACGTCTTCGCCAAGCTGAACTTGCAGTTGCAGCGGGGCACCGTGACTCTGTCGCACCAGGAGCCAGGCACTCCTCAGACCCAGGAAAGTGCTTTCATGCAGCTTGAGTTTTCAGGTACTGCCCCAGAACCCCCGGCTGGTGTTCATCTCTCAGGGTGCCCGTGTCCACGCGAATCTCATTATTTGAGTAGTTACGTTCTGGAAAGTCACCTCGATCATTGTCCCCAGCGGGAAGCACACAGTTAGGTGCCTGGGAGCCTCTGGCTGTAACACCCATTGACCGATCAGTACAGAACCTTGTCTTACCTGTGATGCGTTTAAAGACACCTTATCTAATATATACTGTTGATTCATTAATGCTGAACTCACAGCCAACAGTAGTATAACGCCTGCCTGAGTGAAGCTTATCTAACAGAGATTTTTCTCTGTAAGACACACCACAGCCTTTTTGCGCTCAGGGACACTAGACAGCACTTCAGCACTATGTGTGGGGGCCATTGTGAGCAGTGAAATCAACAAAAAGCAGGAAAAGGCAAAAAAACCTGGCACTTAATGGACCCTGAGAAGGGCACAGTGTATAGTGTGAGAGCTGGAACAAGAAGGCAGAGCGTGCTTTGTTCAGTCTCAGCTGGGAACACACATTTTTTGCTGCCCTGCCCATGTCCTCAAAAGCACCATGAGCATTGGTTTGGGGGCGACAAATACATTTTAGTGAATAGACACACTCGCAAATACAGAATTGGCCAATGATGAAGATCAGCTGTGTTTGACTTCTTGTGACTTTGAATTATAGTTGTATAAATAAATACAGAGGTTGGTTTTTACATCTCACAAATATTTCATTTCATAAAATAGTCACTTACCTGAAGTTTCTAGTATAACTTAGAGGCAAATGACCCCATGACCCCCCCCCCACCCCCTCCCAAAATAAGAGCCAGTTTGTTTGACTTTATAATCTTGAGAGTCAGGATTTTATAAATGTAATATGGACTAGCCCAGCGGTTCTCAACCTGTGGGTCGCAACCCTTTCACAGGGGTCACCTAAGACCATCGGAAAACATATATATAATTACATATTGTTTTTGTGATTAATCGCTATGCTTTAATTATATTCAATTGTAACAATGAAAATACATCCTGCATATCAGATATTTACATTACGATTCATAACAGTAGCAAAATTATAGTTATGAAGTAGCAACGAAAATAATTTTATGGTTAGGCGTCACCACAACATGAGGAACTGTATTAAAGGGTCGTGGCATTAGGAAGGTTGAGAACCACTGGACTAGCCGATTGCTTGAATTTAATTGTAAAGTGCTCTATTTAAAATTTGTTCTGCTATGAAGTGTCTGATATTCCTTATATATTTGTATAGGTGGATTTATACACATAGATGCATAGATAAACAAATAGGGTTTTTTTTTTTCCGATTTCAAGGCAAAATAGTTCATGATATCTAATAGCCCTCTGTAAGATATTATACCTAATGCTTATAAAACACTTTAGGCTGTCATGGCGTAGTATCAACTCTTATATTTATTTTTTTATAGATGTAAAGCTTTTGGCAGAATCCCTTCCTCGAAGAAATTCTTCCTTGCTTCTAGTCCGGTTGGGTGGCCTGTTTCTTCGAGACCTGGCCACAGAAGGAACGATGTTTCCTCTTCTGGTCTTCCCTAATCCAGTACGTACAGCGGTGGGATGGCGAGTCCATCTGGGTCTGTTTTAGGCAAGCAGTAGTTAATAGTAACTTGATTCACTTTGACATTTGATCATCTTGAGACAGATGGCCAATTAAAGACAATCTGGATTTAGATAAGTTATTTATTTATTTTTATTTATCTAAGAGAGAGAGAGAGAGAAACATCTATGTGAGAGATATTGATTGCCTGTCTCCCACATGTACCCTGACTGGGACTGGGCATCAAACCTGCAACCCAGGTACGTGCCCTTGACTGGGAGTTGAACCCGAGATCCTTTGGTGTGCGGGCTGAAGCTCTAAACATTGAGCACTCTGGCTAGGGCTAGATAAGTTTTTAACATTTGTTAGAGAGCAAATGTTGGTGGGATTTATGGCAAGGCCCTCTTCCTCCCCTGTGTTGTAGCAAACATGGAATAGTTTGCTCTGATTTGGAAGAAAATGCCATTAGCACCGCTGTTTTCTGCATTTCAGGGTTAATGTGTGAGTTTCCTCTGTGTGTGACAGACCTTTGTAAGCATCCTGACTCTTAGTCACTTGATAGGACCTATTATTTTTTAGAGTTCCAAGAAAAACCACCTCAATTTCCCTATATATGCTAATTTTTACATAGAATATTATTTATTAGTTAGATCTTCAGTCTTAACAAATTGTCCAAGATATGGTCAGAATAATTGAATAAATTTAGCCACTTACTCTGCCCATGATATTTTTTGTCGGGGAGTGTGTGGACTTGTGGAGAGAGTGGGAGTGCAGAGTGAGAGTTTGAACAGCTTACACGGTTAGTATTCCTTATTTAGCAATCATTCATTAAATGCTCAGAATGCCAAGTAGCATTGTCAATGCAGAAGAAAATATGTGTTTTCACTAGGTTGGGAAAAAGGCACACACTAGAGGGATCGTTCTGCAAGTCATCTGTGATCTGATGTCAGATGAGTTTTGATTTGATTGTGCTCGGTGAGAGCGATGCCAAAGCATGTGTGCCCTCTCTCGCTGACATTTATGCATTTTGTGTGTGTTAATAGCAAAAAGAAGTTGGCAGAGTTTCACAGTCTTTTGGTCTCCAAACAACATCTGCAGACAGAAGTGATCACTACCCTGGTAATTTGTAATATGTTCTTAAAACTAATCCTGGAAAATACGATGATTCCAGATCAGTAGTCTTGGTTACCCGTAAAAGAGGGGGCGTGTCCTGTTGTGTGGCCTGTGCTTTGCTGTGTGGAGCCCTGTTTGACTTGGAGGCAGCCTGGTGCTCCCTGGGGCAGCCTCCCAGGTCTTTAGGGTTCTTGGTTTCCATAATGAGAGCAAATGCAACCACCTTTCTTGAGGAGTCTTCTCATAATTAAGGGTCAATCCTTATTAAGGGTTATAAAATGTGTAAGTGTGAACTAATTGGAAAATAATTTAGGAGGTGTCTTTTTTTTTCCGAATGCCTCCTGGGTCTGTTAAGCATCGGGTGGCTGATTTTGCCGTGTTCCGTTTTCTCACTCTGGTTCTTTCCTCCAGCTGCAGACTCAGAGGCCCCAGTGTTTGAGATGCTGTACGAAAGAAACCCAGCGCACAGCCATTTCGAGCGGCGGCTGAACGTCAGCACCAGGCCCTTGAACATCGTCTATAATCCCCAGGCTATTAAAAAAGTAGCTGACTTTTTCTACAAGGGAAAGGTTCATACCTCAGGTTAACTCTTTTGTTTGTTTGCTCTAATGTTCCTTTCTCAAGACATCTTTCCTGTCATTTCTGGCGCTCTGGACAAGGCTTATTGCACATTCAGGTGGCCTGTAGTGGTAGAAAAGGCCTTAAATCAATATCCTTAAATATTTTCTTTTTCTTTGCCTCTATTTAGCAAACATTTTTTAATACTTCCCATTCCATTCGGATGGCGGTTTCCTTGGCTACCCAGGATATCTTAGATCACTTGAATTTAGGAGGCATGTCCACGAATTTCCTTCTAGGTGGCAGACAGGATCAGTGTCTGTTTTGCGTGCTTGGTGCAGCATTAAATGCTGCAAAGTTCATCATTGCCCTCTCCCACGTCACTGCCTTCATGTCTTCCTTTGTTTTCTGCAGTAGGTGCAGAAAAGGTACTTTTGTTGAAGGGAAATTGGTAAAACAATATTACTTGGCTGAATGTATCCTCTCCCTCCCTCTTATAATAATTAATGAAGCTGTTTTAGTTTTTGGTTTCTTTTTGAATTCTTTTCATGTAAATACTAGCCATACATGTCTTGGCTTCATTGCTCCTTCACTGATAGAATATAGAAGGCATTTCCCTCTAAATTCCATGTCTTCTTTCTTTTTTAAAAAAACAATATATTTTTATTGATTTCAAAGAGGAAGGGAGAGGGAGAGAGAGAGAAATGTCAACGATGATAGAGAATCATTGGCTGTCTCCTGCACATCCCCTACTGGGGATCGAGCCTGCAACCTGGGCATGTGCCCTTGACCGGAATTGGACCCAGGACCCTCAGTTTGCAGGCTGACGCGCTATCCACTGAACAAAACTGGCTAGGGCCCATTTCCTCTTTCAACATAATGTCAGGCTTTTAAAGTTTTGAAATAAAATAGTTTGGACTCTTTTAGACAATAATTCAAGAAATTCTAGCACCTGATGTACCTTGCCTGCCTTTCTCCTTCGGGTTGTCCCTCACCCATCTGTGCTTCGCTCCTGTTACCCTATATCAGGGGTGGGCAAACTTTTTGACTCGAGGGCCATAATGGGTTCTTAAACTGGAGCGGAGGGCCGGAACAAAAGCATGGATGGAATGTTTGTGTGAACTAATATAAATTCAAAGTAAACATCATTACATAAAAGGGTACGGTCTTTTTTTTTTTTTTTAGTTTTATTCATTTCAAACGGGCCGGATCCGGCCCGCAGGCCGTAGTTTGCCCACAGCTGCCCTATATAGTGCCAGGCCAGGCTGGAGGAAGGAGCTGTTGTCATAGACTGTTTTTTAGTTTTGGTGGAAATTCTTGGTGAGAACAGATGTCGCAGCGCTTTCGTCCACCACGCCATTTGAAGAGTCTTATTCTCCTGTCTGTTTCCAATCTTGCAGGCTTTGGTTATCAGTCTGAACTTGAGTTGAGAGTGGCTGAAGCTGCCCGAAGGCAGTACAACAAACTGAAGATGCAGACCAAGGCAGAAATCCGTCAAACTCTCGATCGTCTGCTAGTGGGTGACTTCATTGTAAGTGGCTATATGTAAACACTCTTGCGGGGCTGGGGAAGGGGCAGGTGTGCGCTCTGTCAAGTTCTTTACCTGTTTTGGATAAGCATGGTAGTATCAATACAATGAAACTATGAAATCCTTATCAGCTAGCAAAAAAAAAAAATCTTAGGTCTTTTACAGTCAGAGTTTAGTGAATTAAAAAATCAAAAATCAAAATGTATGTTTGTGATCAGATCATGTTTCTTCCTTGTACCAAATTTGGAACATTCTCAAGACTCATCTTTGTTCCATTTTCTAGACCTGATATTTTATAAAAATGTTTCACTTAAGAGTACCCCCTTTTCATTTACTGTTACCAGAAGAAAAATAACCAGATTTACCCCTCAGTTTCCACTCCAGGATATGATGGTCACTTTGTGATGCTAAGTGACCAGCTGATGCAAGGATGTCATAGCCAGTGAGAGCCAAAAAACATCAGTCCAGCCAAACTCAGTTTCCTAACGCTAGCATGGAGGTGCACTGCCGAGATGAGGCAGTAGATGGCGCAGTTAGAGTGTGGCTTCTTTTGGACAGTGTAGAGCGTGTTGGGGTGTAAGATGGCAGGACTGTTCTAAGTAAAAGGTTTCAGAGCCTGTGCATAGTGTGGGATGGAAAGTCAGCACTGTTTTCTGTTTCTGTGTGTGTGCTTCAACACAAATTACAGTTAGTGTCCTATTTTCTTAGACAAGGACTTCTTTTTGATAACATACACATTAGCTTTTATTACATACGTGTAATTGAGACCGTTTTAGTTGCAGGGAAGAAGAGGTGACAAATTCATGAGTTCTGTTTTTTTAAAATATGTTTCAAATGTTAAACCTTATGTTTTTCATTAATGTACTCTGGCTTTAAAGTCCATAGTTACTACCGGCTGTCCTATATAATAAAAACCTAATATGCTAAGTGTCGACCGTTTGACCATTCGACCAGTTGCTATGATGTGCACTGATCACAAGGGGGAAGACGCTCCGACTGTTAGGTTAGCTTGCTGCTGGGGTCCAGCCGATTGGGACTGGGTGACGTGGGCCAGACACGCCCTGGAGCCCTCCTAAGGTCCCTCTCCAGCCCCGATCGTGCACTGGTGGGGTCCCTTGGCCTGGCCTGCACCCTCTTGCAATCCAGGACCCCTCAGGGGATGTTGGAGAGCCAGTGTCAGCCTGATCCCCACAGGCCAGGCGGAGGGACCCAACCCGTGCATGTGCACTGGGCCTCTAGTGAATAAATAAAAATATTTGGATTTCTATGTTTAGTTCCATCATTTCTGCAATACTTCATAGTACTAAGTTATATAGATTTAGGAACAAGATCTTTCTTAAGCCATCAGTCATCACAATTAAAGAAAGGCTTGGGCCCTGACTTATAAAGCTGTTCAGTTTCAGCAATGTAGTTAAAAGTTATTTAATTGTAGTTTATTTTATTTTTACAGGAGGACAGTAAACGGTGGACTGTACGACTAGATATTTCTGCCCCTCAAGTGATATTTCCTGATGATTTCAAATTCAAGAATCCTGTGTTAGTTGTTGTGGATCTAGGAAGAATGCTACTGACAAACACCCAAGGTATAGTACGAATGGGAGTACTGAAAACATAACTTGGTAGGTTAATCTGTCTATGCTTAACCAAGTAAAGCTTAAAAAAAGGTTTATTAACATTTTAAAACTCCAAAGTTCATTTGTTACTTTAAAAATAACAGCTTTATTGAGATATATTTTAATATGTATAATTCATTCGTTTTTGGCATATTGCTAGAATTGTGCGTCTGTCACTGTTACCTAATTCCAGAACATTTTCATCCCAAGAAGAAATTTTAAACCCATTAGCAGTCACTCTCCATCACCCCCTCTCCCAGGCCCTGCCAACTACTAATCTTTCTATCTCTGTGGATTTCCCTGTTCTGAAGAAGAGGCGGCAGCGGGGAGAGGGGGGGGGGGGGGCTGGAATGGTTTTGAATTTTAGAGGATGTTTATTAAAGCTGGGGACAAGGAAGGGCTGGGGAAATGAGTCTAGGCTGGTCTGCTCTGGCTCACTAAGAAGTCCAGAGAAAAGGGGGCTTTGGGGACAGGCTCAGGGGGTTTGCCTGGGATGAACTGCCGCTGCCCTTTGCTGCCCTGGTTGCAAGCCTTATGGGGTCCCTTAGCATTTAGGAGGTGCATGTCTTTGGGGAAAGAAATGGGGGCGGGCATGGGTATGCTCCTGAGAGTCAGGGAGTGTGCCTGTTCTGAACAGTTTATAAGAACGGAATTATGCAATAGGTGGCTTTTTATGTCTGGCTTCTTTCACTTAGCGTAGTGTTTTCAGGATTTATCCACATTGTATCATGCATAAGTACTTCATTTCCACTTAATGGCTGAATAATATTCCTTGTATGATGGACATTTGTGTTGTTTCCACTTGTGGCTATTATGAATAATGCTGCTGTGAACGTTTATGGGTGGACTTTTGTGTAGACATTGTTTTCAGTCTCTTGGGTATATTTCAGTATGGAATTGCTGGGTCATATGGTGACTGTTGCCAAATTGTTTCCTAAAATGGCTGCACTGTTTCACTCTCTTACTAGCAGTGTTTTGAGGGCTCCAGTTTCTCTACATCCTCGCCAACACTTGTTATTATCTGTCTTTTGGATTATAGCCATTTATATGGGTGTGACATAGTATCTCATTGTGTTTTTTTAAATATATATATATTTTATTGATTTCAGAGAGGAAGGGAGAGGAAGAGAGAGATAGAAACATCAATGATGAGAGAGAATCATTGATTGGCTGCCTCCTGCACACCCCACACTGGGGGTGGAGCCCACAACCAGGGCATGTGTCCTGACTGGGAATCGAACTGTGACCTCCTGGTTCATAGGTTGATGTTCAACCACTGAGCCATGCCGGCCAGGCCTTTTTAAAATTTATTTTTTTCATTGTGATTTTTATTTGTATTTCTTATGTAACATTTTATATTTTAATGAACATTATTTCTCAGCATTTAATTTTAGGAATAGAGATTTAATCTACTTAGGGATATTTGGGACATATATAAAAAGAGATTACTGGCCCTGGCTGGTGTAGTTCAGTTGGTTGGAACATTGTCCTGTACACTGAAAGGTCGAGGGTTCAATTCCCAATTAGGGCACATACCCAGGTGTGGGTTCGATCCCTGGTTGGGGTGTCTAAGGGAGGCAACCAATTGAGGTTTCTCTCTCACATTGATGTTTCTTTCCTCTTTCTTCCTCCCTCCCTCTCTTTCTAAAATCAGTAAAATCATATCCTTGGGTGAGACTTAAAAATCCTATATAATAAAAGGCTAACATGCAAATTGACTGAACGGCAGAACGATGGGTCGCTATGACGTGCACTGACCACCAGGGGTCAGATGCTCAATGCAGGAGCTGCCCCTGGTGGTCAGTGGGCTTCCACAGGGGGAGTGCTGCTCAGCCAGAAGCCAGGCTCACAGCTAGTGAGCGCAGCAGCAGTGGTGGGAGCCTCTTCCGCCTTTGTGGTAGTCAGACATCCCCCGAGGGCTCCCAGACTGCGAGAGGGCACAGGCTGGGTTGAGGGGCACCCCCCCACCCCCCGAGTGCATGAATTTCATGCACTGGGCCTCAAGTAAATAAATAAAAAATAAAGAGAGACTCCTGGAAGGTAATTTCATGCTATTATAAAATCCCCAATATAGTCATTTTTATCTTGAGATGGGAGGGAAGAAAGAGAGGATTCATGGCATAGGAGAGATTAAGGAAATTAGGTGAGCAAACCCAGTGGTTTTTTTCTTTTTAAATGCTCACCCCTGGACATTTTTTCCATTGATTTCTGGAGAGAGTTGAAGGGAGGGAGGAGGGGGAAGGAGAGAGAAACATTGGCGTGAGAGGGACACATCGATTGGTTGCCTCCCGCATGCATTCCTATCAGGGCTGAGGAACCTGCAACTGAGATATGTGCCCTTGACTGGGAATCAAACCCCTGACCCTTTGTTCCTCGGGCCAACATTCTAACCACTGAGTAACTGGCCAGGGCCCCAGTGGTGTGTTTTTGTAATTGTCTTAACTCTGCTCGGCTGTACAAGAGAATGTGAACACTGGGGCTAGAACATGAAATATTGAGAAATCGCTGATTGCGCAGCACTGATCTAGGTGCTGGGATACTGTGTTGAGTAAGACAGATGAGGCCTCTGTTCTTTTGGAACATTCTAGCGGGGGGAACAAAATGAGCACACAGACAAAAACAGGAAAAAGCAAAGACTTGTGGAGAGTGATGTAAAAAGGGTTGGAGATAGCAGCTCAGGGCAGTGCAGCTCATGGTGGGGACACAGTTTGGGGTAGCAGCTTGCTGGTTTGTGCACCCCGATATGTGTCCCTATGTATACAGCAGGTCTCTATGTTTTCTCATGTTTATATACTTGCTCTTTGCGTTTTGATTTCCAAATAATAGGTAAGTTCACACTGAGAAAAATGGTAAATACAGAATATCAGCTTCAAGTTTTTGTCCATTTATTTTTATTAAATTGGGGTTGGTTGATTCTCTACTTCTCTTGATCATTACCTTAAAGAAAAGAAGGCAAGAGCAGACATAGACTTTGAATCCTCTCTTTTTTACCTGCAGATGACTCTGAGAGGAAGAGTGTGGATGAGTCAGCCTCTGAAGAGAATCAGTTTAGTGATGATGAGTATATGACCCCTCTTGCCACACCTCCTAACACCCCACCCCCTGAGACGAGCAGCAGCAACGAGGAGAAAACACCTCCATTTTCTATCAGCGAAGAGCAGCTCCAAGCACATCTGTTGAGCACAAAGATGTATGAGAGGTACTCCCTGTCGTTTATGGACCTCCAGATCATGGTGGGGCGAGTGAAGGACAATTGGAAGCATGTCCAGGATATCGATGTGGGGCCAACCCACGTGGTCGAGAAATTCAATGTTCACCTACAGTTAGAACGCCGATTGATTTATACTTCAGATCCCAAGTACCCCGGAGCCGTGCTCTCAGGTAACCTGCCTGACTTAAAGATCCACATCAATGAAGATAAAATATCCGCCCTAAAGAATTGCTTCGCTCTCCTCACCATGCCAGAAATGAAGACTTCTGACTCTCAGATCAAAGAGAAGATTTTCCCCCAGGAGGGTCAGCGGGGAACTTTGCAAGACTCTGTCATGAATTTAACCCAGAGCATCGTGATGTTGGAGCAGCACACCCGGGAGGTTCTGGTGGAGTCACAGCTCCTCCTGGCCGAGTTTAAAGTGAACTGTATGCAGCTTGGTGTGGAGAGCAACGGCCAGTACATTTCCGTGCTCAAGGTGTTTGGGACCAACGCTCACTTTGTGAAGAGGCCTTATGATGCCGAAGTCTCCCTAACTGTTCATGGTTTGCTCCTGGTGGACACCATGCAGACATATGGTGCAGATTTTGACCTTTTGATGGCGTCACACAAGAACTTGAGCTTTGATATCCCAACAGGAAGCCTCCGGGCTAGCAGGTCCCAGTCTCCTGTCTCTGGATCCAATGTGGCCCCCTTCACTAATGTTGTCACTGGGAGCGACCCGTCAGCGGCTAGTGTCTCACTTGACAGAGTTCTCACCAAAGAACAGGAGTCCCTCATTAAATTGGAGTATCAGTTTGTGAGTTCAGAGTGCCCATCAATGAATTTGGATAGCACTCTCCAGGTGATTTCATTGCAGGTAAATAATTTGGATATTATTCTAAATCCAGAGACAATTGTGGAGCTGATTGGTTTTCTTCAAAAATCCTTTCCCAAGGAAAAGGATGATTTGAGTCCCCAACCTTTACTGACTGACTTTGAAAGAAGCTTTAGGGAAGAAGAAACTTACCAAGCTACATATGAACAAAACACCGAGGTTGCAGTGGAGATCCACCGACTTAACTTACTGCTCCTCCGGACAGTGGGAATGGCGAATGGAGAGAAATATGGCAGAAAAATTGCGACTGCTAGTATAGGTGGCACCAAAGTCAACGTCTCAATGGGGAGCATGTTTGACATGAATGGTTCTCTCGGTTGTTTGCAGCTTATGGATTTGACACAAGATAATATTAAGAACCAATATGTTGTCAGTATCGGGAATTCCATGGGCTATGAAAATATCGTCAGCGACATCAGTTACTTTGAATCTGTATTTGTCAGAATGGAAGAGGCAACCCTCCATGAAGCGTTGAGTTTCACATTTGTGGAGAAATGGAAGCAGGAATGTTTTCTCAACCTCAAGATGGCTTCCCTGCATTATAACCACTCTGCTAAATTTTTGAAGGAGTTGACGTTGTCCATGGATGAACTGGAGGAGAATTTTCGAAGTATGCTGAAAAGCGCAGCCACCAAAGTCACCACCGTGCTCGCTACCAAGACAGCTGAGTACAGTGAGATGGTGTCACTCTTCGAAACTCCAAGGAAGACGCGGGAATCCTTTAGCTTGGAAGACAATGAGATCTATGGGTTTAGCCCAGCTGCCTCTCATGCTGACACTGTAAAGCTAATCTTGAACATAAACATTGAATCGCCAGTTGTTTCTATCCCTCGGAAGCCCGGGAGCCCAGAGTTGTTGGTAGGACACTTGGGACAGATATTCATCCAAAATTTTGTGGCAGGAGATGATGAATCCAGAAGTGACCGTCTGCAGGTGGAAATCAAAGACATCAAATTGTACTCTTTGAATTGCACCCAGTTGGCAGGCAGAGAGGGTCCTGGGTCTGACATAAGCCGGGCGTCTTATCCTCCCTCTGGGTCTGCCAGTACCAACAGCCAGGAGGAAGCCCATTTCACCCGACATGATTTCTTTGAATCTTTGCATAGAGGTCAAGGTGAGGAGTATTAATCATGTCTCATTTTATTTAAAGGCTAGAGGCCCGACGCATGAAATTGGTGCAAGAGTAGGTCTTCCTTCCCCTGGCTGCCTGCACCAGCTTCTCTCTGGCACCCGGGACCTGGGCTTCCCTCGCAGCTCCGTCTTCCTCTGGATGGTCGTCCGGTCTAATTAGCATATTATGCGTTTATTATTACAGATTCCAAACCCAGCTCATGTATACTTTGTGTAAAGCAACAACAAAAACCTTTTTTTTTGAATTATCCCCAGTTACTATTTAAGAAATCACACTGGACTCTTAATAGAATGCTTCATATTAGGTTGATATGTTTTCAGCTTTTCCATCCAATGCCATATTTGGTGAAATAATAATTTTTTAAAGTGGCCCCCTTTGAAATTGGGTGAGTACTTATATATAGGGATGTTTCAGGAGTGGATTCTGTGAAAAGTACTGTTTAATTTGGTCAAATACATCTGCTTTTTTAATTTCTAAGCTGTAGGTATTTCCTAGTTAAATGTCGTAGTCCAAGGCAGCTAGAGGGATTGACATAATAAGAATCTGAAACTTAGTCTGTGGATGTTATGTCCTCTTTTTAAAAGTGTCCTGCCATCTTTTGTAATGGGTTGGTTCAGGGTTCTAGGAATAATATGCCCAATCTGATATGCTAAAACCAAACAGTTCAATCTGTTGGTCTTGGCATCCTCGGAAATCAGGTAAGCCCTGGAGCCTGGCTTTATTCATTGGTGAAGAAATAATGCCTTTGAGGAATTCTTCCTCTGTGCTTCTCAGATGTTAATTCACTGATTATTTCCATGCTTACCCAACGATTGCTTTCTCTGCTTGTTATACAAGCTGTCACTTAGAACCTTGTATTGTCCCGATTCTGACTTGGGCCCGTTAAGAGGAATCCACCTATGTCTGCAAGCTGGGTAAGGATGAGCAAGTTGGTTTGAAAAATGCCAGCTCAGGGCTATGAGAAGCTTATTGTAAACCCTGGCCTGGATTCATGTTCACCACATTGTATTTTGAAGCAACCAAATGGAGCATGTCATGAAAATATTGTTTCTTTTTGTGTATAAATTGATCTTGTGCCTCTGCTTGCTCTGAGTTTTGATCTTGGGATAGTCATCAAAGTTTGTGTTCAATCATGGACCTCCTGCTCTATTTCCTATATCCTGCTCTTAATTAGCGATAACGCGGTAGGTAATAGTGTTTTCAGACTGTCATTTCCTCTCTCTTATGCCAGCCTTTCACATCCTGAACAACACCACCATTCAATTTAAACTGGAGAAGATCCCTATAGAGAGAGAATCTGAACTGACTTTCTCCCTTAGTCCAGATGACCTGGGAACTTCTAGCATCATGAAGATCGAAGGGAAGTTTGTCAATCCAGTTCAGGTAAATACCTTGTTAATTTTCATGTCCAGACAGTTACAGTCACCTATTTTATATTTAGAATATATATGTTTATATATTTTCATACTATATATAAAGTATTGGAAGGAAAATCTATAAATTCAAGGAGATATCATTAATGCATATCAGTATTGATAACTTGTTCTAGTCAACATGGAGTCCTTTTAGTGTGGTCTTTTATCCCTGGGGAATCAGTCTTATCAGCCGTCTTCTTGTGGAGAAGGGGTGTGTTTTATAGAGGAAGAGGGCAGATCCTGAATTCCATTGCCATTCAGAAACGAGGAAAATTATTGCTTAAAAAGTCAGTGTCTCTTTCCCAGGAGGACATAATTCTTGTCTCACTCTGGCATACTTGGCCCAGCCTATAAAATAATCTGATGATATCTAAGCTGTTGACAGATCCTTTCAGGGGAGAATTAGAATTATTCTTGCCCACTTTGAAATGAAATGGGCCTGGATGGCGATTTCTTATGTGTGTGTGTGTGTGTGTGTGTGTGTGTGTGTGTGTGTGTGTACATACATTTGTCATCCCCTTTCCTTTAAAAGTGTAATTTTTCCTGCTTTCATAGGGATGAGAGAAAAGAGCATAACATTATAAAACAACAAGGACAGGCAGGATCTTAGGACAGTGGATCCTAAGCTTGGGCAGTAAGTGGTCATCAGTCTGTCAGGAGTGCTAACAGAAGGTGTGTACTTTTTCATATCAGTGGTTCTTGAATATAAGTCTTTGGGATTTCTATTTGTTATGTGTGTGTGTGTGTGTGTGTGTGTGTGTGTGTGTGTGTGTGTGTACATACATTTGTCATCCCCTTTCCTTTAAAAGTGTAATTTTTCCTGCTTTCATAGGGATGAGAGAAAAGAGCATAACATTATAAAACAACAAGGACAGGCAGGATCTTAGGACAGTGGATCCTAAGCTTGGGCAGTAAGTGGTCATCAGTCTGTCAGGAGTGCTAACAGAAGGTGTGTACTTTTTCATATCAGTGGTTCTTGAATATAAGTCTTTGGGTGATAGAACTGTCCCCAAAGCTTTTCTCTGCATTTTCATCTTAAATCTAGCACATAATGTTAATTCTATTGAATTATATTGACTTATTTTTATAGTTATTATTGCTTTACTATAGTTTTTGATGATATTCTTTATTATAAATGATTTTAAATTATTATTTAAAATATCTTATTATGAAAAACTTTAAACATACACAAAAGTAGAATATCTAATGAACCTTATGCACCCAAAACTCAGATTTTAAGGCAAATCCCAGACCTCATGCCATTTTTATCTATATTTTTGGAATGTATCTCTACAGACTACATACATTTTTGACACACCTACAATAATGTTATCATGTCTGGTGAAATAAATGAGGATTTCTTAGCATCATTAAATTTTAATCCATTTTTCAAAAATGTCTTTTCACTTTAGGCTTGTTCAAATCAGGGTCCAGACAAGGTCTGCACGTTGCATTTGTGGGTCTCTATTAATTTAGGTTCCCTCTCATTTTTCCCCCCAGGCTATTATTTTGTTGTGAAAACCAGGTCAGTTGCCCTGTAGAATGTCCCACCTTCTGGATTAGCTGTTTGTTTGGTGTGTTATTTAACTTGTCCCCCCACATTTCCTGTAAACTGTAACTTAACTCTACAGATTTTACTGGATTCAGGTTCAATTTTTGTTGTTTTGTTTTGTTTAGGCCAGACACTTCAGAGCTAGTGCCGTGGACTTCATAGTGCATTGTGTCAGGAGACATGTAATGTTTGGTTGTCCCTCAGTGATGCTAAGATTGGTGATTGTGTTCCGGTGGCAGGAACCTCATCCCTTCATTGCAAAATTCTCGTTCATTCATTCATAGAAGAGCTTATTCTACATGGATGAACCGTGATGGGATAAATTATTTAATTAGGGGTTACAAAATGATAACTTTCTAATTTTATCATTTTTATATCTGTTTGGAATTCCTCTGTTAAAAAATTGCTCTTAAGTAAATAAAAAACTTGCTTGAAAGTATTTTAAATGAGAACTTGTAATTAAAAACAAAATAAGGGAGAAAGGAAACATAGGTAGTAATAGATCATTACTATTACTATTAAAGAGCACTCTCTATTTGTTTAGCTGTAAACACAGGTGGTTATGCTGCCTGGTGATGATCAGTGGTTTTAGAACCGTGGATCTTGTTTCTGTGGTACCACAGGGACTTGTAGCAGCATTCCCTTCAGTTTCTGCAGTTGTTCTTGTGTGGTTAGGAAGAGTGATCAGGCCTACAACCAGTTGCACTTATTGAACACTTATTGTATATAGGTTATTCCATGAGGTACTGGGGGAGGCCTTTGAATAGACAGGGTCAGAGAGAGTTAAGGACAGAAAAGAAACAAAGAGAAAGTTCTTGCCATATAACTTCTTTGGAAACCCATAAAAGGCAACTTGGGTAATTTTTGGGCAGTGCAGCTGAGTGCAATTAATGATGGTAACAGGATAACTGATTTTTTTTCTTTGCATACAGGTGGTGTTAGCGAAGCATGTGTATGAGCAGGTTTTACAAACACTGGACAATCTCGTGTATAGTGAAGACCTGAATAAGTTTCCAGTCAGTGCCGCCTCCTCACCTTGCCCTAACTCTCCTCTGCCTTCCCTCAGTACCTGTGGAGAACCTTCCCTTGAAAGGAAGGAGAATGGATTGTTCAGCCACTCCAGCCTTTCTAACTCTTCTCAGAAGTCCTCGTCTGTGAAGGAGGTCAGATCTTTTACCCAGATTCAAGCCAACTTTTGTATATCAGAGCTTCAAGTTCAGCTAAGTGGTGATCTGACCTTGGGGGCCCAGGGGCTTGTGAGCTTGAAGTTTCAGGATTTTGAGGTGGAATTCAATAAAGACCATCCTCAGACCTTATCCATTCAGATTGCCCTGCGTTCTCTGCTGATGGAAGACTTATTGGAGAAAAATCCAGATTCTAAATATAAGAACCTGATGGTGTCTCGGGGAGCGCCTAAGCCGTCAAGTTTAGCACAAAAAGAATATCTCTCTCAGTCTTGCCCTTCGATATCCAATGTGGAGTATCCTGACATGCCTCGCTCGCTGCCTTCCCACATGGAAGAAGCTCCTAATGTCTTCCAGCTGTATCAGAGACCTACCTCGGCGTCCAAGAAGAAGCCAAAGGAAGTCCAAGACCAGGACTGTCCCATGACCCCACCTCCTTCTCCAACAGTAGACGAGCCCAAGACGCTTGCTGGAAAGAGTAAATTTGATGATTCCTTGGTCCACATCAATATATTCTTAGTGGACAAGAAACACCCAGAATTCTCTTCCATGTACAACCGAATTAACCGGAGCGTTGATGTTGATTTTAACTGCTTGGATGTGCTCATCACACTGCAAACTTGGGTCGTGATACTAGATTTTTTTGGAATTGGTTCCACTGCAGACAACCATGCAATGAAGGTACCTACGCCTGAGGACCTTCTACAAAACGTGAAGTCAGAAGCAAATGCCCTGCCAGAGCCTGAACTTCAGGATCCAGTTAACACCAGGCTGGATCTCAAGGTGTCAGCTCCCTTTCACTCCTTGAAGTTCGAAGAATGAATTTTAGTTTGTTTATTGAAATGCGATCATTGTGCATTTACTCTAGAAAATAGATCCATTGGCAGGGGAGCTATATGTATCTGTTACAAAAGGGTAGACAATGGCTTAGAAAAGGTTTGAGTGTAAATCCCATCTGGTGGCAGGGAAAGTAAACGGTTTAAAAAACTTTCTTTGGTTTGTATAATTCAGTGGAATTACTTAGTTCCTCTGAGCCTCAGTTTTCTCATCTTCCATCATCTAATTAAGATAACAGATGTAGCTGGTTTCATAAGACAACAGGACTATAACTGCCCCTCAAAAATAGACTTTTTTAGAATAAGAACTTTAAAAAAATTTTTAATGTAAAGATTTTCAAATATATCACAGAGAGAATCTTCTTACCTAATAATAGACAAGCATGTAAATTGACCATACCTTCGCTACACTTACCAGCCAGTCGGGAGAGTATGCAAATTAACCTAACAAAGATGGCGGTTAATTTGCATACGTAGACTCCAAGCGGTGGAGTGAAGCCTGACAGCCCCGGGGCCGGTGGAGCAGCGAAAGTCTCACGGCCGCAGGGCCGGCTCCAGCTGGAGCCCGGCCAGAGCGAAGGCCTGGGTGCCAGGTGCCAGAGGAAAACCGGTGCCAGCAGCCAAGGGAAAGGAAGGCCTATTGCATGAGTCTCTTTGTGCCACAGGCCTCTAGTCTATATATATAAAAGGCTAATATGCAAAGTGTCCCCTGGGGAGTTTGACCGGGAGACCGGGAATTTGATCGCTTGCTATGACATGCACTGACCACCAGGGGACGGCGTGGAATGAAGGGAGGCCCTGGCCGGCAGCCAGAAGGCCCCTATTGGCCCTGATTGCTGGCCAGACCTGGGGACCCTATCCATACATGAATTTTGTGCAACGGGCCTCTAGTAGTATAATGAATGCCCATGTACCAAAACCTGTGGGAATCATCACATTTACTTTTCTCTTTGCTGAATTATTTAAAGCAGATTCTAGGTATCATTTCATCTCTACAAACTTCAGTCTTCATTCCTGAAAAATATAGACTTTTAAAATATAACTACAATGCATTGTTACATCTAACTACCTTAGCAAGAATTTCTTGGTACTACGTATTCCCTTATTTTCTCAAAAATGCTCATTTACTTGTGCATTGTAGAGGAATGAACGATTTAAGAAGCTTCATGTCTTTCCTTTGAGGTCTACAATACAGTGGAATGCTTTGCTTTTCTGAGCCATAGTTTACTCATCTACAAAATGAGGAGAATTAAAAGGACATTTGAATCTTTTGAATGGAGATTCAAATAAGGTTCACATGTTACAGTTGCTGTCATGTCTCTGAAATCTGTTAATTAAGCCAGTTTTCCTTCTCCTTTATTCCCCCCATGCAGTTGACTTGTAGAAACTGCAGTGTGCTGCAGGGTGTCCCACATCTCAGATTTGCCATTTGATTCTGTTATCTTCTAATTTTAGAAATGGAAGTTAGTTCTAGAGACTTGATCAGATTCAGGTTCGAGTTTTTGGTAAAAACATTTTTTAGGTGGTGCTGAGTGCATCCTATTACTTTACGCCAGGAGGTATAAGACATCTGGTTGTCTCTCTTTTAGTGATGCCCCAATTCATGCTAAGATAGGGGGTTCAGGTGGTGACAGCATAGACAAGCAGCCATAGACAAGACACTGCAGAGCCTGGGTTGTAGATTGCCCCTTTGAGTTCCTATCTTATCAGCTCTCTCCTTAGTCCTTAGATTATGGTTTGACTGGTTGAAGAAAGCTAAAATGAAATTGGCATCAATTTGAAGTTTTACCTTTCTGCTTCTTCCGTGACTTTGTTCTGTTGTTCTGTTAAAGGACACCCTTCCCCGCCCTCCCCCCCTCCTAGTAACATTTGTCTAACTTTGTCTTCTGTGTGCTTAGGTTCATTCACTCTCTCTCGTGCTGAATAAGACCACCAGTGAGCTTGCTAAAGCAAATGTGTCCAAATTAGTGGCACACCTGGAAATGATTGGTAAGTCGGGAAAAATCAAACTTGCAAAATCTGGTAAGAATTTGAACATCTTGCTCACAAATCTAATTGTCCTCACATGCTGAGTAAGGTGTGGAATCAATGGCTTGATTGCGCTTATAGGCCTGGCCATGGTTTATGACATTGATTCTCAGATGCTTCCTTATGGATGAGAATCATCTGCTCATCTTGTTAAAAATGCAGGTGTCTGGCACAGTTACCCCCCTCCCGCCCCCATCTCAAGAATCTGATTTAGTAGGTTGGGATGGGGCCCTGGTGTCTGTGGTTTTAACAAACTCTGTCTGGTGATTATATAATTTTTTTTGGTCTAAACTGGGACATTTTTGAGAGTGAAAGGAGGCATTATTAATGATTACATCTGGGGAACGATTATTCGCTAATTACACCTGGTGTGTAACAGGCTGTTTCTGGGAAAATGGGGCATATGTTCATTCGATCTATTGCAGTAAAGAGGGGGAGTTACCAACAGGGGGTATGATTTTAGGCAGGAGGATACTGTAGCAAACCTGGCATTCTTTTTTTTTTAAACCCTCACCTGAGGATGTGTTTTTACTGATAGGAGAGAGAGAGAGAGAGAGAGAGAGACAGACAGACAGACAGACATTGATGTGAGAGAGAAACATCTATCGGTTGCCCCCTTATGATCAGGGATGAAACCTTTTGGTGTATGGGATGACACTCCAACCAACTGAACCACCCGGCCAGGGCCCTGGCATTCTTTCCAGTGGGACTCTGTAAGTTGCAATCCTTATAGAAAATCTGTGATCAGCTACATCAAATTTTAAATAGTAGGGATCTCTAAAGTGAATAAAAAACTATTCCTTCCTTAAGGACTAGGTAATGAAATATGGTCGACTACAAGGCTCAGATGTTGACCCTGTGGTTAAAAACAAGAATGTCTTTTGGGGGAGGAATAACTGAAATTGAGGTGTTTTTGCCTGGTATAAATCAGTGTCTAAAAGATGCCTAGCAGAGATAGTTCTTTGAAATTGGAGAAGCTTGGGTATTTCTTTGGGGAAATTAAGAATAAAATATTAGTATGTGCTTTTGACTCATTGGGAGCTGAATTGGTCATCTGTATATATAAAAAGCCATCACACGCTGGGCCTCTAGTTTTATATTGCTAATTACGATGATAAAATTTTACAGAAGCAACAGTTCAGCATATTTCTTTTTACTATTCACCCCCTGTTGAGAATGACTCAGTAGAGGTTCACTGCTCAGATGCCTGAGTTTCAGCAACCTTCTTTCTGCCCACCTTCCAGGGGCCTCCCTGCTGCAGTGTCGGAGTCTTTAGTGTCTATCTCATTAATGCTGTTTTTATTTATTTTTTATTAAATCATACCAAAATCCACTTAAGGTTGCTTGAATATCTGACACATGTCTAATACTTCCTTTTTCATTTTTTTTATCCATAGTACAATGAATAGAACTGAGGATATTTCACTAGTTCTAATTAGGAGTCTACTCTCAGAATGGATCATGCTCCTATCTGTAGTTGTAAATGCTTTTCTCTTTAAATTGTGTACACATTTAGTTTTATTTCTTTCCTATTGCAAATGTTCAAGTGTGATGTTGCTGTGTCATTTCAGTCCCCTGCGGACTTTTGCACTGAGATTACTTGAAACGTTGCATAAAACATTTTTTCTGGGTGTGTTGGGATGCAAAAATTTGTTTTTGCCATGTAGTTTGAGTAAATGGTGGGAAGTGTGAGGCATGTGTGTGTCAGTTTTTGTTTCAGACACGTTGAAGGTGTGAGACAAAACAGGGTACATAACGTGTTCTAATCTCACATCCCTAGACGGAGACCTGGCCTTGCAGGGCAGCATCGGGAGCCTGTCTC
>NW_006293088.1:4832135-4869388 GCF_000327345.1 Myotis davidii | reverse complement strand
TCACCACCAGTGGGCAAGAAGCACTCATCTTCCAGACTTTTAAGTAAAAACCTCCATCTTTCTCACTTGACATTTTGTCATTATTGCTGGCTGTTTCAAATTCGTGATGACTAATCAATGAAGAAAAGACTTAGAAAATTTACCTTCTTACATAAAACTGGTATGATCTAGTGGTGAGGAATCCTGATTCCTATTGAAATGGATCTGTGCTGAAGTGGGCTCCTCAGGTTTCATAAACAGATGGGCATGATTGAAATACTTCTGATTACTAAAATCCCTGGGCTCATGCCGCTCTCCCCTAACTGGTTATGGGATCTTAGGCAACTCATTTCATCTCTGTGCATCTGTTTTCCTCTCTAAATGTTGAGGGACTAAGATCAGTTTCCATCAAGCTGTAAACATTCTAGAATGATTGCAGCCTGAGAAAGTTGTTGAAGATATAGGTGTTAAATTACATTGTGCATTTTTTTCTGTAGAAACTATCTATATTGAATCTTTTCAGTTTTAGAATTTAGAAGGTATCTTTAGGCCTACATAGTTATTAAAAGGCAGAAAGTTTAAAATGGTGGTTTTTCAACCTTTTGGGA
This sequence comes from Myotis davidii, assembly GCF_000327345.1. Taxonomy (NCBI): domain Eukaryota; kingdom Metazoa; phylum Chordata; class Mammalia; order Chiroptera; family Vespertilionidae; genus Myotis; species Myotis davidii. The sequence goes on along the minus strand of NW_006293088.1, from coordinate 4,868,801 downwards.
AGCTGTTAGAAAATATAAATATCCAGCTATAACCCCTAATATTTTGGTGTAGGGTAATGCTCAGTCCTCCCCGCCCCCCAACTTGCCATAGTGATTCTAATGTTCAACCAGAACTGAGAAAACCTGTTTCTAAAGATATCGGGGAACTTTTTCTTTCATTTTCAAGGGGAGTATGTCATACTGTACTGAGCATTTAGATTGATTAGTTTCTATTGTTACCTGCCACAGTGGTGTGGTTCTGTAATAAATGAGATAATTAATATAAAACTCTTAATTCTCTGTCTGTCACAGAATAGGTGTTTAGCTAATGTGAGATCCTTTCCCCAGTGACTGTATCCTGTATATTAATTTATTATTATGACACCATGCTCCGTACTCTAGTAAATTAAAAATCGTTAGTAAGGTTTTCTAATTTGTCTTGGAATGTAGATGCTAAGCCTCTTTGGCCTACATTTCACTGGAGTTAAATTCTGCCTCCAGAAGAGCTTTCCCCAGGAACATTGGTTTGGTTGCCCAGTTTTCTTACACATTGTTTCATGTCTTATTTTTATTATCTTCTAAACCCATATTGTCACAATCGTTGCTAGAACAGAGTGAGCAGGAATAATTGCTTTTCCTTAAAGGCCCAGGTCAGAGGTCTGAACCACAGGTGGCTTGTGAGTGAGTTCTGGAATCCAGAGTGAGTGAGTGCCTGGAGGTGCCCACCTGTGTATAGCCCTGGCCGTCTCACACCAGCCTTTTATTGCACATTCTCAACACTTGCCGAACGAAGCTCAGAAAGGGAGTGGTTATTGGAGTTCACTTTGTAAAACTTGATGTGGATTTCCATTTTAATCACTAAGTGTGTTCTCTAGGGAAACCCCTAGCTCAATCCAGGTTGTCTTCAGATACTAGCTTGTATCTGGCTGCCGTGAGTCACGTTTTCGCCGTTTCTAGGTATGGACGGCCCGACCCTCTGCTGCGGAGGGAGCACGACATTCGCGTGAGCCTCCAGATGGCCTCGGTGCAGTACGTGCACACCCAGCGCTTCCAGGCGGAGGTGGTGGCCTTCATTCAGCACTTCACTCAGCTGCAGGACGTCCTGGGGCGCCAGCGGGCCGCGATTGAGGGCCAGACGGTAGGCAGTCTCATTTCTCCAAGTTGCCTTTTCAGTTTGACTGATCAGTGGAACTTTTAAGCCTCTAAAGCTAAACCTGGACAATTTCACTCAAGGTAATTAGATAACTTAATGCTTACTGATGTCCTCCATGTAGCTGGTTATCTATAGAAATCTTGCTGTGATCTGAGACTTACATTTCTTATTCATTGGATTGTGTTCTAGTTACCTTTAAAGTTTAGCTTTAACTTTCTCTAAAAATGATTCATGAAATTTATGGATAACACTTAATACTCTGGCCCTTCTAGGACTTTAGTGAGGATTCTTCTACTGGAAAGTGGTCCTGAATAATGTATATAAAGAGGGTTTTTTTCAAATAGAATTAGAAATTCCCAAACTGCTTCTGGCACCCTTACTGTCTTGGGAGTCTTTCCATGGCACATGCTGGGCCAAAAGACACACCTAATGGCTTCCCATTTACGAAGTAATTAAGACTAAACAATTAAGTAAGTACATATGTCCTAACACTTAGTAGCTTTTTGAAAAATAATAACACATAAGTGAAAGAATAATATTTTTATTTCATTCTCAAATAACCACAAATTCTCAAACTTGGAATTGGATTGGACATGACAGCCCTCATTTCCTGTTCTGCATTTACTTTCTCATGGTTCTTGCTTTTTGTCACAGCAGCTGCTTAAGACCTAGCTTCACAAAGATGAGACATCATTGAAAGGATGTCACAGGATTTAGTATTGAAAATGAACTAGCTCAAGCTAGTGGTTTGCATTTTGCGGTGTCTGACAGATGACATGTTTACCTAAAACTTTAACATGGCCTGGCAGCCCACTTGTGAGTGGGCAGCAGCATCCTGCAGTGTCTTGGTGCAGTTTGGGAATCACAGAAAAACAATTATAATGTAGTTCTATTTTTTTAAAATATATTTTTATTGATTTCAGAGAGGAAGGGAGAGGGAGAGAGAGCTAGAAACATCAATGATGACAGAGAATCATTTGTTGGTTGCCTCCTGTGCCCCCCCGCCCCTTCCCCACTGGATTGAGCCTGAAACTGGACATGTGTCCTGACGGAATTGAACCATGTGCCCTGGTTTGTAGGTCAATACTCAATCACTGAGCCACACCGGCCAAGCTATGACTTGCTTTCTTTGGTCACTGTGTTAATAAGATTCATTCAGATTTATTACATGTGATTGCATTTCATTTATTTTCACTGTTAAATTTCATTGTATATAATGACACACATGGTTTATTCACTTTCCTGTTGAACACTTGGGTTGTTTACAGTGTCTCCCAATGTACATGTATGTGTTAGAGAGTTTTTCTGAGATACTTCGGAGTGGAATTTTTGGGCCAGAGAATTGCACATATTTCTCTATAAGATAATGCCAGGTTGTTTTCAGAAATGGCACCTCCATTACATACTGCCATGGATAATGTGTAAGAATTCCTTGTCATTCATATCTTTGCCAACACTTGTCAACCTTTTTGTTTTGGGCTGGCTACGAGTGTAAAATGGTATTGTGGTCTACATATGCTTTTAAAAAAACCTTTTAAATTGAGGGAAAGCATATAGTTCATATAGGGAAGTACAGAAAGTGTGTTACCTTCATGCATACACTTTGGGAATAACCCTTTTTCATAATCTTTTTCCATTTTGCTTTGCATTTTTCATAGCAATTCTGTTTAATAATAACTATGTAATCCAGAAAGTTAGTTTACTTAACCATTTTCTTATAATGCTTCCATGAATATCTTTGTGCCCATAGTTTATTTTTGAATGCTTCTGAATTATAGGTTTGAATCCTGTAAATGGTATTGAATACCTAAGTGGTATTATTTTATAGGATTGAATCCTATAAAGTCATGAACATTTTTTGTGACCCTCAGTTCAACTTTGCTAAATGTTGTCTGGTGGAATTATGTACATTTAAAACAATTATTTTTACATGTGTTTAAACTGTAATAAGTAATTGTGAAGAACCAGTTGGGTTAGGAAAGTACACACTGTGCATTACAGAGTAATTGGGTTTAACTTCCTGGGGAGGAAGAAATTAAATAGGTAAGTTTTAAATGATACAAGACAAGCGGAAGGTAAAGGCATATTTTTCTGTTTTGAATCGTGCTAAATGTGTGGCATTTGAAGAAAAGCCAATCTTCTCAAGGATTTGTAACCTAGCTGTTTGAATTATTTAGATTTACAGAGAGAGCTAAAGACCTACTTTGTTGCAGAGAAGATTAAGAGGTTATTTTGTTTGAAATTTAAATTCCTTTCTCCTAATATTGTACTGATGACAGGTGGTATTGTCTACCTTTGACTTGTACCTGAATTTCTAGTCATACATTTTCTAATGTCTACAAATACTGATCCAGTGGGACTTTAAATTTCTTTTTAATCATTTTTTACATTTAAAAAAAATTTTTTTTATTGACTTGAGAAAGAGAAAAGGCAGGGGAGGGAGGCAAAGAGGGAGGGAAGGAGGATGCTTGAAATTAGAAGAACATCATTTACCTAAATCATGTACCTAATTTAGGCCAAAGAGAAATGTTTTCTTTCTTTATTTTTTAAAATACATTTTTTTATTGATTTCAGAGAGAAAGGGAGAAGAAGAGAGAGCAGCATCAGTGATGAGAGAGAATCATTGATTGGCTGCCACCTGCTCGCCTTACACTAGGGATCGAGTCCACAACCCGGGCATGTGTCCTCATTGGGAATCTAACCGTGACTTTCTGATTCATAGGTCGATGCTCAGCCTTTGAGCCATGCCAGCAGGGCTCTTTATTTTAATTTAATTTTTTTTGTTTATCCTCACCTGAGGATATTTTTGCCATGATTTTTAGAGAGAGGGGAAGAGAAGGAGGAAGAGGAAGAGAGAGGAAGAGACATGGAGGGGAGGGAATGAGACAAATACATCCATGTGAGAGAGACACATGCCTCCTGCACATGCCCCACCTGTGGCCGGGGATTGAGCCTGCAAGCCAGGTATGTGCCCTTGACTGGGAATCCAACCTGTGACCCTGTGGTCCAAGGGCCAATGCTCTAACCACTGAGAAAAATCGGCCAAAAATATAGCTGTTTCCTTTATTTTTTACCCCAGAAGTATGATACAGATATCCTGTGTCTTCTACTTTACATGGTGCCTCTCATATTAAACTTGTTTATTCACTGAGGAACTGGAGTACAGAATTTTGGTGGAGTTAAGACATTCACTTTAGAAATCTTGGGACAGGAATCTGGAGTCTAGGTGTTGCCACTATAAGCTGTGTGACCAGCGGCAAGTTATTTTTCTTGCTCTTCTTCTGTTGACTCAGTTGTAGAAGGAAAATGGAGATAACAAAAATAAGTGTGCTTTACATTCAATTAATAATTATTTATATTAACAATGCTTTGGAGTTTTCAAAGTACTTTCATATATATTACCTCATTTGATCCTTATGACAACCTTATTTGTTCATTTTTTCAATTATTTAGTGAATATTTATTGTGGAGTAATGTGTTGTACATTGTGCCAGCTGCTGGGAATATAATGGACAACAAGAAAGACATGGTCATTGACCGCATGGAGCTTATCTGTTAGTGGGAAGATAGAAACATGAAAAAAAGATAATTAGTTATGATGATAAATGATGAGGCCCTATTGGGTTAGGCAGTGGCTCATCTAATATATAAAAATATTTTCTTAACACTGTTTTTTGAAAGGCAGTTTTTCCTTTTGATGAAGTCCAATTTCTTTACTTTATGGTTAGTGCTATTTGTGTTTTATTAAAGAAACCATTGCCTACCACAAGGTGGCGGACATTTTCTCCTTTATCCTCTTTTAGAAGTTTTATAATCTTAGACCTCTCCCATTTTTAGTTGACTTTTGTGGGTTTTTTTGTGAAGTAAGGACTGAGATTCTCCCCCCTCCCCGCCCCCATATACATCCCCAGACTATTCTTTCCCATTGAAATATCTTGGCACTTTTGTTGAGATTCAATTCACCATATATGTCTATGTGTATTTCTTCATTCTCTATTCTGTTGTATTGAGTTTTATTTAATTGTATGCCAGTGCTACCTAGTCTTGATTACTGTTGCTTTGTGGTATGTCTTGAAATCCAGGTCTAAGTTCTCCAACTTTGTTCCTTTTTTTTGCAAAATTGCTTTGGCTATTCTAGGTTCTTTGTTTTTCCTTATACATTTTAGAATCAGCTTGTCTATTTCTACAGTAAAGTCACTGAGGATTTTGGTTGAGATTGCATTGAATCTGTGTATCAGGAGAATCGACACCTTAGCAATCTTGAGTCTTTGCATCGTTGAGTATGGTACATCTCTCCATTTAATTAGGTCTTCAATTTCAGCAATATTTTATAGTTTTGGGTATACTGGTCTTACAGTTATTTTGTTATATTTGTCTCTAAGTATTTCCAATTTTGGATGCTATTGTAAATGATATGAATTTAAAAAATCATATTGATATGTTGACCTCATATCCTGTCATCTTAATGAAGTTCCTTATTCTAGTTCAGGGGTGGGCAACCTTTTTGCTGCGTGCCAAAACCAGCAAAATCTCTGACTCAAAATTCTTCTGTGTGCCAACCCTAATTTTTTGAGAACATGTTACGCCTACTTGATATCTGTTAAGGTGTACGTATGTGAAGAACCTTGAAGAAATAATAAAATTCATTTGAGCGACAAAAACACAGTATATGATGATGAAAAATACATTTATTTTTTAATGTATACATGCTATATAAAATTATTTATTTATCTAAGATGCACCTACACTGAATTTATCTGAAAAATAAAGAAGTCGATATTAAGAAAAAAATTGTAAATGGAAGATTATAAGAGAGGGTTTCGCGTGCCAGCAAAAGTTACTGGTGTGCCATGTTTGGCATGCATGCCAGTTTCTTTAAATTCTTTAGCTGTAGATCAGCTGTAGATGATGGTTGTCTGAGAATAAGAGAATTTTATTTTTCCCTTTCCAACCTAATTGCCTTTTTGTCCAGACTAGGACTTCCACTACAATATTGAATAAAAGTGGTCAGAGTGGCTATACTTGTCTTGTTCCTTATTGTAGGGCAGTGATTTTCAACCTTTTCCATTCCACTGCACACATAAACTAATTACTAAAATTCTGTGGCACACCAAAAAATATGTATTTTGTGGATCTGGCCAAAAAATAGGAATAATTTTGATTCATTCACACCAGACAAATATTGTCGTATTGGCTGTTGTCATTTTTTTTATTTGACAATCTAAGGGAAAAGAAGTCAGGCATACCTGTTGAAAATTGCTATCTTAGTGGGAAAACATTGTTTTTCACCATTAAATATGATGTTAACTGTAGATAGTTTTTTTTAAAGGAGTTTGTCTACTTCATCTAAATTGTCAGTTTGTTGGCATGAAATTTTTCATAGGTTCCCTTATCTTTTTAATATTTGTAAGTTCTGTAGCAGTGTCCCCCACTCCTTCCTTTTAGTGGTGATTTTTGTTTCATTTCTTTCTTTTTATTATTATAAGTAGAGGTTTATCATTTTTCATCAGTCTTTTCAAAGAACCAATTTATTGAAGCCTGGTATAAAGATTAGAATTTAAAAAGAATGTATATTCTGTGGTTGTTGGTGTAGTGTTCCATGAACGTTTTATTTTTTTTCTATTGTTTGTTTTCTAATTAAGTAATTTCTGTTCTTTATTATGTTCTTTCCTCTACTTAGTTTTATCTTGCTTTTCTTTTTTTTTTTTTTTTTAGCTTCTTAAGATAGAAGCCTTGAACATTGGCCTTAAATCTTTATTTTTAAATATAAAATAAACATTTACTGAACATTTTCTCTACTGTTTTAAGCACATCCCTTGAATTTTAGCATGCAATGATTTAGTTATCAGTAAGGTCAAAATATGTTTCCATTTCCCTTGTGATTTCTTCTTTGACCCATGGGTTATTTAGAAGTGTGTAGTCTGATTTTCAAATATTTGGGGTTTTTCATTATCTCCTTGTTACTGATTTCTAATTTAACTCCATGGTGGTTATAGGATATACTAGTTCTCTGTATGATTTTAGGTGTTTTGGTTCTATAAATTTATGGAACTTTTTGGAGACCTGTAAAATTAGGGAATTAATTGATCCTCTGAGTCCATTTTCTTTTCTCTTACAGGTGAGAGATCAAGCCCAGCGCTGCTCACGGGTTCTCCTGGATATCGAGGCTGGTGCTCCTGTTCTCCTTATCCCAGAAAGTTCCAGATCAAATAATCTGATTGTAGCAAATTTGGGGAAGTTGAAAGTCAAGAACAGGTTTCTCTTTGCTGGTTTTCCTGGGACCTTTTCCTTACAAGATAAGGTGAGCAGTTAGTACCCATTCCCTTGTCACTGAACTGGCATTGAAACACTAATTGAAAAATTCATGTGTTGCTGTGAGGTGGTCCTAACTGCTGTTAGTGTATGTGACTTTGAAGAATTATTATTATTATTATTATTATTATCATTATTATTATTTAATCCTCACCCAAGGATATTTTCCCCATTGATTTTTAAGGAGTGTGAAAGGGAGGGAGCAGGAGGGGAGAGAGAAAGAAACATCGACTGGCTGCCTCCCGCATGCGCCCCGAGCCTGGGCAGGGAGCAAACCTGCTACTGAAGTATGTGTCCTTGATTGGGAATTGAACCTGTGACCCATCAGCCCTCGGGCTGATGCTCTAACCATTGAGTAACTGACTAGGGCTTGAAGATTTATTTTTGACATTTTATTGACATTTTAATTTACCTTTTAATAGAGATAGTAGAAATTGTAACCTTTACTAACTGTATGTAGTAAGTAATTTTATCAAACAAACCAACAGAACCAATCTTCCATCTTTATAATGCTTTCCTCACTGTTTGACCTCAGAATAATCAACTTTTTACACTATTTGGCTTTTTCAGGGGACCTGATTTGGCCCAAGGTTTATCTGAAGCCATTAAAAAATATCCTTATAATAAAGTCTTATACAGATATTGCTCTATAGTTTAAAATTATATTAGAACTTATTGTATTTCTTACAATAATGTTTGGAGGTAATTGGCATGAGGATTGCTATTGTTTTCATTTTACATTTAGAAAAAGGGGGACTCATTGAGAATAAATGATAAAAATGGGAGCACCACCCTAGCCAGTTTGGCTCAGTGGACTGAAGGGTCCCAGGTTGGATCTGGTCAAGGGCACATACCTTGGTTGCAGGCTTGATCCCCAGCCCTAGTCTGGGGTGGTCCAGGTGCGGGAGGGAGGCAACCAATTGATGTGTCTCTCTCACATTGATGTTTCTCTCTCTCTCTCTCCCACTCCCTTCCACTCTCCTAAAAATCAATGGAAAAATATCCTTGGGTGAGGATTAACAAAACAAAAAGGAAAAAAAAAGAGAGAGAGAGAGAGAGAGAGAGAGAGAGCACCTAGTAATCACAGACTTAGTGCCAAGAGGATGTGGAGTTGGTCTGATTAGCCCCTCCCACTCACATTTGCACTGAGGAGACTGGTACCATTGCTGGAACTAGAGGTGTCTTGTTCTTTTTCCCCTGTGTGTTTTGATGGCACCTTGCTAGTTTCCACAGTGGCTTTTCACTCTATCTGCTTATTCAGTACAAACTCGTTTTACCTTGTCAGAATAGCACTTACTGAAAACCCCAGCTAGTTATGCTGGTTTTGGTCTAACAGCTAATAACACTGGGAGAGAGATGGCCTTTGAAGGGAGGTGTACATAAAATTTGATTTAATTGTAAGATCTTATGACTGACAATAATAGCACTAATACTGAATGCTTATTGAAAGCTTATTGAATGCTTATTAAATGCTTATTATACATCAGCCTATGCTTTTTACATATTTGTTCACTTTGTTCTCATTAGTAACCTAAGAGGTATCTAGTGTTATTAACACCATTTTTCCAGATAAAGAAATTGAGACTTAAAAAGATGAAGCCATTTCTTTTGGATTATACAGGTAGTGAGGAGGACATGTGGACCTTAGACTTAGATGTGTCTGGCTCCCATACTCCACTCTCTTAGCTGTGATTTGATTTTACCTCCCGGGATCAGGATTAGGTTAACGTGGGGAAAATAAGCTGACAAACGCTGTTCCTGTTATGTGTCTTGAGTAGCCCTTACTGAGTAGCTATAGCTCTTTGAATTTTCTGAAGGGTGGGGCAGTGAATTCATTAAAATATCTTAGATGGAAGAACTCGAAAGATTATGACAGCAAAGATATGAACGCGCAGTTACTGTTGCCTCTCTAGGTACAGATAGAAAAGAAGATGAAAGGGCATGAGTGGGGTGGTAGTCCTTACCAGGATGTTGCCAAGGACAGCAACTCAGTTCAGAAAGTAATAGGAAGATAATATTTGTTGGCAATGCTTAATGTTATGATTTTCAAATTACCGTCTCTGCATTTTTTATTTCTTTTACTTTTCACTCATTCATTTACTCACTGTTATTCACGTAAACATCGTGAACCGAAGATATGTGATTCAGTGAGTGGGAATGGGTGGAGGAAGGAGAAGAGTGAAGATGGGACAGTGACCATCATTGGAACCACGTCCATGTGTTGTAACCTTGGGCTCTGGACCCAGAGTTGGGGGTGTTTGGACAAAGGCCTGGAGGTCATGTTGTCCATGTATCATCTTAGTTATAGCCACTCGCCCAGGTAAACCAGATTTAGTGATCAGAGCGGAGGCCACAGTGTTTAGTGATGCACAGGGAGGCAGCACCAGGTTCGTCCAGCTCATGGGCATCCCTCTGGCAGAGCTGCGAGCAGTCCTCCTGTGGGTAACAGACCTCACCGCCAGAGGCTGCTTTGACTGGGAGAAACAGGCTCCCACTCAAGGGTATTTTTCTTAGTTTGTTAATCCTCACCTCAGGATATTTGTCCCATTGATTTTTAGAGAGAGTAGAAGGAAGGGAGGGGAAGGGGAGAGAGAGAGAGCGAGAGAGAGAGAGAGAGAGATCTATTTGTTGTCTCCCGCACATGCCCCAATTGGGGCCAGGGATTGAACCTGCAACCCAGGTACTTGCCGTTGACCAGGAATTGAACCCATGACCCTCCAGTGAGTCGGCTGATACTCTAACTGCCAAGCCACTACTTATGTGTATTTTTGGCAACAGTAAAAGTGAGATCCACCACCATTGGTCTTTTCACAGTAAGCCCACTAGGGAACTAGTAACCTTGGCCTTAATGAAGTAAATCAGTTTTCATAGTTGAGATATAAGCATTTTGCTGTTTGCTGATTTAAAGAACATAAAAGAAAGATTCATTCATAAAAAGAAAGATTGGTAACTGCTTCTAAACTTTCTTATTCACTTCTCCTTAGTATGAAGTGTTTATAATTAACATGAGTAGATTTTAGACAAAAGTATCAGCACCAGTGTTTGCACACGAACATTGTCCCCATCATCATCTCTGGATATTGCGTCTTTGTTCCAGCTCCATTGCCATTACTGCCCAGGGAGTCCTCCTTGGGAACTGTCTTTTGAGTTTACAGTAAGTTTTTGGGAACATATTTGTTTTGTGGTAAATCTTTGTTTTGAGACCTAAATATTTTTAGAAAAAGGTCAGTTAGAGCCAGAATGGGTAATTAAATTCAATAAGTACCATTTCTGTTTCTCTACCCTTCAGTAAAGGACTGATGTTCTCAGATATCCTATATAATCCTATATAATAAAAGGCTAATATGCAAATTATCCCCTCTGGAGTTCGACTGACTGGGAGTTTGACTGCTCGCTATGATGTGGCTGACCACCAGGGGGGCACCACAGAATGAAGGAAGGCCCTGGCTAACAGCCAGCATCCAGGGAAGGAAGGCCCCGCTGGCAGCTGGCAGCTGGGGGAAGGAAGGTCCCAATTGGCCCTGATCACCGGCCAGGCCTAGGGGCCCTACCCATGCATGAATTTTGTGCACTGGGCCTCTAGTATTTATATATGGGTTCACAAGCTGACACTGAAGTTAGCATAACAAAGAATTGCCAGCTATCTCAAGAAGGTTTTGTTAAGTAAGCCAGATAACTGTTTACAGTTTGCAGCATTTTAATGAAAAAATTTCCCTGTATTTGTTTTTGAGGATTTGATTTTAAGTGGCAGTGCTTACAAGGATCGCTGTTTCTTCAAGGTATAATATGCTTTTTTGCCTCCTGGTTATTCTGAAAGACCTTATGGGATTCAGCAGTCAATTCACACTCTTATGCTTAAAAAAAATTTTTTTTAAAAATTAACCCTTTAAAGTATCTCATTGGGAAAGTCTGCTTATCGTGTGTGTGTGTGTGTGTGTGTGTGTGTGTGTGTGTCTCACTTTCCTCCTGTGTAGAGAAGTTCTTAAGGACCATGAAAAGCAATTGCTTTTCTTCTCTTTGTCTCTCTTTCCTTTCCTTTTCTTTCCTTTCCTTTCCTTTCCTTTCCTTTCCTTTCCTTTCCTTTCCTTTCCTTTCCTTTCCTTTTCTTCCCTTTCTTTCTTGCTCTCGGTCTCACTCTCGCTCTAGGTAGTATGTAAGTTCTTGGTGGTGTATTTTTATTTCCTTAAGCCCTAGAAAAGCCTTATCTTGTTGCATACTAGTGGTTGTTCTGTAGAATTCCATAAGGGCTGCTTGGAGTGTGCTGCCTGTGAAAGTATCTGTAATCAGATAAACATATCTGTGAAGCTTGCCTCCGACGTGTACAGCCAAGCTCAGTTGACCTAGGCCTATATAAAGTGGATAGTTACTTTCCTCACCAGAAATCAGTTTGCATTTCCATTTGCCCTCGGATACATTTGCACGTGTGAGGTTTGTCTAGCATGCATCCCAGTGGTTGAAGAACAGGAAGTAATCCTGAAACCAAAGCTTGTGGAGAGGTTATTTGCCTTTGAGCTTTATGACTCCTGTGTGTTTAGAATTGTTTTACATAAATCCATGTCCTAATGAGTGCAGGTTTGAATTTTTTACATATGCTCTTCCTTTCATTTTTCTCAATCATAACTTTTGCTTAAACCATAATTTCTAAGTCAGCCTTTCAAAAGCTTTGAGTTAATCTCCTCAAGCCATTGATTTACTTAGACCAGCTACAGTGAGGATGTAGAGATGAGTCAAATGAAAGAGCAACAAATACTCCCTAGAGTTTAAATAAACTAAGCAAGAGGGAAGGTTTTTAATGTTGAAATACTTAAGTAATAGCATTTACCTAGTAATTTGACTTGCAAAACACATTTTGGAAAGTAAGAACTGGTTTCCTTCACTGTTACGTGTAATTGCTACCCAAGAGAACCGGGAAGGAGAGCAGTTACCTCCTCGAAGGCTGAGAGGAGTGACATGCAAGGCCGCACTAGTGGAAAACCCTTCTCCCCTCCTCCAATCCGCTCTTGAGGATGGATAGATGAGAACGCTGGGGAGGCACAAGCTGTAGGGATGCAGGGCTCTCAGGCTTGGGCAAAGCAGTCACGGGAGGTTTTCAAGTCAGTTATTGAATCATTTTGGTGAAAAGATTTATCCCTGTTGGCAGTTAACTGAAGGTACTGAGTATGTAAGAGCAGGGTGTAGTATTTTATAGAATTTATTTTACTCGGGATTAGCCCTTAATCTTTGTGTCCTTGAACGGAAACATAATAGGAATGGCCAACCGCCTGTGTTTTCCTTTTTTTTCTTTCTCCATTGACATACAGTTACTGAGAGAGATAAGAAATGTGAACCCATGAGGAGAGACTTCCAGAAAATGCAAACACTTACGTAATTAATTAATTCCATTGGAACCATACTTGCTGTTAGATACATTTCTTAGAACAATAAGCCCCTCCCGTCCAGCACAGTGACAATATATCATATGGCTGAGAGATTAGCTTTTGCTTCATTTTACGTTGATTCAACAAACCACTGGCCTTTAGCATCTTAACATTTGCTCTTAAGACAGAAGATAATCTCTTCCTGCAAAATTGCCACAGTTTTCAACAGGTATTGAATTATATGTACCATCTCTGCAGGTAATTACATGTGATGTAAATGTCACGATCCTGTTACTACCCTTTGCTCATGCGATCAGGTTGTCTTGGGAAGCGCCAAGTGATAGGGTCTTGGAAGAGCCCAGGGACTGGATGGGATTTCCAGGACCGTAAAGAGACCACCCCCATTCTTGCCTTTTAGCTTTATTCTGTTTCTTCCAGGAATCGGTGCCTTCAGCTTCCCCGGTGAGCTTTCCCAAACACAGCATGAGGAAGACGACGAGCACGGAGGACCCGAAGGACAGCCACACGCCGCCTGCTGGAGTGGGTGTAGGCGCCCTGAAGAGTGAGCTCATGCCCAGTGCCTCGACCAAGCAGCAAGGGCAGCAAGCCACACCCTCTGTCGGCCAGGTTTCCAGTAGTCCAGGTAAGAGAGGAGAAAGGGGCTGGGTGATGAAGGTGAGGAATTCATGAGGTGGCTGTAGGTGGGGGTGTCGTGGGGGGGGAGCAGTGGGAGTGAAAGAGGAGGCTGCACCCTGGCAAAGGGCAGATGCTGGCAGAGCAATAGCATGTCTTCTGTGCTAATGGAATTTTGACATTGCTTTAGTAGGTTTAAGAAATTTAGGTTGTAGACTTAGCATTGGGTGACTTCTAAAGTTGGTTAAATTAGCAAGACACAGGGTAAATAAAGATATTTAGATCATTTATTGGGATTTTTTCCTTATCGGTCAAGAGAGTTGCCACCAGATGGTATATTTATAACTAGAATGATTCCTGCCTCCTTAGACACACCTACTATTCCGATACCATCCTTGCCAGTCACTATTTAATTCTAAAAAATGAAACATAACTCTTTCATAAAATGTCAGTGTAAATTAGGTAACAACAGAAATACTTTAAATAACAATTTTTAAAAGACATGGACCATCTAGTCATTAGTTTCCTGCTCTGGAATTTAAGAATGGGTCATCCAGCTGAGAGCCTAATTTTGGCCTTTTAGTTTTCAGGTGGGTTCTGGTTGGGTGATGGATTGCATGAGTGAGATGCTGCTCCAAGGAGCTCGAGAGGGAAGCAGGGTATTGATTAACCACAAAAACCAGTTGATCGTGGTTGCTGGGGTCCAACCCCAGCAGGTCCGGGGTCCCCAAAGGTGTGGACGGAGTCGGCGAAGAAGGAATGACACGGAGACTCAAGCTGGGGGAGATTGCTGAGCATCTTCTGTTAGATGTGAGGAAGAGCTAGCGCCCTGCAGCGTCTTACAGCCCTCAGGGCGACAGGAGGGTGGTTACTTGGGTGGTTAATGGCATTATATGACTATCATAATAGGAGTTGTTGAACACTTACTATGTGCCAGACATTGTGGCACATTCTTTACGTAAATTATCACACATATTTCATCCTCATAACACCCCTATAGAGTTTTATTTTTATCCCCATTTTACAGGTGAAGAGATAAAGGCTAAGAGAGATTAAGTAATTTAACCTGCCCAGTTACATAGATAGTAAATGGTAGCATTGGACTATGAGCTTAGGCAGTCTGACTCCAGAACCTGAATTCTTAACCCACGTGGTGTTGCCTGTCGATCTATGTATGTCGCACATAGGAGCACAGGAGTGGGTGCACTCACAGCACCCTCAGCAAATGTTGTCTTCTGTCGCTCTGATGACAGTGCTGGTGAGGAATGAGGGCAGCCTTACATATAGGAAGGGATTTGGGATGTAGAAAGATCTCTCCCAAGAATATTTCTCCTGACTTACTTTTTATTTCTGGGATTCCTCTATTTGTGTATAAGATTGGATTAAGGCAGTGGTTTTCATACTTCTATTTACTCTAGGATTCCATGATGACCCCAGGGACTCTCTGAAGCCCTTCCTTCCTATCCCATCCCTCCTTCTTCCAAATCAGCTGTACTTTTATCTGTTTCACCAAGTTATCAGTATAGTCAAGAAATCAAGAACTAATTTATTTAGTGCCTGCTTAATGCCAGGTGTATGCTGTTAGACATGGTTCCTGCCACCATGTGAATAATGTGGGAATGACATTAAATAAGCATCTAAATATTGGAAGACTAAGATAAATGTTATAGGGAAGACTGAAGAACAGAGAGGACCTAGGTGAGATGGAGAAGAGAGGGCGGCATCATAGGCAAGGCTGTTCAGACAGCAAAGAGCTTGGCCTTTGGGGAAATAAAGACCAGTAAGCCTGAGTCTTCATGAGCAAAGTGGAGAATGGCTTAAGGCAGTGACGGCGAACCTTTTGAGCTCGGCGTGTCAGCATTTTGAAAAACCCTAACTTAACTCTGGTGCCGTGTCACATATAGAAATTTTTTGATATTTGCAACCATAGTAAAACAAAGACATATTTTTGATATTTATTTTATATATTTCAATGCCATTTAACAAAGAAAAATCAACCAAAAAAATGAGTTCGCGTGTCACCTCTGACACGCGTGTCATAGGTTCGCCATCACTGGCTTAAGGTGAGGCTGGAAAAGTAGGCAGTGGGCTTAAGCAGGGTCTTACAGGGCTTAGGGGAGATTTACAGAAAAAAATTTGGAATAAACATAGCCATTAAAGTGTGTGAAGGAAGAGAATGTATGTTATGTCTCATTTTTTATTTTTTATTTTTTAAAGGGATTACACTGGTATGTTGTGGGCAGAATGGTTTTGTAAGGGCCAGGAGGGAATTTGTTGGTATGTGGGAGGGGGCGTTTATGGTGATCTAAGCAAGAACAAAGGTGGTTTGGATTAGATCAGTGGTGGTGGAAATGGCACATGTGGTATATGTTAGAAAAAGAGTTTTGTTGCTGGGAGATGTTGTAACCTTTGGGTAATGTTATCTCTACAGGAGATTCCTATTGGATTTTCTGGGAGGGATGCATGTTAAATGAGTTTCATCAAAACCTTTTAATCTCAGCCAGTGTCTCTGGACAGTAGTGAGGCGCCGAGGGAATGTGGCACAGTATACACCTGAAGTGGAGGTGAGCAGGCAGGAAGTGTCAGCACGTAGAGTGTAGCGCAGGGAGGTCCAGGTGCCCGTGTGGAGACTTCTGGGCACCCAGTTTCCTGAAGCAGGCAGTTCTCAACGTTTTCCCAAAGACAGAATGAACTTTCTTTGGCTTTTTAGTTTTGCTCAGGACCAGCCTTTTTTGGGTCTCATTTTCTTCATTCTCCCTCTTTTCTTGGGTCCACATAGAAGACCATGTCTGCCTGCTGGATTGCATTGTCGTGGATCTGCAAGACATGGACATCTTTGCTGCCGAGAGACGTCCCCGGGAGTATTCGAAGGCCTCAGACGACAGCAGTGGAGATCTGGTCTTTCCCTCCTATTTTGTGCGACAGACGGGAGGCAGCCTCTTAACTGAGCCTTGCCGGCTGAAATTGCAGGTGGAAAGGAATTTGGACAGGTGAGTGTTTTATATCTGATTAACTATCACAAGTAGAATGTTAATAAGGCGGAAATCAGTGCTGTTAGGTAAGTGTGAAAGATAATCAGTGTTCGCTTATTTCTTCATGTAATAAATGTTCTAGACATGAGGGCTGCTGTGATGAAAGAAAAAACGTCTGCCTTCACAGAGCTTTGCTGAGGGATCTAGGAAGGCAAGTCAATGGTTCTAATTTAGTGTTTGAGTCAGTGCTATAAACTGTGCTAGGATTGCAGCAGGTGCCGTGGAGACAGGAAGAGACATACGTTTAGCATGGATTTTGGTGTGGGTAGGGAGGTGGTGATGGCAGGGAAAATATTTTGGAAGAGGTGACATGAGGATTATATGTTCCAAATACAGTAGGCTCTGGGCCTGGTATTGCTATTTTCCCTGGAGCTCCATTTAATCAGAATAACTGTTTAGATGCAGTTTTGCACATTTCACTCTATTGAGCAATCTGAAAGTACTCCATAAACACTAATGAACTGACTTTACCTTTTCACTGGTCTCTCAAAACACAGGATGCTTCTTTCTGTAGTTTAGAATGTCGTTTTAATTGTCATTAGTGCCATGCCTGGCTGGGAAAGGTCTTGAAAATAGGCATTCCCAGAGCCTACCTGAGTCCACCAGAAGCCGACTCTCAGGGCAGAGCCTCAGGTGTATATTAACAAGGTCGTCTGGGGGTGTTGGTGCCCACCTGGCCCTGTGCACGACTGGAGGCTGCTGGCCTCAGTACGTGAGGCCTTCAGTTTGAGGCACTAGTTTTGGAGAAGCAGCAACATTTGCATCTCAGCTCCAGGGAGAGATGAGCAGTGGTTGTAAAGTAATGCTTTGAAAAGCAGTCTCCTTGCTGGTATAGGGTGTGATTTGAGTCCCTCTTTGGCCACACCCTTTGCAGTCCTTGGGTTTGGGCAAGTCCTTTTATGTCACTTTTTTGTTTCTGTCTGGATTAATGAAAGAGTTTAGCTGCTCTCACTGGGATTTTTGCATTTCATTCTTACTTGTTATTCAAGTGCTCCTTGGCTGGTGTTCAGTTATGGTTGGCATGGGCTATATTTGGTTTTACTGGCTTAGCAGACTTAAGAGGAGCTTCATTATTTAGAAATCGAACACTTTGTTTTCTTTTCAAGTAATGCTTCCAAAAAAAAAGTGCTTTGCTACTCTCCTTATCTAAACGTTACCCACTTTCATCAGTGTTTATGTGCAAATGGTTATACGCTGTTAGCCCAGATAAAAGGTGATAACTGAACATAAGGCATCCGATCCGCTTCTCACTCCACCCAGACAGGAACCCAGGAGGGCACTCGGTAATCCCTTCCAGCTTCTCTTGGTTGGTTGCATCGCTGGTCCTTTTCACTATTGCATGTAGGTTTTTCTCTATAGACAACGTAACTTTTTATATTCCCCTTCCACGTGAAATCTGACCCTCTATTTTATGTACTCAGAGTGTGGCATCTGCAGGACCTAGCAGGCTCACTTTGCCCTGAGGAGGGTAGAGAAAAAGGTCTTCAGTGTGGGGATGAGATGTCTTACTCCTCAACCCGGCTTCTTCCACTTTACTCCTGCCCGTCTCCACTGAGACATGTCACTGACAGATTTTATCCTAATTGTCCCTCTGGGCTTGGGATAAAACACTGATTTTGTCCTTCAGTTATCACTAAATCTGAAGAGTTAAATAAAGAGCTTGTCATTATGTCTTTATTGCTTTTCCATCTATAATGTTTAAATTATTTCTGAGTCTCATGAGACTTTTTCCTTATTAATATATTCCTTAGTCAACTCATTAAATTTGGGACTTTGTAAATATATATTTTGGAAGAAAGGGGCTTTTTGTAGTTGAAGCATGACATTCAGTCATACTAACTTGCTTCGTTTGGAGCCACATGACATTTTTGTCATTGGAAGTTAGAAATTAACTGTTTGATAATGTAGGTGGGTACTTTTTAGCTCTTGTATTTGGGTGTGAACTATGTCAATGTCAAGTTAGTTTGGTTTGTACAATTTTCCCCTTTTGTTTTTTCATAGAGAGATAAGTCATACTGTGCCGGACATATCCATCCATGGCAACCTCTCCTCAGTCCACTGCTCCCTGGATTTGTACAAATACAAGCTGATCCGTGGTTTACTAGAGAACAACCTGGGAGAGCCCATAGAGGAATTCATGCGGCCTTATGATTTACAGGACCCAAGAATTCACGTGAGTGAGACCTCCTGTTCTTCTGTATCTCCCATTGCCTCAGCGGATGGTCACCCTGTGCATACATGCCTCAAGTCACCCCCGGAAAGAAGATGGAACAATCAGCAAATTAGATTTCTCGCCATCCTAATCCCAGTCCTCATTGGCACCATCAAGCATGGACTGACCAGCGTTTTCTTTTCCAGACGGTCCTGAGTGGAGAGGTGTACACATGCATGTGCTTCCTCATGGACATGGTAAATGTGAGTCTGGAGCTGAAGGATCCAAAAGGAAGAGAAGGTGCTGGGTCCCTGGCGAGGTGTGGCTCTCATTACATTGCATTGTTTTATAACAACAGTAATACAGTAACACTGATACAAGTAACCCACAGGTTTTGCTTTAGCAGAGAGCAGAGGTTCCGGAGTGCTGGTTGACAGTGGAATGTGGTCTGCAGAGTGCTTTTCACAAGTTCAAGTTCATCGCCGTCTATGTCCAGATAGCATAGGCTGCGCCCTGGTAGTAGGCTCTCGAAAATACCAGTGACTTAGAACAGGGAAGAGTTTCTCCTCCTGCTACAGGGGTCTCGGGCGTCTCTGCTCACTGCAGTCACCGCGGCTGACAGAGCAGACAGAGTCTTGACATGCCAGCGAGAAAAATAAGAGCCCCGGAGAGTCTTCCCAGGCATTTAATGCCCTGGCAAACCTCATGGGTTTGAACTCGGGCCCACACATGCACGGCCGAGTCAGCACGCAGTCGTACTGTGTCTGCATAGGGGAGACCCGGACTGTTTGGTGAGCAGCACTGACGTTTCCCTCACTGGCCAACATTTACAATTTGGGGTTTTCACACAAAAAGTTGGGGTTTTAGTTTCTTTTGAAAAATTGGAAGCTTTGGCAGTGCTGGCCCATGTGTTCATTTGGGAGCCCTAGAAGCTAGTGGCAACTTGGGAAACCTCTCGAAAGGGCATGTGTTTATGCAGCCATTCATTTATTTATATCATCTGCTTGGTCAGTGTAGACCAGGAATTTGTTCTTAGCAGTGGGGACCTTTAAGAATGCATTGTGTTTTCACACTCGATCACCTTTCATGTAGATATCTGGACAGCCATGTAAGGTGGTGCAGACATTACTTTTCTCTGGCTTCCAGATAGAGTTTTTGACTAATGTAAGGTTATATGGCTGGAAAAGTGTTCCGATGTTTGAAAACAGGACTTCAGCCTAGTGATTTCCTCACGGAAGCACTCTATATTCTACTTTGTTTTTCCCTTGGAAATCCATCCTGGTCTGTATCTAACTCAGCTGGAGTTCCATGCTGATTGTTTTGTTGCAAAATTTTTTGATGACTGACTATGCCCTTAGTTTTCTCCAATATCTGTACAGATTGTCGTGATGGTACTAAGTGACTATGAGTTGTCCATTGCAGTTTTCTCTGTTATTAAAAAAAAGTCAGTCCCAAATGCATTTCCTTTTGGTGGGCGAGTTGCGTTATTTTTCTGTAATGATGGGTATTGTTTGTTCTGGTAGTTTCCATTAAGCTATAGTGTCTGAGGTAAAAATTAAGCAAACTCTGGAAAGAGACTCCTCTAGGCAGGCTAGAAGTTGACAAATGAAGGACTAAAGGGATCCTTGACATCCCTTGTGGATTATTGCATATACAGCGTGGGGCAAAACAGGTTTACAGTTGTGAGTACTGGAAATAGAGTTTATTCTTGTGTTATTATTTATTAATTATTGTATTATTTTCTATCCGAAAACCTGTAAACCTACTTTTGCCCCACCCTGTATTCAGTCTTCTTAGGCTTGAGATGAGAAATGAGATGCAAAATGAACCAAGAATATAATACATGTGTGGTATTGCTGTTCCTCATGAGATTCCTGTAGACAAGATCATCTCTTTGGAAATAGAAAGTAAGATGCAGAGCCTAGTGATACTAAGTCCATTTTGAGGAATCTGTTAAAATCAATGAAAGATCTCAGAATAAATGTTATCCTCCTTCATAGAACTTAAGCATACTTATTATTTTGGCGTTTTTTTTTTATCTTGAACTTACATAATTTTGTAAAAGGGAAGAGTTTAACATCTTGTCTGATTTCTTCCTTTTAGATTTGACTTTAAGAAATGTAAACTGCTCTTTGAGAGCTTTTCCAACCAAACCAAGTCCGTTAACTTGGTTTCCCATTCCATGATGGCTTTTGACACCCGCTATGCTGGGCAGAAGGCCAGTCCTGGCACGACCAACGTCTTCAGCTGTATCTTTCAGCCCTCCAAGAACAGCAGCACAACCCAAGGATCCATTCAGATCGAGTTGCATTTCAGGTAGTACATCCAACCCCTGGTCTGCCTTTCTTCATTGAGATATTTCCTTTTGTGGCCATAGCCATGTTGGCTGTAGAGCAGCAGCAAAGGGCCAAGGAATCACTGAAAAGATAAATACATAATGGCCCCTCAGTGTGCAATGTAATGTGTATTGACTCAGTATTCCTGTAACCTTGCAGCTTCACTTATTGGCCAAAAGGTGTCTCTGTTGTTTAAAAAAAGATTAGAGTTACACCAGATTCTTGGAATCAATCTGCTGTAGACTAAGGATGTCAAACTCGTGGCTGTGAGTTTGACATGCTTGCTGTAGGCTGTTTTAATATGCAAAGCAACTTGGGGAGGGAGGTGGGTACTATGTTTGTTTAAGGAAAAAGAAAGACTTTTGTCTGTAGAGATAACAGAAGGGAAAGTGTTTCTTTTTGTGTGTGCGTATGTGTATTTTCTTTTTAATTCTTTATTGTCTAAAGTATTACATATGTCTCCTTTTCCCCCCATTGACCTCTCCCTGGCCACTCCTACCCCCCAACGTAGGTCCGCACCTCCCTAGTGTCTATGTCCATCGGTTATGCTTACATGTATGCATTCAAGAAGTTTGGTTGATTTCTTACCCCCCCTCCCTCCTCAACCCCCCTCCACACCCACACACATGTACCTCCGAGGTTTGATGGTCTGTTCAATGCTTCTCTGTCTCTAGATCTATTTTTGTTCATAAGTTTATGTTGTTCATTATATTCCACAAATGGGTGAGATCATGTTTTGATTACATTACTATGAACATAGGGATGCATATATTCTTTTTTGATATATCCCTAGAAGTGGGATCACTGGGTCAAATGGGAGTTCCATTTTTAGTTTTTTGAGGAAACGACATACTGTCTTCCACAGTGGCTGCACCAGTCTGCATTCCCACCAGCAGTGCACAAGGGTTCCTTTTTCTCCACATCCTCGCCAGCACTTGTTTGTTGATGATAGGGGAAGGTGGTTTTGTCTTGCATTACCGATTACCTCTGCAAGTCTTGCTGACTCACTTTGTCATTAAAAAGCTTTAGCTTTCAAACTAGATTATGTTTTCTTTTTGGTATTATAGGAGGCAGTTGTGTCTGTGGAAAGTGTGAATGTTCTGGAATCATACAGATCTGGGGTCAAAAACTCCATTTACACTTTCTAACTATGTGTCCCTAGAGCAAGCTATTTAACCTTTTTGAGCTGCATTTTCCTCTTCTACAGTATAAGACAGAAAAGCACAACTGTACCTGCCTGGCATACTGTTTGGCACAGATGGTGGAAGCCATTATTATTCCTGAGGTAGCTTGTGTTATTTTATGATACACTACAGAAAGATTTGATGACTAAGTGAGCATTGGCCTGAAAACTGAAAAATTAAATCTGACGTAAAGAAATCTCTTCATGCAAATCCAAAAGGAGACCTGTCGCAGCAATATCAATTTCATTCTGTTCGTGCATAATATCATCAGATATGTTGTAAATATAGACCAGTAACGAAAAGGCTGGGTTAAGAGAGAAGAAGTAAGTGAAAATTTCTTGGTTAGGCATAAAAAGAAAAAAAGTCACCAAGATTATCCTTGTATTTATATGTTTAAATATGCATGACACTTCAGAATGCTGTTCAGTGAATTCCTCAGGACTGCACTGTTTTTTAGGGAGAGGTTGTGGTCTCTCCATAAGCCTTAGGAAACTAGCAAAGTAGACATTTCAGCTTTTGTATGAACTTTTTAAAAGCTCAGTACTAGGAACGCTCGCTGGCTCTTATTGAGCCTAACATGAGCCAGGCACGCTACCCACCTTTAGTTCCCACAAATCTGCAAGGTGGGTGACTTTCTTCCCCATTGGACAGATGCAGAGCTAGAAGCATGGAGGGGGTTAGTAACTCTTCTCAGGTCACACAGCTAGTGAGTGAAATAGTCAGAACTCACACCTGAGCCCCTGATTCAAAGTCCATTTCTTTCCTGATGGTCTGCGGGCGATTGGGCTGATTGTGGTCAGATGACAGGTGGCCGTGCTTTGCAGCTCCTTTGTTTGAAGACAATGTTCATTTGAGCAGGAAGCTTGCATATATTTGGTTCATCTGCAGCACCAGTTTCTTTTTAGGTTTGCTTTAATAGTATTGATCTAATAACGATCTGGCTTCCTAAACTATCAGCTGGCTTTTCAGCCTATCATGTTTTTGATATATAAGCAGCCTTGAAATATTGTTCTATTTATATACTCAAGGTATATAATTTCTTGGAGCCAAATAATGAAGTCTTACCTTGGCTCTTGCTAACAGAGGTGCCATTGTTAGCGAGAGGGTTAACATGTTCTCTTGATTGGAACTTTTGAACGCTTTCTGTGTCTCAAGAAGAATTGCTCTTTTGTTGGGATTTTGTGTGTCAAATATAAATCACTTCACAGTGTTTAAAGGCTTGAAATATTTTCCAGAAAAGGGATCAGACACACTTTGACTTTCCAGTTAGTGCATAGCTCTGACGATCTGTGTTCAAAATGGGGTGGAAAATTTTCACTGAGGGCAACATTTTTTCTCCATTACAAAAGGGTAAAGTGTTTCTGTGAAAAATGCTGTGTCTGTATGAAGGAGACATACATCATTGTGCCTCTTTTCTAGAGGCAGTGAGCCAGGTTTAGGAGAAATATGAGCATAGGGAAGCCAGTCTTCCAGATATCTCCGAATCACTTTTTCCAGAATAGGAGCCCTGTTAGGGGAGAGAACCAGGTGCATGCATTAGCTAGAGGCCCAGAACAAAGTTCAACCCAGAAAACGCTGTAGAGATGTCCCCAGCCCACTGTCCTTCTGTGCTACCTGTCTGCCTGCTGCCCCGATGGGCCAGGCCAGGTCTGAGGGTCCTCCTTGACTTTTCACCTCAAATGTAGAATTTGGGGTAAAGGGACTACAGGACGAGTATCTCTCTCTCCACCCTCGCCCCCCTCAAACCCCATTCCACTTCTAGGGTGCTTGGGGTCATCCCCACAATAAACACTATCTTATTTGTCCTCCTGCTCAGGCTAAAAGACCTGGGTTCTCAGGTCAGTTCCAGTAGAGAAACCACCTGGCGCTGGTGTGTAAATGTGTGTCTGTAAAGAAGCGATTCTAGACATCAAGGAAAGAGAGCCTCCTTGATCTCCTTGAAACAGCCTTAGGGAAGGGAACTGACATTTATCAAATAACCTGTTCTGTGCCTCAGAGAAGGTAGGCTGCTCACCCAAGATAACACGTCTTGTTAAATGACAGGATTTAAGCCTGTGCCCTTTTTACTGTAGCCTCAGCACTGTTGACATTTTTAGGTCAGATAATTTCTTATTGTGGGTGCTGTTCTGTGCATTGTGAAATGTTTAGCACCATCCCCGACCTTAACCACAAGATGCCGATAGTAATACCCCCTCCCGCAGTTGTGTCAACCACAAATACCTGCAGACATTGCCAGATGTCTTCTGGAGGACAGTCACCCTTGTTGAGAACCATTGGACTACACTGTACTGTTTTTTATAGCATACTAGTGCCCCGTGCACGGATTCATGCACATTGAAAGTATATTAATTAGAAGGTGGCCGGCTGGGTGGGACTGGGTGAGATGGGCCGGACATGCCCTGGAGCCAACCTCCCACAGTCCCTCCATGGCCGGCTGCACTTGGGGTGGCCCAGTGACTCGAAGGGCATCTGCAGAATGAGCGGGATCCCTCAGGTAAGTGGGGTCCCTTGGTTTGGCCTGCGGGAATCAGGCTGAAACCGGCTCTCTGACCCCCCCTACCGCAAGGGGTCCTGGATTGTGAGAAGGCGGTTCTTGGGTGATGCACCCGGAATCAGGCTCCCTCCTCTTTGGTTCTGGGGTGTCTCACCCAAGAACTGCCGCTGCCAAGTCACTGCAGCTCTGCAGCTCCTGTGTTGAGTGTCTGCCCCCCTGGTGGTCAGTGTGCATCATAGCTACCAGTCAGAGCATCTGTCCCCTGGTGGTCTTTGCACATCATAGCTACTGGTCAGACGGTTGCTTAGCCTTTTATATATATAGATTACTTCTTATTAAAAATATGATTAACTTCTGAAAACATACATTTAATGTTTTATTATACCAGTTTTCAGAGTTTATTGATATAGCTGTCAGTGTAGAAAATGCTGGAATACCATCTGCCAAAACTGGGTAATACATTTGTTGGCTAATGAAATGTCATGTTTCTCCTTTCTGATGTCTTTTTTTTTTGCTCTTCTTTCATGCAGATCTACGAAGGATTCCTCCTGTTTTACGGTCGTTCTCAACAATCTCCGAGTGTTTCTCATATTTGACTGGCTGCTGTTAGTCCATGATTTTCTCCACACTCCCAGTGACATTAAGAAACAAGCTAATGTTACCCCTTCTCGCCACCGGAATTCTAGCAGTGAATCTGCTGTAGTTCCCAAAACTGTGAAGAGTGGAGTAGTTACCAGGCGGTCTTCCCTTCCTGTATCCACTGAAAAGCACTTGGAGGTCAAGGTCAATGTAACAGGTGAGTATTCGTAGGTGTGAGCCACTGCTCTGAGTTTAAATGTTAGGTTCAGTGTGTTGCAGGGTGACTTTCTATTGCCTTTCATTTTTTGACATGAGCACTTATACATTGGAGTCTTTCATAGACCAACAGTGAGCATCAATGTTCCTGACCTCTTTGTGTGGGTGTGAACTGCCTGGCCTGAGGTGAAGGCTTCAGGGTCTCTTGTCTTTTTCCTCTGCTCACCTAATGCACATCCCAGCTTGAGTACTACCTGGGCAGTGGTCTTTTCCCCCCCAGTGTTAAAAATCTGCTTCAGTTTTCTATTTGATCTTTAGGGCCCCAACAGATGTGCCTTACTGAGTTTGGGCAAGTTTGGTATGTGAAAATTTCATTTTATAATAAGTGAGGGGATTGTTTTCTCTTTACAAAAAGAATATATATATTTTTTATGAATAGATTTATTGTGGTTTTTATTAACTATTGAACTCTAGTTCACGAACTCTAGTACATCTGTATGTGTTTGTGTATTTATTGTTTGTGATATTCCCTATGAACTATACAATGGGTTGGAAGCAGCTAGCATTTTAAGTGGATTTAGTTTTGAAAGATCACTCTATCCATGGTTTTTGATGAAGACACACAGTATATAAAGCAAAGTAAATTTGCCATGTACACATGAGTAGGAAACTGCAGGTACTGATTTCAAAAATCTCTACACTGGATTGTTCTTCATTCTTTGAAAACAACTTGAACAGCTACATAGATGATATAGTGTCCAGTGCAGCCTGCCCAGCGTTCCTATCTGAATCTACTTCCTGGGATTTTAAAGCAGGTCATCATTTGGAGGAGGGATGATTCTCTGAGCTTCTGAATATGTTAGTCCTCCCAGGAGACCTAGGTTAAAAACACGTTCTAAAGAGAGAAACTGCACTGCAGTTTCTTCTGCCTGGGCAGGCTCTGCTAGCTCAGCTGTGCCTGGCCAGATGCACAGGATTGTCCACGGTGACCGTGAAGGAGAGAGAAGGTGGACACCCTGGAGCACAGGTCTGATGGTCACGTCCCTCCCAGTGGCCACGTGCTGCCTAGTTCCCGGCAGCCTGGTGCTTCCCAGCCTCCCACTTGGGCGTGGTTAACGGTGCTCTCCTTGCAGGTACAGAGTTTGTGGTCGTGGAAGACGTGTCCTGCTTTGACACCAACGCCATTATTCTCAAAGGCACCACAGTGCTTACCTACAAGCCCCGATTTGTGGATCGCCCCTTTTCAGGAAGTTTGTTTGGTATCGAGGTAAGAAGCTTATGAGTTGATCGAAAGACTACATGTTTGGCTCAAGAGAAGAGCAGCTGGAAGAGACTTTGACCTCCTAAGCTTTCATTAGGAGAAATAATTAGCAGAACTGGAGGATCCCTGCCCTCTTTTTGTTTTCTCCTCAAAGCTACCGGCTTATTCTGATGTGTGAATTGAGTCTTCCAGTGTCAGGGCGAGTATGAGTGGAGGGACTTTACCTCCTTCTTACACCCTCCTTCCTCAGAACGTCAGGCTCCCCGGTACCCGGCCGGGCTCCCTGCTGTGTCCTCTGGTTCCGCAGGCCTAGTCCTTGGCACCTTTGTGAAGGTGGGGAGGTGGCCCTCATTTCGGCTGCATCCCTTCCCCACAGTGACTGCTTGTCTCTATGAAGACGAGGGCTTTGTGGTCATGGAAATGTAGTTATAAAAGATGTGAAGAGTTTCGTGTATTATCCTTTTAGGAATATCTGATCTATAAAAGGGCAGCTTTGGAGAGTCATGCATTACCTAAAGGAGTGAATAGTGCTGTCCAGGCCCTGGTTTAATCTCCTGAACGAGATGTGCATTGAAGTGGCCTCTGTAGCCTGGAAATTATATTGTACCATCTTAAATAAAAATGCTTTCCTCTTTGTAAGCCAGGGCTCTTGGAGAGAAGGGGAAATGAGGCATATTATCATCTCTATCAAAAGTTCTTCATTCCCTGATCTCGGCTAACATTCCTCTTGTTATAAGTGCTACAATGTTGGGTCAGAGTTACTCATCATCTCCTTTCCTTTCACGACTGAACTTTCCATGCCCTATTCTTTCCAGTGATACCATTCAGAAGTTGATGAGCAAAACTTATTTTCACTGTCAATCGCATATGGTGCTTCCCCCCACCCCCCGGTCAGATATCGCTGATTAAAACCTGTAGAGATTTCACTTCTTGACCACTTGTTTTCTCTCCTGTAAAGAAACCTCAGTTTGAGAGGAAGGATTTACATGCTTGTGTGATGTGAGTTGATCATGAAATTGCAATTCATCTGCTTTCTAAGCCACCACAATGCCAGCTTTGAATGGAAACTCTTGGTGATTGATTAATGAGCTGTTAGGTACAATTGGGTTTTGTGTAGCAGAAGCCCCTGGAGAAAAAGGGAAAACGCAGCTCTCCTGCTCCAGAGCCTTAGAACAACTGCGCGGCACAGTATTTGAGCTTCCTGGAAACTGCTTGCCATCTTGTTCTCCAGGCAGCATGGTGGAATCTGAGCTGTGAGCCTGCTTGGTACAGTGTCGCACTTAGAAAGAAAGCAAAGCGTGTTAATTTTACATATAGCAAAGGACCCCGGTGTCAGACCTGTGTTTCAGTAGCACTAAGACATGTCAGAAAAGCGCAGGGGAAGGAGCAAGGGAAACCGGCATGAATGCTTTCCTCTCTGTACTTTTCCTGAGTGTGCAGAATAATTTGATCTTAGAATAGGAGTCCTCCCTCCCTTCTCTTCTTTCTCCCCAGAAATAAAATATATTTTAAAGCTTTTTAATAGAACATTTCAAACATGTACAAAGGAAACAATAATATAATGACCACTGTGTAGCTGTTACCCAGCTTCAGTAATTAATGTCGTTATTTTTAACTATGAATGGAACAGCTATAGTATATAAAATTGGGGCAGGGGAGGGAAAAACACCTATCCCTCCATAAATAATCTCTGTTGATATTTCAATGTGTTTCTTTCCTTAAAGTCATGGTGTAATCATTATTTATTGGGCTGCATTTTCACATAACCTATATTGTGACTATCTTCCTGTATTCCATATGCTCTTTTTAACTGTCACTTTAAGTGGCTGCAAAATATTCCATTGAGTAGCTATGCATATTGAGTGATTAAACCTTGATTGCTCTTTTTAAATTTATTATTATTATTTTTTAACCTTGATTGCTCTTAATTGTTTTTGTTAGCTATTAAATAATGGCTCAGTGAATTTTTCTATATTTTGCATTATTTCCTTAGGCTAGTTCCTAGAAAGAAGTAGAGTGGTTGGCTTAAAGGGTGTGAGAGTTTTAAGTCTTTTGTTATGTGTTGCTAAACTGCCTTTCACATGAACCGCTGAACATGCTGTGGGCAGTCGGGAAGTACCAGCCTCACTCCTCACAGTATTTCAGCAATTGTCATGGGTGTTGCTTCTGAGCTCGTCTCTTTTTCAGCTGATGGTCAGGTTCTTTCTAAATCAGACATTAATTCTTAGCATATACATTTTATTCTCTAGGTGTTTTCATGCCGACTGGGGAATGAACATGATACGGCTCTTTCGATTGTTGATCCAGTACAAATTCAGGTGGAGCTGGTGGGGAATTCTTCTTATCAGAACAGCTCAGGACTGATGGATGCGTTCAACAGCACAGATTTCCCACCGATCCTGGAGGTAATGATGAGCACCTGTGACATGTTGATGCACTCTCACACACTTGCCTGAGCTGGGACTATATGCCTCTGCTGGGCCCAACAACATTTTAGGTCCTTCAGCAACAAAATACAAATAACATCATCTCTGTCCTAAGATCTTGCTGTCTTGTGGAAGATGAAAGACCTTTTAATTGTCTAGTATAACCTTGAAGTTCTATAAAGGTTTATGGAAAGCACAGCTCCACACAGGTAGGACTGTTGGTTGTGAATGGAGGGGAGGGTATATAGGCAGAGAGGGAGAACATTCCATGTTAGGAAGCCCTGAGGTCAGGGGTGCACATGGCTCAGCAAACGTGAGACAGACAAGTCTCGCTAGAACAAGGAGGCATGTAGGGAACTGAGGAGGAGAAGGATGTATGGTGAAGCAGGGAGGGCGAGGCCTGGCAAGGAAGGCCTAAGAATTTGATGTTTTATTTCTTTGGTAGAGGGGGAATAGGAGCCTGAAAGAGAGAGAAAAGCAATTTTGATGTTCAGTTTTAAAAAAAATTAAAAATAAGTAAATAAAGCATCATACACAGACATTTGAACAGCCATCCGATTTTTAAAGTGGGTTGGTGTCTATATGGCTTTTACTAGTGTTGACTGTATTGCTAATCTCTGAGGAAGACCAGAGGTTTAGGAAATATTCATGTGGAACTTGAATCATTTTAGGTTCTGTTTAAATAAAGAAAAGATACTTTGGTTGGTCATTTTGTTTCAGAGATTTAAAAAAAATAGATCAAAGCAAAATGGACTAACAAAATGTTGCTTAAAGGTGATCTTATCTCCCCTACAGCCAATCTTTGATCCTCTGCTTTAATGATTAATGTTCTTTTATGAAAGTCATCCTACGCCTTCCCTCATGTCTATTAGTGCTTAATATAGTGAGCTTTCCAGTTTTCAAAATGAGAAATGTAGTGTCTTTTGGACCTCTGAAACTTGAATTAGGGAATTGTATCTGTAAGAGGTGTAGATGCAAAACCAAACTTTAAAACCTGCCACCATTTTCATTTTGACAGATTCAGTTACAAGCCCTGGATATCAGACTCTCCTATAATGATGTTCAGCTGTTTCTTGCTATTGCAAAATCCATCCCTGAGCAAGCTAATACTGCAGTGCCCGACACGGTGGCCTCGGAGGCCAGCTCCGTTAGCAGTGGCCTTTCTGGTGCGACTCGAGTTGGAGAGGAAATCAGAGAAGGGACAAGACATACCTTAGATCCTGTCTTGGGTAGGTGTTTAACTTTAAACCCACTTAGTCTTTCTAATGACTTTCCTTCTGTTTACTTTTAAGATTTTCTTTTAACACACCTTAATTGTTCAGAGTATAATTGTATGTCATTAAGTATAATTGGGAGCCTAAATATGCTTCTCTATTTTTAAAAAATTTTAACACCCCAAACCAACTGTTCTAGCCTATCTGTTTCCTTTTGCAATTTTCTCTGGAGTTATATGGAAAATGCTAAGGTTTGGTTTTAAGCTTTGAGTTTTCTTTCAAAGTTATGTAGATAATACTAAATTTCAGCTTTAAACTTTTTAAAACACAATCAATATACAGAAAAAGGCTCCTATAATTTTCAGGGTACACATGACAAAAGTCTAATTAGCCCATTTTTGCCTAGAGAAATGAAATGTTTTAGTCACCAGTTTCTGTATTTTTTCGTTTTCCTTAAATTAGTCTATGGATTAATTAACAAAGATATTAATAAAAATCCTGTACCCCTTTGTCTAGAGTTACAGCTGGCTCGACTGCAGGAGCTGGGATTCAGCATGGACGATTGTCGCAAGGCTCTTTTGGTGTGCCAAGGTAATTAATGTGTCTCCATAACTCCGCTTTATCTTTCTCTCTTCTTTCCTCTACTTCAACGGATGTCATAGTAGAGGAAAGATGGCTTCTGGCTTTAATACATAAAAGGTGTAATAAAATGAGTGGAAGACATGCAACAAAGAGGGCCTTGTTATATGCTTAAAAGCAGAATTTCTATTATTATGCAATTTTTTCTTTTTTATGTCTAAGAATACAGTTGGATCAAGGTTCTCTTGGGTTGTCCAGTAGGTCCCCATACACTTTCTCTACTTCCTCTGTGAGTTGCTTGAGTCGCTGTGGGAACTGGTTGAACTGATCCCCTTTTAATTTCTTTGCAGGCCAGTTAAAAAAGGCAGCAAGTTGGTTGTTCTTTCCCTGGCCTCTAATAGCCAAGAGAGCCAGGGGACCGCACCAGCTCAGTTGATCTCGGGCGTGGAGATTAAGGCTGAGAGTGTGTGCATCTGCTTCATCGATGACTGCATGGACCGTGATGTTCCTCTTGCCGAGCTCACCTTTTCCCGTGAGTGTTCTCCTGGTTTCCAGACTCATCTTGAAGATTTCCCGTGATTGCTGAATTATTTGGGGCCTTTTTGTGTTATTCATGCCCTCTACTTAGTAGTATGGATGGATATTTAGATAATGGTTTTACATATGTTCTTCATTATTTGTGTTTTAAAGAAATGTGTATTTATTTGCCATATGTGGCCTTCAGCCTATAGCTGTGGAATAATCAAAATTGTCATTGACAAAATTTCTGTTATATTAACAGCTCTAGCTAAATAATTCCTGATCTCTCCACCTTATTTATTTATTTATTTTTTGTTAAAATATATTTTATTGATTTTTTACAGAGAGGAAGGGAGAGAGATAGTCAGAAACATCGATGAGCGAGAAACATTGATCAGCAGCCTCCTGCACATCCCCTACTGGGGATGTGCCCACAACCCAGGTACATGCCCTTGACCGGAATCGAACCCGGGACCCTTCAGTCCACAGGCCGACGCTTTATCCACTGAGCCAAACCGGTTTCGGCCTCTCCACCTTATTTTTTAATGTATCTGAATATTGTAGTGATTGTAGTGTAGTGTTATTAAAGGCATTTAGAATGCTCCTGCTCTAAATATCTTTTGAAAATAGAAAACACAGTCCTAGTAGAGTCCCCTTCATAGGGCAGGGAAGAGGTGAAGTGTGTACAGGGACTAGGGTAGAAGTGCGTTAGCCTAAGTCCCGCCATTGTAAACTGTGTTCCATGCGGCTGCTGCAGAGAGTAAAGGAACCTCTCCCTGCTGTGTTTACTTTTAATTTTCCATTGTTTTGATCTTGCTAGCCTCTAGTCCCTTCAAAGAAAATTGGTTCCGGGGATTTAATTTGACCTTTTGCCCGTTGTAGAGGTTTTCCTTTTCCTGTGCTTCTGGGCACTTACAAGGGCCACGTGATTAAAACTAGCAACTGGGACTTGGACTGTTTCCATGAGTATCTTTTCTGCAGAGCACCATTATTCCTTATTTTTCTATGGTAATCTTAAAAATTTGAGCTAATATTTATCAGGACATGACTGCTCCTATCAC
Source organism: Myotis davidii (assembly GCF_000327345.1). Classification (NCBI taxonomy): domain Eukaryota; kingdom Metazoa; phylum Chordata; class Mammalia; order Chiroptera; family Vespertilionidae; genus Myotis; species Myotis davidii. The sequence goes on along the minus strand of NW_006293088.1, from coordinate 4,836,314 downwards.
TGTACCTTCTTGTAAGATACTCAGTTAGAAATGTTTTTATGTCCCTACAGGCTTCAAATACACCTGGGTGCTGGGCCCGGGTCTGGTACTGGAGGGAGACAAAGGAGGCATTGACTTCAGTCACAACCTTTAAAGGTTGCCCAAAACTCAGTAATGAAGAGAAATGGTATTTTAATGCAGTATTTTAAAAATCAGAAACCATGCAAAGAACTCTGCGATGAACAAAGCATCAGATTTTTATGTGCTTTCTTGTGAGATCATCAGTTTTAGCTGTAACTAACATCTCTCTAAAGGGTTTTGTCTGCAAAAGAAAGTTTTGGTTGTTCCGCCGCGGCTCTGCATTGAGCGCTGTTTTCCTTGCAGGTCTGAATTTTCTTCAGCGCATAAGAACCAGCCCCGAAGGCCACGCCCACTTCACCCTTTCTGGAGATTATTACAACCGGGCTCTGTCAGGTCAGTGTAAGCAGAGGTGATTGTGGGACTTCACACTAATATTTGCCTGGACCTATTTCTACATAAATTTTACATGAGGGGAACAGGGGTGGGCCAGGGCAGGGAAAGATAAAACAAGTGACTACATAACACAAAAGATAGAGCTTTTTCCTTTTTCTAATTCAACTGAATTATTTAAAAAGGTGTTTTGATTAGTTAAGTCTTTTTGACCCTGAAATTTGACGTATTCTAGAACATGAAATTGCTCAGTAGTGAAGGATCATTTGGCTGGCCCGGGTAGTAGGTAAATTTCCAAGGAGATTTATGGCCATAATCATTTTAAATTTCAAGCCTCCTCACTCCCTGCTGGACTTGTTTGTTTTATTAGAAGAGAACTGAGTCAGTGATCGTGTCTAATCTGCCATAGCTACTCCCTAAAGTAAAGCACAGTTCATCAGAGCAGCCTCTCCTTCTGGAGTCAGAAAGCCCTCATATCCTGCAACGCATTTCCAGGGTCTTTCCTTCCATGGAGAGACCAAGCTAAGGGCCTAGACCAGTGGTTCTCAACCTTCCTATTGCCGTGACCCTTTAATGCAGTTCCTCATGTTGTGGTGACCCCCAATTTCATTGTTACAAATTGAACATAATGAAAGCATAGTGATTAATCACAAAAACAATATGTAATTATATATGTGTTTTCCGATGGTCTTAGGCGACCCCTGTGAAAGTGTCGTTCGACCCCCAAAGCGGGGTCGCGACCCACAGGTTGAGAACCGCTGGCCTAGACGGATCGACATTCAGTAATCGCCCTGCATCAGGGCCGAGAGGGTTGGGCTGGGAAATTCTTTACCTTCAGAGAGTTTTTAGTAGCGGTGGACCAAGTAAACAGAGTGGTGCTGTGCAGGCTGAGCTTCGGTGAGGGGTTGCTCCTTTTGCTCTCAATGGAAAATTGAGCCTCCGTGTGTTGTGCTGCTGAGTGTTCTAGAGCAGCGGTCGCCAACCTTTTGGACCTCACGGACCATTAGTGGTCCACGGACCACCAGTTGGCTACCGCTGCTCCTAAGGTTTCCTTAAACCAGCAGTCGTCAACCTTTCAGACCTCACCGACCACCAGTGGTCCACGGACCACCTGTTGGCGACCGCTATTCTAGAGCCCGACTCATTTAATTCTCTGTTAGTTAACGTTTTCCTTTCCGTTTCAAATTCACTCAGAATAACAATCATTTCCTGATTGTTCAAAATGTTTTAACTGGAGAACAATGGCCCAACTCTTGCTATTTGAGAGAAACTCTTACAGGGCATATGGTAGCTATTTTTCTGGGAATCGTTTGTTTTCTCAGAGTAAATATGGCTTACTTTTAAGGTTGTATGAACACAGGCAGGTCACTAAGGGTGCTGATGGTGGGATTTGTAAATCAGCTCACCTGTGGCTGATTGAGTATATTTAGAACTGTTAAAAATTAACTGGCCTTGAAAAGTATCACAGTGGGATACCATTTTTCTCACCCACCAGCCTGGCAAAAATTAATGTCGTCACTATTAAATATTAGTGACGACATGAGCCATTGAACTCTTATTTCCTGCTGCTAGAACTGTAAATTGGTGCAACCGCTTTGGAAAATAATATGTCATGACCTAGTCAAGTTGAGTGTAAGCATCCCAACAGCCCAGGATTATGCTGCCTCTAGGTCGGTGCTGGGGGAGTCTCTTGCCTGTGTGTCCCAGAAAATGAGCACAGTCAGCTGATGGCCCTGGGCTTCCTAACAGCAATGAAACGAGTCCATGCCTATCTTTCAGCGGTAGAACGGGTAGATTATACGGCATAGTCCTCAATGGATTACCGTTCAGTGGTGAGAACAAATGTGTCACAGCTACGCGGCATCAGTATGAGTGAATCTCAAAGCTAGGTTGTTGAGCAAAATAGAAACTTGCAAAAGAATACATGCAGTCGGCTTCTATTTAAGTAAAGATCCCCAACAGAACAGACTAGTCAATATGCCCTTAAGAAATGCATCTATGTGTGGTGGAACTGAAACGAAGAGCAAGGAAGTGATTAGAAACCCAAGAGCATGGTCACTGGCAGTTGGATGGGAGAGGGTTGGTGAGAAGGGGGACGGAGATGGGGCCTGGCACTCGTGGTTTTCTAGTTCTTAAAGCCGAATAGTGCGTGCGTGCGTGAGTATTGCAGTAATTTTATTCTTTAAACTAGACATATATATGTGGTTTATATGCCTTTGTACATATGACATTTTAAGTTAAAAAATTGGAAAATCTTAATGGATTTACAAGTATACCTATCTATTTAACCAGTGGTTTCATGATGTAAGCAAGGGAATCAAATTTAATAGTTACATCAGCCAGTGATGCTACTTTTCGGAGACTCCGTTTTTATCTTGAGAGAATCAAAAACAGGCTCTGCCCCCACTTTAAGGGGAGAGGCACATCGCCTCCACCCCTGGAAGACCATGGTCGGCACAGACATGCTTTTCTACTTATATCCCCTCCATAGCACAGGCATCTGTAGGGCGACCTGTGGCTAAAGATGGTGCTTTCATTGTGAAATCAAATTGGAAATAGAAAGCTATTAAGCTACAGCCTGTCCTTGCTGAGCATTTGTGAGCAGTGTCCCCTATAAACTCTTGGTATCTGCTGAACAGATGTCTGATTTCCTGTTCTCAGGCTGGGAGCCATTTCTTGAGCCCTGGCCGTGCACTGTATCCTGGCAACAGCAGGCAGCTAGTCGTCTCCATCCTCCTCGGCTGAAGCTGGAAGCCAAGGCCAAAACCCGTTTGGACGTCAATATCACTTCAGTACTAATTGGTGAGTGGAAAGTTGTCTTCAGAAGGTTGGTACATTTCTGTACATAGGTCCCTTGTCTGGAAGACTGTTAATCCTGGTTTAGCAAATGCTTGGGCCTGTACAAGACATCACTTATGCATCATGGCTCTTTCCTGAAAATCCCTAACCTAGCCTCAGGATTCTTCTCAACCCAGTGCTGCAGAGTTAGCATCCCAATTAATGCGATCAGCCATCAAACAAGAGCTTGACCTGCTTAGGAAACATGAATGTTCATGATGAACTTCCTCCTCGTCATGCTTGGTCACTGGGATGTAGAAGTGGCTTTAGATTCACTTCTCTCCGGCAAGTCACCGAATAATTCTTAAAAGGTATAATTTTGACCTTGTCTTTATAGCAGGATAAGTTGCCTGTATTGTCTCCCATCAGGTATCATGTCAAAGATAAAAGAGTTGTAAAAGAGTTGCCAAGCTAATGGTGTATGTTCTGAGAGTTTCTTTGACAGCATGGAAGTGTACATTCCTGGATTCAGTGTCGTGAATCAGAACTACTCTATGCTTGTATTTATATCATGGAAACTCATACATGATTATTTATCGTACAACTCACACTTTTGGAATTACTGATCTAGCGATCTGATTTGTGGGGACAACTGTAGTTATCTCTGAGTGATAGATAACACACACACTGTTGCAAATCTGTGAACTTTCTTCAGCATGTGTGGTGTATTGAGGCTCTCAGAATGTCCATTGGCTTATTCTATGTCAGTAAGATGGAGAGAATGCATAGTGAAATAAGACCATAAGTGTAATGATCCTCAAATTTTAAAACCATTGTTTTACATGATCAGATTTCATTCACTAATTTGCCTGGATATTATTACCTATGTAACAGTAAATTGATCTCATGATCCTCCTATACTATTTTATTTCGCTTCTTAGGTTATTTCTT
>NW_006293088.1:4818195-4832089 GCF_000327345.1 Myotis davidii | reverse complement strand
AGGGGTGGGAGGGGGGGGGGGGGGGTCTCTCAGCCCGGCCTGCACCCTCTAGCAATCTGGGACCTCTTGGGGGATGTCCGACTGCCGGTTTAGGCCCCATCCCGCAGGGATCCCTGAGGCCTAAACCGGCAGTCGGACATCCCTCACAATCCAGGACTGCTAGCTCCTAACCCCTGGCCTGCCTGCCTGCCTGATCTCCCCTAACCACTTGCCTGACTGCCTCATTGTTCCTAACCATTCTGCCTGCCTTCCTCATCGCCCCTAACCCCTCTGCCTGCCTGCCTGATTGCTCCTAACCACTTGCCTGCCTGCCTGATGGCCCCTAACCACTCTGCCTGTTCTAGGAAGTATATCTTAATTAGTATAAAAGGTCTTTATTTGAGTGTGGTACATCATTGTTAACCTGCTCTCCCCGTTGTAATTCTCCTCTCAAAAGAGTAAAAAAAAAACCAAACAGCTGGAGGACTGTCAGGTGGATTACAGCCTCTTGAATTTAATGGTTTTCTAACAGCCTCCAAATTGGTCTTTTTTAAATTTTATCTCTAAACCCTGTCACTTAGCATGGGATTCCACGCTCTATACACACTAAATCATCTTTGCTTTGTCCTTACCCCAGTATGTTGTGCCGAAGTCATGTTGAAATATTTAATGTTCACTGATTGTACCATGTACTTTCATGTTGAAGCCTTTGTATATGCTATTCTCTGTGCCTGGAATGTGCCTGTATCCTAATCCCATCGGTAAACTGTAATTTCTACTCATTCTTTTAGACCCAGAACAAAGGTGTCCAACCCCCGGCCCAAAATTCCCATGTGTGGTCCTCCACTTCTCCCAAAGCAGACGGAATCTTCCCGTTCTGTGCTCCCAAAGAATTTCACTCTTATCTTTGTTTTAGTTCCTCTCACAGTGTGGTATCGTTTTGTGGTAATTAATGGTTGTTTTGTTAACATTAGTTTCTTCCAGTGGAGAATGAGGTTCTCCAGGGGACAGACTTGCTCGGAATCTACAGGTTGCCCAGCTCGTAGTGAGGCATCCCGTGGAAGCTTGTTTTGCTGAATTGACATTATCTGACTTGAACGTTTCATATTTTCTACTTCTCTTCTGAATGTCTTTGGGGAATATTTTCTAGATCAGTATGTGAGTACCAAGGAATCATGGATGGCAGATTACTGTAAAGAGGACAAGGAAATAGAATCAACTGCAACAGAAGACTGGATGGGCTCTTCAGTGGATCCTCCCTGCTTTGGACAAAGTAAGGGTTTTCTCTACAAATGTCTAACTGTCACTGTTGACCCACAGACCCATGTTTCATTGAAAACTCCAAAATCAGTTTCAGTGGAAACACCAACAGGAAATTCTGACTGTCTTCTACAGTTCTGTTTTAGTCGTCGTGAGAGACTTTTTTCTGGTGCAAAATACTCAACTTTTAATATGAGCTCCAGTCTCACCTCTGTGGGAGAGAGGACCTACAATATACAGGTCCTCAATTCTGGCAACATGGCACGGACGGATGCCCTGGAAGTGCATCGAGACCAGCCATTGCTCAGTTTGGGTTTTACTCAGCCAAACATTCCTGTGGGTGGAACTTTTTGACTAGTTTTTTAAAAACATCTTTTCAGTCTTCTAAATCTAGAGACTGGCTATTTTCTTGAAGAGAGGGAGGGCAGGTTATCCCATGTGGAAAAAACTGTTAGGGGGGCCCTGTATTGTTCATAACATAAAAGATTTGAATGCCCAGCCGCTTGAAGAGGGAGGAGTCAGTTTGTTCTCTGTTAACGATGTTTTCTTTCCTTATTTAATGCTTCACCATGGAGCTCTGATTGCCTCGGAGCTGGGGAGATTGTGATGGCCAACTGCACGGTTCTTAGTTGTTCCACAGCCATTGTCATTCAAATTCAGCTCAGCCCCAGCTCTTTGAGTGTGGTTTCTTTGGGAGTCTTGGCTGGACTTCACATAGCTCATGAATACATAAATATTCCATCTGGTCTGCAAACGTGTCACGGGGAGATGGATTTTCGTAGTGTATGAAGTATTTGAACTTGTCCGTCTCTCCTCAGGACGTTTAAATGGACTGTCTCTCTGCCTTGTACTTCTAGAGCGAGGGGCAGGAAATGTCAGCTCTGCTTGCTCTCTGTTCCCAGGCTGTTGCTTCTGAGACTCAAGGTCATTGCTTCGGAGCCAGGGCTTTTCAGATATCATCAGCTTCAATGTGGGCTCCTCCCCTAACCGTCCCCATTTGTGTGTCAACAGAATGTAACATAGAATTCCACCAAGAAGACTAAATAATCTTCTGTAATATGTCTTGTGTCTTAGGGAGTGTGTGTTTCTAAAAGCATTCATACAGGAGGATCTTAAATCCAGTCAGTGCAAACACCAGGAAGGCCCAGTCTTTAGGATTCTAGCGAAGGGCTTTCTTTTGTCCCTCTCCTCTCTGCCCTTTTAAAAAAAGAAAGAAAAAAAGTTCTCCTCTTTCTTTAAAGTTAATAAGCTGCCTTATCTATGTTAAATGCCTCTGCTAAATTAAAGCCGGATTTTATTTACTTATAGATTTTTATGGTTACTTAGGTTTATAAAGGTGTAATATTTCTTTTTAATTAGACGTAACTGAATATACCTAAATTTCCAAACTTCTTTTCGGACTGGAAATTCCTGGGTGGCAGTAAATCAAACGGGATTGTATTCTGTTTTAGACCTGCTGAGGTAGTTGTTGGGCATTGGTTCCGAAAGTCAGTCGGTTTGAACCTTGCTGAACTGACCACAGACTTTCAGGTCTTATTCATGACTATTTAGTCACATTCCCCCAAGATTTGTACATTTTATTCCGGGCAGTTTCAATGGGAGCCCTTGGAATAATGTGAAATTCAGCCCAAGGGACCTGCTGACTTCCCACTGTTTCTTTAGCAGGGGAAAGAAAATAGCCTCATTTCTGACATAATTGTTGGCTTTGTTCAGTAAGGGCTGCGATTCTGCAGGTAAACCTGGATGGCACGGTATCTTATTGAACTGACTAGTTTTGTATTCCAAAGACATTGGATGGAAATACCAAATATAAATATTCTAAACACTTCCATGTTTAATTTATAATGTAAATAATACTTTGAGGTAACGCCTTAGTAAAGACGGTGAAAACTGAAGCACAGACAGGCTCTTCGCCTGGAGTGTGGAGACTCCTGAGGGATTAGCATCCTGCTGCCTCTGCTTCTGCTTCTGCTTCTGCCAGCGGCACGAGCACCTCCCCTAGCTGGTAGGGGAGTGATGGTGACTTTTCTCTGCCATCTAAGAACATGGGGCTTTAAGTTAAAAATCCTCAAAAGGCTTGTCACTCTGTTCAAAAGAATGTTGAATACATTTTCTTTCCCCAACTGAGGAAAAAAAGGCGCTTGCTTCTTTGACAATGCCTCCATAATAAATGCCGGCAGAAAACCGTCCTGCTCACGCTGTCGGGTACCTTCATAGCTATTAGAAATCACTGAGGGGAATGATCGTACTGGTGCATGGTGCTTGCTGTCTCTGTAATGTACTCTGTGCTTACGCATTGGAGGTGAGTCTTATTCACTGTGTTTTTTCTTACTTCTAACTTTGTCTCTCCTGTCTACCAGGCCTCCCCCTTGTCTACCTTAGAACTAGGAGTACAGCCAGTCTGACTAACCTAGAGCACCAGATGTATGCTAGAGGTACAGTACAGCCAAGCGAGGGCTTTATTTTCCTGTTTTACTGTAAGAACTGCCATGTCCATCAGTGTTCTGTGAATGGGGGCATACCACGTTTTGGGTACTTTGGTTTAGTATCAGGAAAGAGCTTTCCAACGAATGAACAGAGACACCTTCTATCAGGAGGAAGCGATGTGCTGGCGTATGCTGTCTCTTGCATTTGCCTTAACCCTCGGTGGAAACGGTAAAACTCCACCGTGTGGGGTGCAGACATACCCGGTCAGTGAGGTGGTTTCTCCTACTGAAAAGCAAGTAAGTAGAAGCAGCCCAGCCTCCACCTCGCAGTGCTGCCAGTCTGGCTATCGTACTCGGTGCACATTTAACCGGGAACGCAAGGGGCTCTGCTGGTCGGGAATAGAGCTAAGGAAATACTGCCTTAGACACAGGCCTCAACTTCTCTAGCTGTGACCCGAGCTGCTTAGGAGACAGAAAAGCAAATGTCCTTCTAACTCTGACCATGTAAGGTTCCTTGGGAATTTGTCTGGTCAGTGATATGATAGAATACACCACACACATGCAGGGAGTGGCATCCCGGGATGTGCATGTAATCGGAATGATTTGTGTGTGTACTTGGCTAACAGCAGGTCTTGCCTGGGCCATGACATCTTTTGTAGAAAAAGGTCTTTGAGTTTCCTCTGCCAGGACAGAGCAGGGCTAGTAGTCCGCGGGGTAGTACTATGGGTTTTTCTGAAAGGTTTCACTGAGGTGGGTGCTTAGGGGATGGCTCACAAAGAGCCCACGATCAAGTCTTCATTTATTCAGAGATTTATACCCTAAGCTTTCCTCCGTCTGCTACTTCATGTTTCAGGCTAAGCAGAGTATGTATTCAGTTCAGCTGATGAGGTCAGAGAGCCTCCGAAAGACTAAGTACTTGGCCTTCACTCACCTGACCAGCTAGTGGCAGGCCTGGGACGTGAATCTATTTCTTATGATTTACAAAGCAGGTCCTTTCTGACAGGCTGAGCTGCTTCTGTAGCATGGAAACGTGCACGGGTTATAATGGCCCAGTTACTCTGTGACACGGGCCCAAAGGGTAGAAATGTCTCAGCTGGAGCCACTTGACGCCAAAGTTGGACGGAAGGAGCTTCAGGTTCTCGGAGCCCGTGAAGAAGTTAGGCCTGGTCGCTGGAGGCAGAGTTTCTGAGGCCGCCAGGGAACACGGTGCTCTTTGATGGACTTGGGGATTTTGCTCTCTGGTGCTGTGCCAAGGCAAATCCATAGCCGATTGGACACTAGCGCAGGAGATGTCAGGTGTGTCCCGGGTGCTGGGTTTGGACTCGTGAGCACTCCATGGATTCTGTTAGCGGAGAAGTCGGTTGCTGACGTCTCGGCCGGTATGTGTAATCAAAACAAGAGGCTGGGGGACCTCGGCAGTGTGCCTTCCCAGGCTATTTAATTCCAAAGTAATATACTTGTGAATGTCTTTATATGGGTTCCTAGCACTTTATTCCGTATTACAGTGTGATCAAAGCCACTTGCCACCTGTTCTGTTTAAATCTAATTTGCAAATGGAAACTTACGGTCTGGCCTGCAGTGGGATATGAACGCGCAGCTGGCTGCTTTTCCTCCGGGCCCTGTATCTCCCGCAATAAAGCCGCTCTCGCCGCACTCACGGAGCGGGGCGCCTCTCAAGGTGCCACAGTCAGCACTGTTTACCCTGCAGACAGCTCTTAAAGTTTTTACTCCCCCTCTGCTCTTGTCGGCAGCCTCACAGCTACTCTGTGGTTTTCTACTTGATGAACGTTATTTTTTTAAAGCAAACCTTGGGAACTAAGTGAGGCCATTTGGAGGAGAAATGGGGATGTTTTGAGCAGAGAGTATCGTTAGAAGTATTTGGAGGGTGTCGCTAAAGACTATCCACGGGATTGAGGGAATACGTAATAGTATCCACTCATTTATTTAGCATGTTGCCATTTCTCAGACTTCCCTGAGCCACTGTTGTTACCAAAGCAGAACTTGCCTTAACCTGAAAGTGCCTGTCCGGCAGTGTTTATAGTACTAACTCCTGAAAAAAGAGGGAAAAAGGAAGTGCTTCCTTTTAAAGGCAGTGATCACAGCAGACTGATGCGGCCCCACGCCTTACTCATGGTGGGAGGGGCAGGGCCTGGTGCAGTCTGCCTTCCTGTCCTGCTGGCAGGAAACACGTGGGCCTGGAGGACGAGTTTAATTTCGCTGTAGTGTTCTCAGTCGGCATGTGCAGTCACCCCGAGATGTCATTTTCTCCTCAGCTGCGGGCCACTTGGGTCCCGGTTTTGCTCGTATTGTCTTTGTGCTTTAAAGCGGTGCGCACAGGAGGACTGGGCTGCACCCCCTTTGTTGCTAGTGTGCGTGTGGCATGAGCACTGCAGCCAGGAGGCGCCAGCGCTGGGTTGCTGCTGCCCTTGTGGTCCCTGCTGTCCCCTCCTTTTCTTCCTGTGGCCCACCGGGGAGACTTAGGCCCTTGGTCAGAGGAGCTGACATCCCTCCCTGGGCAGCCTCTGTTCCGTGCCAGACCACCAACACAGGCAGGGTGCAGGCAGCCGGAGCAGGGCAGTGGCCGGGCACTTACAGCCTTTGTCGGCTTTCTGGCCATGTGGTCTTCCACTTCTCCGGCTTTTTAAAGTGTTTGTTGTCAGGTCAACTCTTTCTAGAATTTGATTACTTATAGTCTTGTATTGATCAGTGTTTCCAGTTTCCCTGACTAGCAACTGTTTTGTGAAAAGAAATCATATTTTATGCTCCTTTTGTAGACTCTATAGTACCTATGGTGGTGGTATCTGTGTCAGAGATGGGCTAAAATTTTCATTTAAAAAGCTCTGGAATAGTATATTTCTGATCTTTCCGGGAGAAAAATATCCCAACTATTAGTGTAAGAACATAGGAAAGAATGTTTTTATTTCGTTATAATGTGAATAATACGACTGAAGGGTAACTTTTGCATAAAGGGAGGCTTTGTTACAGCACAGGCATTTTGGACAAAGTTTAATCAAGTCGGTGTGATAAACTTGCTACAGTTTGTGCTACCTATTTAGAATGTATTTATTGGGAGTAGCGAGGGTCCATTTCTCTTTTTCCCTCTTTTGATTCCAACCAAGTTAGGTCCCGATGCCCTCTGTGGAGATGAGGCCCCTAAGAATTGTGGGAGGATTGGGGGCTGGGCAGTCACACACCACAGCCATTTGTCAGGGAGGACCGAGTCATCCCGTAGCAAAGTACATGGAGGTTCCGTTAGTCCTCTCTTCCTCTCCCGCAGTCCCTTTGCCAAGAGACCGTCTGGGCACTGTCTCCAGGTGGTGGTGGTGGTGGTGGGGGGAGGCTCTCCCACACAGACGGAGGCGGTGCTAATAGCCACCTTGTTCGTTCGTAGCAGAGGTGAAGACCCCCAAGCGCCGGCAGCCCTTTGTCCCTTTTGCTCTGAGGAATCACACAGGCTGCACTCTGTGGTTCGCCACCCTGACCACCACACCCACCAGGTAAGAAGCACTTGGCTCTGTCACCGAGGCATCTCTGCCACCCAAGGCTCCTGCGTGCCAGCCCAGTGGGCCCTTCTTGAGGCTCTTGGGTTGTATTCGAAGCAATCACATGCTGTCCTGCTGAGGTTTATGGTGGAGGTTCTGGTCCTCTGTGGAATCTGTAGTCAGAGAAGTAGGCCCCGAGTTTGAAATTCCAAATGATTCTGATCCCGGTAGACATTGCGTTTAAAGTCAGAGTCCAGCAAATTAAGGCTGAGAGTGGGAAGCGTGAAAGAGAAGTCATTCCATCTTTCCTCTTCATCCTCCCCGTCTCCCCCCCCAAGAATTGCTTTCCAACCTAAAGCACACTTCAATCCAGATGGTATTGGGTGGGGTTTGGAGAACAAGTGAGAATTTACCTAAGCCAAGTGAGAAGGTTCTTCAGCAGTTTTCAGCCTGTTCAGACCTTGGCTGGACTTTCCGAATCCACGCTGATCTCTCCAGCTTAGGAAATGAGAACACGAAACAAGTAACAGCATCAGCTGGTTGGAAACCGCATTTCCCTGCCTCCACGAAGTATGATAATGCCTTACAGGAGGCGGTTTTGTTTTTTTAAAAACAGTTCAGGGCCTGTTAAGTTCTTGGTAGTCACTTAAACATGACTTTTAAAAGTCATGACTCACTTTACATAGCACCTATGTAGCAGCTCTACTGTCGAGGCAGGTGAGTGTGTAGTATAGCTTTCAGCTGTTTCTAAAGTGTCACATGAGCTGCGTTTGATCATGAAGATACCTCTAGTTACTGACCTTGTAGGTCACCCTTTGGAGCCAAATTATACGGCCTTATTGCTGTGGATTGCGTTCCGGGAGGGTTTCTGTTCCCAGCACCAGCTCCGTGTGAGAAGGAGCTGGGAGAGAGGCACAGGCTGGTATCGTCTGATTTGGTTCCAGGGCTGCACTGTCTCACAGCGGGAGTCCAGGGGGAGTTCCAGAAGGGGACGGAACATTTCTCGATGACACTCACAATGTCAGTGAGTGGCGGGAAGTCCTCACAGGTGAAGAGATTCCCTTTGAATTTGAAGCACGTGGAAAGCTAAGACACAGGTAAAGTATGACTCATTCTTTTTCTAAAAAAATATGTATATGATGTGACTGTCCCTAGTGTTTCGCCTATTCACCTTCCTTTATTAGAGAGTTTAATGATTTATTTTTAAAGGCTATTTTAAAAAATCAGTGTTTCCTTTCCTTTAAAAAAAATATAATGACTTTCTTACTATCTTGGAAATAAAGTTTTCCCCCATTAATTATCTCTCTACTTGACATGTGTGTTTCACATAATTTGGTTGAAGCATAGACAGAGAATAACACTCAAGTTCATTGCCTCCCAGCCTGACTTTCACGATGCACTGGTGACATGGTACTTCTAAAAGGTTGGCAAAGCATGTCGATTTCAGTGTTAAGACCCACACGTGTCACATAGCACTTGGAGCAGGCAGGCGTTTTCGGGAAGGAGAGCCGTATGAGGAGGCACACGGACGCTGAGGACGATCAGAACCACTCGTCCAGGGAGACCGCTGGCACTCACTCTTGACATGGTCCACCAGAGGCCTGGGACGAACGCAAGAGAAGCCTGTGGCTTGTTACTGAGCGGTCACAAAATAGCTAACAAAGTGTTCTTGTGTTTGCAGACATTGTTAAGTGGAAAGGCGGTCCAGTGAATAGGTTAAGATTTCAGCCTCCTATCTGTTTGCAAGCTGAGCTGAAGTGTGGGAGACTGGCTTCCGCCTTATGCTTTCATGATGCTCGAAGTCTTTGTGTGCAAACCCGCTCCTAAGTCAGATACTTCTTCCCTTTGCACAGCTTTCTGCCAGCACACATTTCTCCCTGGGGCAGATGTCTGAACCTGTGGGCCCCAGTGATTGTACAGGAAAAATAGGGTTTAAAAAAAAATCACTAAGCGGGGTACGTGTACCTGAAAGCCACGTTAGCATTTCCAGGGATGAGTGGTGAGCATTTTCTCTTCCACAAAGTTCCTGAAGGAGCTAATTATGAACTGTTGGCTGTATGTCTTAATAAGCATGGCCTCTGTTATATCAGAAGGGGTTTGACCTCTATATCACTTCCGTTTTAGTTTCCATGTTTTGTAACGGCGCATTTCAAGTCCCACTGTTCTGCTTGAATTCATCAACATAAATGCCGTTTCTGGCTTTCCCCACTTTGGCATACCATGGCCACTCCCTGCCTCCCTCCCTTCTTCCTGTCAGCCTCAAATCCAGCTCCCCATTTTAGGCTTCTGGCTTGAATTAGGCGAAACCTAAAATAGAATTAAATGTGCAATTTCCTCCTGTTCCTCCTGTTCTGCCCACTGCCTTCTGCTGTTTCAGCCAAGCCTTCAGCCTTAAAATGCCTAACCTGTCTGTGGCCTGTAGGACCGAAGCCAAACAACTGAGTGTGGGTCTAAGAGAAGTAGGGTATTCAGCAAAAGAACCAGGAGGAAATGCCGTGTCACGCACTTCCAGAGTTTGGTTATATGATCAGATGCTAGCGGAACATTTTTACTGCCCCACAGAAGTGGTTGTAGCGAATGGCACTGTCTTGTAAAAGCTTGGCTGGGGTTGGTGGGCAAGGCTTGGGCTAGAGTGGAGAGTTTGCGTGGTTCATACAAAGGGAGGACAAATGCTACTCTTGCCCAAGCTATAAACCTTGCAGTTTTAAATGTAAAACCCAGCTAATATGTTCTCTTGATTTCTCTTGCATTAGGGAATCACCAAAAGGCTTGGACAACTGGGCTTTTATGTGATTAGATAGTAAATCGGATTTGAGTCTTTGCTCCTGCTTTTCTTTGCTTTTGAAGATTGGGCTTAATGTTTTTTTCCGTGTTCTGCCTCACAGACACACCCATGACCTCCGGATTCACCAACTACAAGTGAGAGTAAATGGTTGGGAGCAAGTGAGCCCTGTGTCTGTGGACAAAGTTGGGACCTTTTTCCGATACGCAGCGCCAGATAAGAATTCATCTTCCTCTACGGTGTGTGGCGGGGGGAATGGGTGTGCCTTTGTCCTGGCCGCACTCCCGTACAGCTAGGCACTCACACAGTGTAATAGCCTTGCTCTAGTAAAGTTTTCTTGTTCTTCATTTATTAGTACACGAGCTCTAGGAATATGTAAGATTATAGAAGTCATTATAGGCAATGATAATCAATATTTAGATGAGCCAACCAATGGATCATTTCTGTAAAAAAACAGGATCTAAAAGTGATTTTAATGAAAAATAATAAATAAATAAAAGTGACTTTAATACATGTTCCCTCACCTGTGCAGACCCATTTCATATGCAGCTGGCCCACCTGCCCATTTGCTAGTCTGCCGAACATGTGTTGGCTTTACTTCATATACTGTTATGCTTCCTCCACATACTGTCTTCTTTCAGTTTCTTATAGTGCTACTCCTTGATCCTTCTAGCTCCTTTTCTCCAACTTCTCTTCTCTAGCATGAAGACATATAGCCGCTGCTGTGTATCTGATCACAGAACCTCTCACACATCCTTGCCTGAACTTGACCCAGCCTGCAGCTCTAGGGCTAGGAGGGACCAGCCTGGGGATGATGCAGGGAGCATCCCTCACTAGAGTGTGCAGGTGAGGGCTGGCCTCCCAGCCCATGTGTCCGCCATGGTGCTCTTGCCCAGGACTCGGACGTGCTTCCCAGGATGACTCACTTGTTAGGTAACCCGTGATGAGGGAGAAAGTGCAGATTTGCAGAGATTGTGGCTTTCGTCATGCTTTCTTCATAGAGAAACCCTGTTCCTTCTACTCTTCCTCTCTTGTGCCCCAAGATTCTTAGGAAAGGACATTTTCTTTCAAGATTAATTTTCTGCCTAAATTCTTGTCTGATGATGAAATAATAAATTCCCCCAAGAGATACTTTTCTATTGTATGGATGTGTTCTGGAAATTTGTGTCCCTGGAATGGTGGTAAAATGAGGGTTGTTTTCCCCATACCTTCTAAGTTAAGATGCTTTCTCTTAGCGGTAGACCATACTTTGCTAAGGGTATTTGCAAACACCACCCTTTCAAGCACATTTCATTGTCATTGAACTTAATGATGCCTGTAATCTTAGGTCTGCGCTGACTCTCTGACTTTTGGAATCTTTCTTAGATTGGCAGCCCAAGCAGCAGGACAAATATTATCCATCCCCAGGTTTACGTGAGTATGATTGTCCTATGTCACTGTGTGTATTGAGTGTTGACACTGCGCCTGAACCATACGTAGATGTTTATTTCTTTTTTAAAAAAAAAATGTTTTATTGATTTTTTTACAGAGAGGAAGGGAGAGGGATAGAGAGTTAGAAACATTAATGAGAGAGAAACATCGATCAGCTGCCTCCTGTACCCCTTCCACTGGGGATGTGCCCACAACCAAGGTACATGCCCTTGATTGGAATTGAACCTGGGACCCTTGAGTTCGCAGGCCGATGCTCTATCCACTGAGCCAAACCGGTTAGGGCTAGATGTTTATTTCTTAATGATCAGAGGACTTTATGACCTGTGAGCGATTGGAATTTATTTTCTGCTTTTCTATTGATGCTTTTCTATTGATTCATTTTCTAAAAACTTGCAAGAAAATATTTTCACCTAATTTGATATGTCAGACTGAATATTACAGGCAATAGAAAGAAAAAAAACAAATGTTTGGGGCCAATGTCTCCTTTTCTTTCTAAGTTAAAGTATAAATTAACCCTTGTATGGCTATACATATTTCATAGATTTGGGATCCATAGGTCGTGAAGGTAAATAAGAATGAAAAATAGTAAGATTCTTTTTTCTTCCCATTTGGCTTTTGAAACATCATCATAAGATGACACTAAAAAACTATTTTTAGGTTTTTGCTTAAATTTTCTTCTCCCTTAGGGATAGTAAGTTTTGAACTGTGAAATTTTAGCTAAGCTTCGAGGCGTTAAGATCAAGATTTGAAACAATTGTAATTGGCCTTGGCTGAGCGGGGCTTTACTAGGCTGGGTCTGTGGACGCCGAGGTGCTGACTGTGTCTGGGATTGTCTCTGAAAACACTCCAGACAGTTCTAGTTTGCCTTTTCACTGGGCTTCCTGGAAGTCTTGGCTCAAAACATGGAGCTCTTCATTTTATTGTTTATTAGGTTGGTTTCACATACTGTTTGTTTTTAATAAAAAAGTTGGCAGTATGGGAAGCTTGGACGTGGTGTCATTTGTTTCTTCAATAAAAAAGCATTGTCCGTATGTTCTGGACACTCCCGCTGAGAATAATAGCTTCAGAGACCTCCTCTTCGGTTTACCTGATGTGGGGTTTTAAACTTAAAAAGAAAAAAGAGTTTTGGGGCACAAACTGTGCTGAATGTGTGAATGAATGTATGGAAAAAGGAAGTAGTGGCTGCAACCCAAGCCCAAACATAAATTATTTCCCTCCATTATGTTGAGTTTCTGAAACTCAGTGTCCTGTTTATGAAAGAGTGATCATTGAGTGGAACTTAGAAAGTTATTGTGAAGAAAGAGAAGTTGGTTTTTGAAGTTCTTTGAAATACAGATGTTGGCTTTTTTTCTATAGGCATGTCAGCGAATGGTGTATGGGTCTAGA
The DNA here is from genome assembly GCF_000327345.1 of Myotis davidii. NCBI lineage: Eukaryota > Metazoa > Chordata > Mammalia > Chiroptera > Vespertilionidae > Myotis > Myotis davidii. Next base: position 4,819,343 of record NW_006293088.1, on the reverse strand, counting down.
GAGTAATTTTTATGACATTAGGAAAAAAGTTATTGTTCTTGGGAAAGGCATACCAGTGTAGACAACTCTTTATTATACACTCTCTGGCTTTTACAAAGACAAGTTATAATCTCAGAAGACTTCCTTCTGCTTTTGTATACTTTGGACAGTTCCCAACCCATTGTTAGTGTTCAAAGAATGTTTTCTCACTTTAATATTAATCTGGGAGGAAACTACCGCAGAAGGTAAATCACTTAATGTTTTATGAAGTGCAGTCCTACCTCAGTGCTTCTGAACTTTGCGATGCCGTGCATGATCTGTAGTCCCCTCTGGCAGAGCTGACAGCGAGTCTTGGTCCGTTTCCATGTGAGGGCTGGTTTGCGACACTGTGCGCGAGGGTAACTTCCAGCACAAGTGGGGGAAATCTGATGGGCTGTTACCAGTCTTAGGTGAAATTCTTTATAATGTGTCCAGAGGCCTACGGTGGATTGTTCTTTGTGACACACTTTGTGATGTCACTTCTGAATAGATTAGCTGTTTTTTTAAAATATATTTTTATTGATTTCAGAGAGGAAGGGAGAGGGAATGAGAGATAGAAACATCAATGATGATAGAGAATCATTGATCGACTGGCTCCTGCACGCCCCACACTGGGAATGAAGCCCGCAACCCAGGCATGTGTCCTGAACGGGAATCAAGCAGTGACCTCCGGTTCATAGGTCAACCCTTAACCACTGAGCAACACTGGCTGGGCTGAATATATTATTTTTATAGGAATGTTTAGAATTGGCTCTTTTAAGAGTACATATTTATAGGCTATACATTCCTATTAAAACTGAGTGGTCTTAGGGCTTAATGATTAATTTTACCAAAGAGCTTTCGCAATAATAAGATACTGTGATTTAGGCATTCTGGTTGGTATGGTTGTAGTTTTGTGTGTATTTTCAAAATCACAGCTATGCCTTTTACTACAATGTCTTTTTCACAGTTCTCAGCACTCCCGCCTGTCCGGGTGGTCTTTGCCGTGACCATGGAAGGCAGTGCTCGCAAAGTGATCACTGTCCGGTCTGCCCTCATTGTGAAGAACAGACTTGAGACACCAATGGAACTAAGACTGGACAGCCCATCAGCTCCGGACAGTAAGCTTTGACATAGTCCGTCCTCCTTTT
>NW_006293088.1:4807660-4818175 GCF_000327345.1 Myotis davidii | reverse complement strand
TGGTGCTTCCTGCTGTCATGCCGGGGGACTCCTTTGCTGTGCCTTTACACCTCACTTCTTGGCGGCTGCAGGCCCGGCCCAAAGGGTTGGGCGTATTTTTCTGTAAGGCTCCTATCCACTGGACGAATGTAGTGAAGACAGCAGAGGTTAGTAGCAGCAAACGAGAGTGCCATTCCATGGACACAGAGAAAAACCGATTCTTCAGGTATGCATGGCACTGCAATGTGTATTTGTGGGTATTTTTTCTTTATTCTTTCTCTAAGGACCCTCAATGATTCAGTTGTGCTTATTTAAAACCCTAAAGTTTTTCGCTTTTAAAAAAAACCATTTTTATTGATTTCAGAGAGGAGGGAAGAGGGGGAGAGAGAGATACAAACATTAGTGATGAGAGACAGTCATTGATCGGCTGCCTCCTACATGCATCCCATTGGTGATCGAGCCCGCAATTCAGACACTGCCCTGACCGGGAATCGAACCATGACCTCCTGGTTCATAGGTCGATGCTTAACCACGGAGCCACACTGGACGGGCTGTCATTCCCTATTTATGCAGTTCAAGAGCGGGCACAACTGATCTATACAAATATCAGAGATTGTTACTCTTCTGATGGGGGAGAGGATTTTGATTGGAAAGGGATATGAGGGAATGTTCTGGAGTGAGAGAAATATCCTATCACTGGTTTTGGGTGGTAGCTATAGGGTGTATATAATTATCAAAACCCACAAACTGGAACATTTAAAATCTATACATTTATTCTGACTTAAATTGTAGGTCTCTTACTGGGTTATTGAACCATTTTGATGCTATGCTCTCTCAGACTCAGCCAAGGAGAAAAAATTCAAGTTCTTCATTGGTGGTTTTTATACCATTTTGTCTTCATAGGTTTTGTGTGGCCATAAAGAAAGAGAATTATCCAGATTACATGCCCTCAAACATATTTTCTGATAGTGCAAAACAGATTTTCAGGCAGCCGGGGCATACCATATATCTCCTGCCAACTGTGGTAATCTGCAACCTGCTTCCTTGCGAACTGGATTTTTATGTTAAAGGAATGCCCATTAATGGGACCCTGAAACCTGGCAAAGAGGTGGCTCTCCACACTGCTGACACGGCCCAGAACATTGAACTGGGTAAGGGTTTAGTCAAATTATCATTGGTAGCAATTCTATGAAAATGTCAGTGAGTATTTTGTGACTATTTGGTAAACATTTTAGAGAAATTATAGCCTATACACTATCTCAGTAAACCAGCTCAAAGGATTTATGTAGTTTAAAAAATGTCAGACTTCTAAGGTAGAAAATTATCAAAAGAAAATAATTGAACAGATTCAAAAGATTTCCAGAGGAAGCACTCAACGGAGCCTTTTTTCTTACATTGCTGACTTGATGTATGACTATAGGCAATCACTTCATCTTTTCAGACCAGGCTTTTCCCAGCTATAAAAGGAGCAAAATCATTTTATTGATTTTTTTTTACAGAGAGGAAGGGAGAGGGATAGAGAGTTGGAAACATCAATGAGAGAGAAACATCGATCAGCTGCCTCCTGCACACCCCTCACTGGAGATGTGTCCGCAACCAAGGTACATGCCCTTGACCGGAATCGAACCTGGGACCTTTCAGCCCGCAGGCCAACGCTCTATCCACTGAGCCAAACCAGTCAGGGCTCTCTCCCTCTCTTTTCAGGAGGGAAAACCATTTGCCAAGCACGCACTGTCCTCCAGGCATTTTGTCAGGTGCTTCACACACATGAGCTCATGTCATCCTTACGCAGTAGTTATTTGTCCCATTCCTGATGAAGACATTGCATGTTGAATGCATCAAGTACGTTCAGTTTTAGGGATGAATGAACTCGAGGTAGAGAATCATTAGAATCATTATCCTATTTGTAGCACTTACAGCAAAGAGGAGCTGCTGGAGTTTGGGCAGGAAATATGTTTCTTTAATGCTGCTCTAGAAATGCTGAAAAAATGATGCCTTAGATATTTATCTTTTACAGTTTTGTATATCTTCTCATTTGATCTTCACAACTGCACGTTTGGGGTAGAGAGACAGCTGCTATCCCCCTAGTACAGATAGGAATCTGAAACTCATTGAAATTGTGTCCCACAGCGATAAACTTACATGTCAATGAGCTTCATTTAGAACACAGAAGTGGTACAGTGCTAGGTGTCCTGAAGAAAAGAGGTCTGTGCTCTGACATTTAAGTACTTCTGCAACAAATGTCTGTGAGCCCCTGGGTGAATGGACACGTCCTCCCACCCACCACCACTCTGTGCACACCACCACGCTATCTTCCCAGTCTGCCATGGACCATCACTTTCACAGCAATCCTGCGATGGAGGTACTGTCATTATCCCCGTTTGGAGATGAGGCACAGCAAGGGTGAATCGCTCACCCTGCACCATGCCCTGGGAAGGCCAGGCCGGGACCTGAGGCCAGGCATTCGGCTGCAGAAACCTTGACTCTGACCCCGTCCTTGCCTTTATTGTGGTCTAGGCACCCAGCACAGGGCCTGATGTCTAGTAAGCTCCTAATACTCATAGCTGTTATTGGTACTTTCTGGTATTTTCATCTTTCTAACGATGCCGTTCAGACTCCCTAGTGTGGCTTCCAGACCATCTGGTTTGCTTCATATGTATTCTCACCTGAGCTAGAGGAAAATGGCCATTCTAATGAGATCTTTTTTGCTAGTAAGAGACTAACTGATTTTTCCAAAAGGAATCCAATTTCATTTGACTGCTGGGTATTTTAACAAACTAACGTGAGAGCTTAGAAAGACAATGGCTTATATCTCCTTTAGGGGTATCACTGGAGAATTTTCCACTCTGTAAAGAATTGCTCATTCCACCTGGAACCCAAAACTATATGGTAAGAATGCGTCTCTATGATACCAACCGGCGGCAGCTGAACCTCACCATCCGGATTGTGTGTCGAGCAGAAGGATCCCTAAAGATCTTCATTTCGGCTCCATATTGGTTGATTAACAAAACAGGTATGGATAGAGCAGTGATGGTGAACCTAGGACACGCATGTCAGAGGTGACACATGAACTCATTTTTTTTGGTTGATTTTTCTTTGTTAAATGGCATTTAAGTATATAAAATAAATATCAAAAATATAAGTCTTTGTTTTACTATGGTTGCAAATATCAAAAAATTTCTATATGTGACACGGCACCAGAGTTAAGTTAGGGTTTTTCAAAATGCTGACACACAGAGCTCAAAAGGTTAGCCATCACTGGTATAGAGGCTGCTCAAGGGGGCCTTTGGCTTTGGCCATGGGAATTCAGGGTTTTGCTCAGCTGACTAAATGGAGCCAATAGACTGACTCCAACAGTCTGGGCTGCTGGAACTTTCCTGCTTCCATAATTAGTGCTCAGTCATGGTCAGAAATGTCCTCTTAGACAACAAAATGAGCCCACTAAATTAATTCAGTTTTCACTCTTGCCCCTTGATTATTTAAAAAAAAATTAATTTTACCGTTTACGTGTCTTGGAGAGACGGGGTGGGATTGATGTATACCTCCCCTCTCCTTCCTAAAGGGTTACCGCTGATCTTCAGACAGGACAACACAAAGACAGATGCTGCAGGCCAGTTCGAGGAGCATGAGCTGGCCCGGAGCCTGAGCCCCCTCCTATTCTGCTACGCTGACAAAGAGCAGCCAAACCTGTGAGTACAGTTATGTATGGGAAGGGGAAATAAGTTCCTAGGGAAGGGAAAAATTAGCAAAGGCTAGAGTGTATCCGTGTAAGTAGAATTGTACTGTAGATAACAATCCTGACTTGGCAGGGTAGCAGCACCATGACCTAATGGGATTCTTTCGGCTCTAATTTCTGTGTTACTTGATAGTGAAAATAAACCATTTGGTTGGTTTATAATGAAAGCTAGTTTTATTTTACGTGTGTTGGAGTAGTTCTATTCATAACTCTGCCAGTGAAGAGAAACCCACATGTTCTGTGCTCTGCATGGCTCCCTTCTGCTGTCAGCTCAGCACAGGCAGAGGAGTTGGCATGGGTGTGTGTGTGGGGGTGACTGGACCTCTGGTAAAGCCTCTGCCCCATTAATCCAAGCCAGGTCATTTTGTGTAAGGTGCCATTTAAGATCTCAAGCACTCCTTGCACGTTTAAAGGCAGGGAGAAGCAACAATTGTGAGGATTAGATGACATGTCCTTCTAATGTATGGTATGAGCATTAATTCACTTTTGTTCTTGGTTTTAACATTCTGCCTTTTACAGGAGTCTTAATTTGTAGGAGTAATCCAAATGGCATATCTGATACTCCTAAGATCCCATACCCTGGTATCTGCAGAAGTATGCTTCCTACAAGCTTAAGAGGAAGGTTTAGGGAGCACCACAGGCCAGTGGGTGCAGATGCGTCTTCCAGGGAGGGCTGGAGGCTAGGTTGTTGCTGGAGTCAGGAGAGGATTGACTGGGGTCTGGACGTGGTGGTCGTACAGATGCTAGCCCAGTCTCACTCTTTCTGACATTTATAACAGTTTATTTTATCCAGGGAATTTGTAGTTCCCCAAGCATTTCCATGTAGACCATCTCATTTGATTCTCCCAGCATCCCAGTGGCTTGGGCAGGGCAGAAAATACTGTTTTATTTTAAGATGTGGAAACTGAGGCTCAGAGAGAGACAGTTACCTGCCCAAGGTTATGTTGCTTGTTAGTGGCAGAACTGGAACACGCATTCAGGAATGATGGTTCTAGGGCCCACGATAAGATACTGGCCAACTAAACAGAGCTTTGCTGTTGTAATAGTACCAGCCATGGAGGGAACGTACCTTTAACCACATCTTCTGCACATGCTTGCCTTGCATCTACAGAATTGTGGGCATACTTTCCTTATATGTTCAGGGTATTTCGTGAACCTTTTTGAACATCTCAGTCAGGAAAAGTATTAGTTTGACTCAAATCCTTATTTTTCAGAGGAATAATAGATATTTTAGCATTTTCTGTATGTCTTATTCTTGTAGAATCTTAATGTTTTTTTCTTAAAGTGTTCAGTTGAAGACGTCCATACATTTTACACATTGTTGGACTGTGGCTGCCTGTAAGGTACGGCGTTAACCACCAGTAATTGCCTCGCTGTGTTTGGGAATCACATGAGTGAGGAAGAGTCAACATTAGAGTTGTAATTTGGGGTGTTAGCTACAGCACTGTTTCCTGATTAGAACAGGTGGACAAGACTTGCTTCTGGATGAATGTATCAACTTTTGCTTTTCTGCCCACAGCTGCACGATGCGGATCGGAAGGGGGATTCATCCTGAAGGCATGCCGGGCTGGTGTCAGGGCTTCTCCCTGGATGGTGGGAGTGGTGTCCGAGCTCTGAAAGTCATCCAGCACGGAAACCGCCCAGGGCTGATCTATAACATTGGTGGGTTACCCGGGGGGCGGCGGGGGAATCAGACCCTTGGCCCTGAGCTCAGGCTGGGACCATAAGCTGACCATACATTTTAGGCTTGGCCGCAGGTGCTGACTTTCTCATTTCGCTTTGGGTGAGGTATCTTTCCTCGGAATGCTTGATGGCTGTCAGCACAGATCTATCCTAGGGATCTAAGGAGCTACCTAAACACTGCCCCTTTTGAGGTCTGAGGCTCTGTTTAACTTAAAGTATCAGTTTGGCTTAAATCCTTGTTTTTCATGGGGATAATAGGAACGCTTAGAATGCTTTTTTCATCCTCCAGGCATTTCCCACGCATTCATTAAACCTTGCAAAGCCTAAGAGGGTCAGAGCATTGTTCTCCTTGAAACTGAAGCAGAGAGGTTAAGTGACTTGCCCAGACGCAGAGGGAAGTCTGGCTCAGAAGTGAGATTATGATTGCAGTGTGCACATTTGAAGCAGAAAATGTAATAAAATGCACTTGGTGGTTATAGTAATTAGAAGCCCACTGAACGGGCTTTGCTTACGGAGGTGGGGGTGATGAGGGGAGCGTACTGCACCTATAAACTCAGAGCCACCTGGAATTCTCAAAAGATTTTCTGTGGAGTTACAATAAATTTGATTATTTAAGTAACGCTTCGGGTTTAAAATGTTAGCGGTGCCTCCTTCCTAGTGTATAATTTCCAAGGATCGAAGCACCATTCATTGTCAAACGTTGGAAAACCGTCTAGGACTGTGCTGTCCGTCAAGCTCTCTGCGATGCGGGAAATGTTCTGTTTTGCACTGTCCAGTGGGGTAGCAGTAGCCACACGTGGCTGCCGAGCACTTGGGAGTACGCTACTCAGAAATGTGGCCAGTGTGACCAAGGGATTGAGCTTTTCGTTTTATTGAATGTTAATGGATTTAAATAGCCACATATGCCTAGTGGCTGCATATCGGACAGGGCAGAAATAGTCATGTTGTAGAAGGAGAGCCTAAGGTGGTGGTGTCTAGCAATTTGCCCTGGGGCCCACGCAGACTCAAGGACTTACGTGTTTGAGGTTTTATTAGTAATAGAGTCTCCTCCAAGTAGAGTTTGCTTTCCGTGTTGTTTAAACCTGAATTTGTGAGCATTCTCCCTTGTCCTGGGGCTGCCTCCTTTAAAGTTGACATTAAGATTTTTAACAGAAGAAACAAACTTTAATCTGACCCTCCAGCTGAGGATCATTTTCTTTACTTTTGTTCACATTGTTTGCTCCGCCCCTTGAACGGGCAAAGGCTGTTTCATGCCGTGTTTGGTTTTCTTTTGGGGTATCTTGTCCTTGATACGCTTTCCAAAGTAAGCTACTGCAGGTTGGCTAGAAACTGTAGTTGGAACAAATTGCGGGGTGGGGTGATGGAGCTCTGAGCAGCTGGCGCTAAGGAGTCACAGAAGTCTTTCAGGGAGGCAAATCGAGCTGGCCAATCAGAACTATACATTGAGTGCATGTGTAAACTTACATGCTAGGACAGTGATTTTCAACCTTCTTCATCGCTTGGCACACAAACTAATTACTAAAAGTCTGTCGCACACCAAAGAATATATTTTTTGCCAGTAAAAAACAAAGATATAGTTTTGATTGATTTACAAAAAAGAAGAAAAAGAAAATGTAATTGCCTACCCTTTTTACTCCAAAGTGACTATAAAAAAAAAATCAGGTGCCTATACTTGTATATAAAGATTTCTGGTGCCAGGAATTAACCAATGAGACACAACCTTATTATGCGATGTGACCAGTAAGTTACAACTCTATTATGTGACCTACATATTTATGTTTCAAGACAGGGCATTCACACTGGACGGCTGTTGTGCTGAGTTGTCATTTTTTTATTTGACGATCTAAGGGAAAAGAGGTCTGTGCACCTGACTAAATTGTCAGGTATTGCATGTTTTAAAAATTCTTGTGGCACACTATTTGAAAATTGCTGTGCTGGGAGCATTCATTAAAAATTATTACGTATGTTTCTAGGGACAAGACCATGATTTGAATTTTGTTTTTATACCAAAGAAAGCAATAGATGGAGTGGGCTAAGATAGGACTTTATAATTCTTAAGGTTCATGAAATCTTGACATATAATATCAAGGGAATTTGTGGAATCTCTTACTTGAATATTTTTGGAGAGTTTGATAGATAACTAGCTCCCTATCAGGAAAGTTTAAAACACAGTCCAAAGCTCAGGGAGGCCTCACATGTACCTCCAAAAAGAGGGATTTTGTACATTTTTATCTTATCAGCTATTCATTTACTGGGGGGTTGCCAGAGCAATCTAAGATGAAAAGGGAAACAAAAAAAGCCTACTTTTTTTCCTCCAAAAATTGAGTCTCGGTACTGTAGATTTTTTTCATAATGTCAAATTAAACACATCTTTTGTGGGTAGACTTTATATTAGTTGAGATCAGCTGGTTATGATAATGTCAGTTTCTGACAATTAATGCTTTTTTGTGTGTGTTACAGAAATATGAGTGATAGGGACTATCTCTCGGTTCCAGTATTCCCAAACATTTCTTAAATACAGTTTCAGAGATGGTTGTTTTGAGATTTGCTCAGTCTTTTATATTGAAGACTTATATTGAAGGCACACCCAGTTTTTCAAGCCAGCACAGATGAATTACAGAGTTAACAGATTGGAATATTGATAATTGGGGTTATGTTAGGACATCCAGGGCACTTAGTTGTTGTATCCTAAGGTCTCTTTCCTTTTTATGGTTCTCTTGTTGACTGCTGAGTAGGGTCCTTTTACATGTCTCATCATGATGTGAGTGAGGGCTTCTGAGGTAGGTGGCTGTGTGACCTAGGGCAAGTTACCTTGCTTTCCATGCCTTAGTTTCCTCATCTGTAAAATAGAAAGAATAAAAATACCTAACTCATAAGGTTGTTATGAGAACTAAATGTGGAGCCTTTGGTACAGGGTGTAACTTGTATTAAGAGGTCAATTAATATTATTATATTCATTATCTGTACTATAAATATTTTTATCATTGTATAAACAGAGTCCAGCCCAGTTGCTATATTTATTGTGTGAATGAACAAATAGTCATTCCCACTGAGTTTCATATTTTAAAAAATGATCATATTTTTAAAGCTAATTCAGTGCTGTTTATTTTTTTCCTTTCTTAGAGTGTTTTGAGATTTCCTTCTGTTTAATTATGACTGTCTTTCCATGCTGTGTGTCTTGTTTGCCTTTTTCTCCCTGTACATAGTGGGTGCCGAAAACATGTATTTTACGAATGAATGAATTCTATAATATTTTACATTCGGTTTTAGCTGGATTCTTGGGCCAACAGCTAAAAGAAAATACTAGAGAAAAGTCCTTTGAGTTCAGGGTAGTCAGAATCCAATTAAGTAATCTGAAATTTCTACTGTATCCTGTAAAAGGGGCAATTCTCTAGTGGGAATTTTGTGTCCCAGATGTGAGCAGAAATGTCAGCTTCATAAATGGAAACCAAAGGTATCTATGACTGAACACCTGTGTTTTTTAGTTGCTGTTATTATGATACACACTTTATGAAGAAGCTAGGAGTTATGGGGATATCGATACTGCCACTGAGACTTTGTAAAGCCTGAGTGGGAATAAAGAATAATACTTCGAGTGTGGTTGCTGTTTTCATTCCATTCTTGGAAGGCTTGACAGCCTCGTTGAGTGATACAATTGTTTTCTTAGAGAAACAAAGTAATTGTGAAGGCTATTTTTGTCAGACCATGGACTATCTTTTTTTCTGATTAATTCATGGCAGTGGTTTTTGTTATTTGTAGGTATTGATGTCAAGAAAGGCCGAGGTCGATATATTGACACCTGTATGGTCATCTTTGCCCCCCGTTACCTGTTAGATAATAAATCATCTCACAAGCTTGCATTCGCGCAGAGGGAATTTGCCAGGGGACAGGTAAGCGGTTTACTTTTGAAGAATTACTAGTGTTTAATAGCACAGGGAGTTTTAATGTCATGGCTTATCTCCCCTTCAACGCTGTAAGTTCTGTGATGTAACCATTTCCTGCCTTTGGTACCCTAAATAGCTCTGGTAGAGGACCAGGCTCAGAGAAGGTACTTAGTGAACATTTACTGTCTTGACTTGACTTGTTGACCAAAGCCAGTGATTCTGTGTGTTTTAGGGAACAGCCAATCCCGAAGGTTACATTTCTACCCTTCCTGGTTCCAGTGTGGTGTTCCATTGGCCTCGGAATGACTATGATCAGCTGTTGTGTGTCCGATTAATGGATGTTCCCAATTGTATTTGGTCTGGAGGCTTTGAGGTCAACAAGAATAATTCTTTCCACATCAACATGAGGTAAGTTCAGAGACTACATTTAGACAAAAAGTAGCTTTGTTTGAGGTGCATTAAATAGTAAGCTATAAATACCATATAAATTTTAAATAGTTATAAAGCTATAAATAGTAAGTAGTAATACTACTCTTCATGAAATGGACGCACATGTTTCTGGCTCAGACAAAGTTCTTAAAACTTGCAAAGACCAGGTATATATGAGTGAACTTTTTGTTGGGGTGAGTTAAAGGGAATGTCAGCAGTTTTGACCATGGTGCAACTGGTGTGGTCTTAGGTGTCAAGCTGAAGGGGTAGCACCTCTGAAAACTCTGCATTTCGACATTAACACTGATTATAAATGTTTTTACTAAATCTTCTTTCTTTTGATGCTATTTCAGTAATTATCTGCCCTTCTTTGCCAAACCCAGTGACATTCAGGTCCTTGTTAAGAAAAGTCAACCAAATTTAGCCTCAACTAGCCCAGGGTGACTCTTCCTTCTGCTTTCATCAAATGCTTTTTTAAAAAGTATTCGAAGTTTTTTAAAAAAAATAGTGGTAAGATACACATACCATGTGAGAAAGAAAACACAAAGGCTCAGAGATTGTTTTGTGGGCTTCAGGTACATAAAATTTACCACTTCAATCATTTTTAAGTTCACTAGTATGAAGTACATTCATATAGTTGTGCCACCAATCTCCAAACTCTTTTTTTTTTCCTTTTTTTTTTTTATTATTAGTTAAGGTATTACAAATGTGTCCTTATCCCCCCCCATTAAACCTCAACCTCCCCCTGCACACACACTCATGCTCCCATCCCCTGTTGTCCATGTCCATTGGTTTGGCGTATAT
>NW_006293088.1:4801753-4807566 GCF_000327345.1 Myotis davidii | reverse complement strand
TTTTTTTTTACCGCAGCATAGTATTCCAAACTCTTTTTATCTTGCAAAACTGAAACTCTATATACCCATCAAACAACAACCCCTCATTTCCCCCTTCTCCAGCCCCGGCTCTGCTTTTTCTGAATTTGACTACCCTAGGCATCTCAGATAAGTGGAAGCATACAGTATTGGTCTTTTTGTGACTGGCTTTTTCCCTTAGCATAATGTTCTCAGGGTTCATCTGCATTATCACATGTGTCAGAATTTCCTTTAAGCTGAATAATATTCCATTGTATGAATATAGCACATTTTGCTTATCCATTGATTTGTTGAGGGAAACTTGGGGTGCATTCTATCTTTTGGCTGTTGTGAATAGTGCTGCTCTGAACATGGGTGTATAAATATCTCTTTGAGCCCCTGCTTTTGATTCTTTTGGGTCTATGCTCAGAGTAGAATTATTGTTTTATGTGGTCATTCCAATTTTATTTCTTTGAGGAATTGCCATACTGTTTCCTATAGCAGCTATATTTTACATTTCAGCCAACTATGCACAGCCAATTTCTCCACCTCTTCGCTAGCACTTTTTATTTTCTGCTTTTTTTGATAGTAGTCAACCTGATGGGTGAGGTCACATCTCATTGTGGTTTTGATTCACATTTCCCTAATGATTAGTGATATTAAGCTTCTTTTCATGTGCTTGCTGGCCATTTGTACTGCCTATTCTTGAATTGAGTTGTTTGTTTTTCTGTTGTTGAGTTACAGAAATCTTCTGTATATTCTGGATATTAACCCCCTTTTGAGATATATGATTTGCACATGTTTTCGCCCATTTTTTACGCAGTTGATTGTGTTTTGTATAGAAGTTTTTAATTTTGATGTAGTCCAAATTATCTATTTTAACTTTTATTATCTCTGCTTTTGGTGTTATAGCCAAGAAATCATTGCCAAATCCAATGTCATGAAGCTTTGCCCTGTGTTTTCTTCTGAGTGCTCTATAGTTTTAGCCCTTATATTTAGGTCTTTGATCCATTTTGAGTTGATATTTGTATACCAGAGGCCTGGTGCACGAAATTCATGCACAGGTAGGGTCCCTTGGCCTGGTCGGCAATCCGGGCTGATCGGGGCCTTCTGGCTGCCAACTGGGGCCTTCCTTCGTTCCACGCCACCCCCTGGTGGTCATAGTGAGCGATTGAACTCCCAGTCTCCCAGTCGAACTCCTGAGGGGACACTTTCCATATTAGCCTTTTATATATATATAGATGGTGTAAGGTAAAATTTCAACACTACTTTTTTGTTTCTGGCTATACAGTTATCTCAAAATTTGTTGAAAAGATTCTCCCTTCTCCATGGGATGGTCTTGGCACCATTGTCAAAAATTATTTGACTCTGTATGTGAGCATTTATTTCATGGCTTTCTGTCTCTTTCGTCCATATGTCTGTCTTTATGCCAGTATCACACTGTTTTGATTAGTAGCTTTATAATAAGTTTTGAAATCAGGAAGTGTGAGACCTCCAACTTTGTTCTTTTTCAAGATTATTTTGGCTATTTGGAGTCCCTTGGGATTCCATCTAAATTTCAGGATGAAATTTTTTGTTTTTTTTGGGGGGGGGGCGGGACTTGGGATTTTGATAGGGATGGCATTAAATCTGTAAATCCACTCTGGGTAGCATTGATCTTTTAACAATATTAAGCCTTTCGATCCACGACCATGGATGCCTTTCCATTTGTTTGTGTCCTCCTCAGTTTCTTTTATCAAATGCTTTTGAAGCTGAAGACACTGAAATCAGTGCTATTTCAACACATTTATAAGCAAAATTTAATCTTTTATAGTTATGGCTAGTTCTTCATTGAGAACACCATTGTAAGGGAACAGAAAAATAATAGATGATATATAGTAGTACCTATAGTTGACTGTTAAAAAATGCATTATCTGAGGTTTTATTTTCTTTCATTCCCTCTCTCCCCCACTAATACAAGTGAAAGTTTATTTAGAAAGTCACAGAGTTAGAAAAAGTGAGCCAGCTGGGCTGTGTGGGCTCAGGAAATAAGTTACAGGGGCTTTTAAAAGAAGGGGCCCTTGGAGCTTAGGAGAGGGAGAGAGGGGGAAAGGTGCTGGAATGCTCCAGAAAGATGGGGGAGGGGGCGCATGAGCTAGAGTGGAAAGGCACAGGTGAGAAAGAGAGTGGGAGACAGCGAGAGAAGGGGAGAGAGGGGGGAGGAGAGAGAGAGAGAGAGAGAGAGAGAGAGAGACAGAGATCTCTCTATTTTCCTTGATTTTGTCAATAGCCCTTAGTAGAATTAATTACATTTGGTTAGTGGTTTTCAGGCTCTGTTCCTAAAAGTAGTTGGGGGTCTAAGCTGGTGACTTTAGAGGCCCAGGGAGCCAAGTGGTCAGGTCTTCAGTGCCCTCATCCCTTCTTCAATCAGAACTCTTTGTCAATATCATGTGTTTCTCACAAGATTTCACTGGGGTCTGCAGAGGGGTGGGGGAAAAGGAGATGTTCTGCAGCTAAAGCCACTGTTGGAGAATATACCTCTGAGGAGGAGGCTGTCCAGATCTGTTGTGTTAGAAGGGGAAGCCAATTTGAGATTATATAAAACGGCTACTCCTGATTACATTTAAAAAAAGAAAAAGAAGGAAAGTAAGTACCAGGTGTGGGGCGGAAATGACTCTGTACCTTTGTTAACCCTTTTGAAGTACTGAGCATAGACGAATGCCATCTGTTTTCCCCACTTTCCCCACCATGTCATTTGGAAACAGCTTCAACCTACAGAGAACTTACGAGTTGTACAATGAAGATCCCTACATCTTTTTCCTGGATTTATTACATTTCATCATTTTGCTGTGTTCTTGATCTCTCTCCATACACATACATGCATTTTTTTTCTGAACCATTTGAAAGTAAATTAAAAATCATCATGGTAATTCAGCCGTAAAAACTTCGCTCATCACCTAAAGACAAGGACGTTTTTCTAAATAAATATACTAATATTACACACTGAATAAATTTAATATTGATTTGTCTTCTAATAAATAGTTCTTTAAAATGTCCTTCATAGGAACCCCTTCCTTCTGGTGTAGGATTCAGTCAAGGATCATGCGTTTTATTGGACCCATTCAGCTCATCTCCTTTCATCTAAACGGTCACTTTTCCTTTTTTGTCTTTATTGACATTGACATTTGTAAAGAGTTCAAGCCAGTTTTTTGTAGAATGTCCTATTTCCTGGATTTTCCTAACATAGATTTGGGTAAAACCTTTTTGTTAAGAATACTACATATGTGGTATTGTATGTTTCCTGTTACGTCATATCTGGAGGCCTGGGCTGTGACAGCTGTTGTCCCGTTACTGATGTTGCTAAATTGGATCATTGCAGGGTTAAGCTGGTATCTAACAGGTTTTTCTTACAGAGTTACCTTTTCTTCTTTGTAAACAAAAAAATCCATCTGGGGATAATTTGAGACTGTGTGTATATTGTTTCCTAAAATCCTTTCACTCATTGGTTGGATGGTTCTTATCTGAATCAATTATTCCATTGGTGGTTGCAAAATGGTGATTTTCTGATTCTCTCATTTCTTCGACATTTATTAACTGATGATAGTCTTCTGTAAAGAACAGTTTTTCATTCTCTACAGTGACATGTCTTTATTTAAATATGCACACATACGTGCACACATAAAAATATATAAAAATTATGATCACATACTGGTACCTCCATTACAGAGGATTCTTCCTCACCTGCCTTTGTCCTATAGCGAAAACCCTGGTGATCAGTAACATCAGTATTTAGTTTGAACCATATGAAATTGCTTTGTGTCCATGTCAAAAGTACTCTAGTATCAACAATTCTCTTCAACCAACATTTACTCATTTGCTACACCGACACCATTATCCCAAACAAACCCCTAAGTAAAATTTGTAGATCTTGCTGCCCAGTTACAACATGCTATTCAAACATTGCTTGAATAAATTCTTTTTCATTGTGTGATTATACTGTCAATTCCTACCTTTTTAATGTGATCAAAGAACACACAGCAGCATTGATTGGTGTCTAAGGAGTACTGTGATTGTGAGAAGTATGAGCGGAAAGTGAACTATGACTGGTTCTCTCCATTTTATGCAGCCTCTTTTGTTTCCTTTTTCTGCAGAGATACCTTGGGAAAATGCTTCTTCTTGCGCGTGGAAATTACACTCCGAGGAGCTACCTATAGGATCTCCTTTAGTGACACAGACCAGCTGCCCCCTCCTTTCCGAATTGACAACTTTTCTAAGGTATCAAGTGGAGTTTAGAGCCAGTTTGAAGAGGGTGGAGTATGTACTGCCCTTAAGATAATGAAATGCATTTTAAACGTGGGTTTAAAAGAAGCCATACAGGAATCTCTGTGGCTGGACAACCTATAAATCCTCACCCTTAAGAGGTGGTTTCTGCTGGTTATTTTGCTTGCTGGGCAGCCATACCCAGAAGTGACTTGTCAGTCGCCAGTGCTTATGCGACTAGATTGTTGGGTCAACATGGTGGCCCTGTGGACATTCCACATGGAGAGAGGAGCGAGTCAGACTGTCTAATGACAGTGGGAAGGGGCAGCTATACCGTTGCTCAGTTGCAGTGAGCATTTTTATAAATCTTACAAATAAAGCCAAATTGGAAACCATTAGATTCTATTTTAATTATGCCTTTGAATGACAGTGTCTTAGAATGTGACTTTCTGTAGCTAAATTCAAACATTTTTGTGCTTTTCTGTGTTTAGAGTATATCACAAGGGTGAGGGTGGCAGAGATGCCACTGAAAGGGGAGATTTGCTTCCCTTGGTACTTGCTGCAAAGCTTCTAAAAGCCCTTTGTCCAACAGGCGATTGCCTGTGTCATTTAATTGGTGGGCTTTTTATAATTTGGAAGGTGATTAGAAAGTCAAGAGGCAAGATGATGAACCTCACTTTGGTTGTGGTGTGTGTAGTAGGATTCATTTGGGAAGGATCTGGAACTTAAACCTAGGAAGTGCTAAGTCATGTTCCAATAACACCAATCTGAGTGACAGCCCTGTTCCTCTTGCCATCGCTGTAGGTCCCAGTTGTCTTTACTCAGCACGGTGTAGCTGAGCCCAGGCTCCGAACTGAAGTGAAGCCCATGACCTCCTTGGATTACGCCTGGGATGAACCCGCCCTGCCACCGTTTATCACTCTGACTGTTAAAGGGGCAGGCTCCTCTGAGATCAATTGCAACATGAATGATTTCCAGGATAACCGACAGCTTTATTATGAAAATTTCATTTACATTGCTGCTACATACACATTCTCCGGGTAATTCTGGGTTAAAGTATTATCCTTATAAAGCAGAACACTCTGATTACTAACTGGTTTTAAACTCTAAGCAGTTGTTAGGAGGCCGAAGGATAAAGGAAGATTCCTTTCATTCTTTGCCGGATCCTAGGCTCAAGATCTGTCTTGAGATCTTGAGAAGTCTTTAGTCTAAACCAGCGGTTCTCAACCTGTGGGTCGCGACCCCTTTGGGGGTCGAACGACCCTTTCACAGGGGTCGCCTAAGACCATCGGAAAACACATATATAATTACATATTGTTTTTGTGATTAATCACTATGCTTTCATTATGTTCAATTTGTAACAATGAAATTGGGGGTCACCACAACCTGAGGAACTGTGTTAAAGGGTCACGGCATTAGGAAGGTTGAGAACCATGAACTACGTGCACGTACTGTCTATGTGGAAACAATCTGGCTCGCGGCATTCTCCAGCCATGCCGCCAACACCCAGTCCGGCACCCCACCGCCGCCCCTAAATGCCTGCTGTTACTCAGCCCCCTCCCCCCTGAGCCTGGGAG
>NW_006293088.1:4779229-4800863 GCF_000327345.1 Myotis davidii | reverse complement strand
TCCTTTTACACTTGTTGAAACTTGTTCTATACACACACACACACACACACACACACGCGCGTGCGCGCACGCACTAGAGGCCTGATGCACGAAATTCATGCAAGGGGCTTGGCCCTCACAGTCCCAGCTGCCTCAGTCCTTGCAGCCCCGGCTTCATCCAGAAGGTCGTCTGGTAGGTCTCCAGACAGTTGTTCTGCCATCTGGTATAATTAGCATATTAGCTCTTTATTATATAGGATCCGGTATAATTAGCATATTAGCTCTTTATTACATAGGAAGGATGTGTGATCTCTTGTGTGTGGTGGCTCTCACTTAGCATAATGTTTTCAGGTTCACTGTAGCAGTACTTCATGCCTATTATGGCTCAGTGATATTCCATTGTGTGGACATATAGCATTTCGTTTATCCACTCACTCATTGATGGATACTATGTTACCTTACTTCTGGCTGTTGTGAACAGTGCTGCCATGATCCACATGCCTGTTCTTGTGTTTAAGGATTTGTTTTTCAAATTTTTGAATGTATACCTAGGAGGGTAATTTTGTGTGGAACTTTTTGAGGACCCATTATACTGTTTTCCACAGGAGCCGAACCACTGTACATTCCCACCAGCTAAGTACAATGGTTCCAGTTCCTCCTCATCCGAAGCAACTGGTTATTTTCTGTTGTTTTGATTGTAGCCATCCTACTGGTGTAGAGTGGTATCTCATTGTGGTTTGATATGCGTTTCCTTTATAGCTAATGATGCTGGGGATCTTTTCATGTGCTTATTGGCCATTTATTTGTATATCTTTGGAAAAATGTCTGTTCAAGCCCTTGCTCATTTAACATTTTGACTTTTGCCTTATAATTCTTAAATTTAGCCATTCCTTACATAATAAGGATACACGTACTATACCAGATATATTATTAGCAAATATCTTCTCCTATTTGTGGGTTGTCATTTTGCTTTTTTAAAAAACTTATCTTTAGTGTTGAAAGTATTACAGATGTCCACGTTGTTTTATTTTTCCCCTTTGACCCCTTCCACCCTGCACCTGCCCCTCCCAGCATTTTACTTTCTTGATGGTATTCCTGGAAGGGCAAAAGTTCTTAATTTTGTTGAAATCTAACTTACCTATTTTTTGGTTACTTGTGCTTTTGATGCCACGAAAACTAGTTTTTAACTTTGAATTTATCAGTCCCTTTTTTATGATAAACCTTAATGGGGGGAGGGGGCAATGGGGGATAAGGACACATATGTAATACCTTAATCAATAAAAATAATTTAAAAAAAGTTTAATGGGAACAGGAGAATAATCTAAATACATTCATCAAAATACCCTAAAGTGTAGGTAGGCTGCAATATTCCAGAAAGCTTAGGATTCCTAAGCCACAGAGAAATGTCACACGATTGAATTGCAGGAAGGTGAGTGTGAGCCCTTTTTTCCTTTCCTCCCAGAGGGACTTCTGATTTCTTGCCCAGACTTGGGGCTGCTGTGATGCCGGTGTGCTGCCTGGCAAGGAGTAGTGCTAATTCTTGGACCCTTAGAATGTCTGGCTTAGTTTTTTGGCCTCCAAAGATATATAGTTATCCTGAATTTTAAGTTACTAAAATTATATCTGAATTTTAAGCCACTAAAATTATTAGGAGAGGGGAAATATCAGAGTATGTCTTCTGACAAATGAATCTTAAATTATACAGGAAAACAACACAACCTTGATCTTTCTGCAACTCGAGTCACTTTTTCTTCTATGATTTAAAGAGACGACCTTCTGGATGAAGCCGGGGCTGCAAGGACTGAGGCAGCCGGGACTGCGAGGGCCGAGCCCCTTGCACGAATTTCGTGCATTGGGCCTCTAGTTTTATGATAAATCATTAGAAACAGAAAATAAGAAAGAATTGCCTCCAGTGACGCGCACTGGAGGTTTTATGTGTTTGCTTATGAGTACTTAAATACATGTGTGAGTATATACATATGTGTGAGTTATATATGTAATTTTTAAAAATTCTAGTTTACAGGAGGGAACTGGAAGGCCTGTGGCTTCCAACAAGGCCGTTACCTGTGCAGAGCTCGTCTTAGATGTCTCGCCAAAGACACAAAGAGTCATTTTAAAGAAGAAGGTAAGAGAGCTTAGAATTTGGAGTTTAGAATAAAAGATTTTTAACGCTGGAAGAAATTCGGTTCTTCTGATCCAACCCCTCATTTTAAGCGGAGGAAGAGGAGACTTAGGCTGAGTGACTTGCTCAAGGCCTTGATCTGGTTTATTTCTTCCCACTGTCCCATGACACCTGCACTAGGAGTCCCAAGCACCTTCCCATCTTTGATGCCCTTTTTGGAAAACTTAATTCTGTTTGTTTTTTTCAAATCTGTGATATCATTTTCATTACTCTGTTTTTCTGTTGTAGTACTCCCCTAATCTACTTATTCCTAAACAGAATGCAAAAGTTATCAAACTGACAGTTTTTCCCCTTTTTATGCTAATGTTATTTTCAAGTCAATTTAGGGAAATGTTTATGCTAATAGACCTAGATAGAAAGACAGTAAAATTTGGCTAGAAATATTACAAATGACAGAAGAACTGGTAATAAATAGTTCAACCTTCAAAATAGAAGAAGTTTCAGAACAGAGCTGCAGAAATCACTTTAAGTGACTAGGGATTAAAACTATGAAAGCTTGAATTTAAGCCTTTATGTGGTGTGCAAATGTCTCTTACTGTAGTTCCTACTTGAGAACTTTGCCCTTACATGGAACTGTGGCTGCACATGACCGCTCTTTCTGGTCTGCCCACAGGAACCAGGGAAGCGTTCTCAGCTGTGGAGGATGACCGGGACCGGCATGCTGGCCCATGAGGGCTCGTCAGTGCCTCACAACCCCAACAAGCCCTCAGCAGCCCGATCCACTGAGGGCTCTGCCATCTTAGATATTGCTGGGCTAGCAGCTGTAACTGACAACAGGTAATATTATTCAAGTTCATTGCTTTCAAATTCACTCAGATGAATTCTATACCAAAAAGCGAGTCTGTAAATGAAGTAGGAATTTGTCTTTTTATATTTGTTGTTTTCTTCAGTGACAGAAACCTCTTATGTTCCCAAATATGAGCATTGGGCCTTTATTTTATTTTTTTAAGCTATGGAGATGTTTAAAATTCAAACAATAAGGATATATTATAAAAAGTGAAGGTTTCTTTCACCCAGACTTCCATTCATCATTACCCCCTAGAAGTGAACAGTTTCTTTTTAAACATCTTTAAAAAATTATGCTAACTCTTTTGAAAGCAGAAACAAATTATTTAGAGAACAATCGAGGAGTTGTGGCTAACTCCTTGGGTTCAAATCAGCTTTTTAGCTTTGAATAAATTCCTTTATTTGCTGTGCCTTAGTGTTTCTGTGAAGTCAGTGTATTTGTTTTCAGGTAATACCTTATTTTATTCAGAATGATTTCAGATGACTTATAAGTTGAAACCCACTATAAATAAATGTATTTGGAAATAAAACAGAACAAAGACTACTGAAAATATTTTAAAATGTGTTTGACAACCCTTCTCATACTGCATGGTAGCTAGTCCTTGTGAGAATACAAGAACCTATATTATTATATAAGTAAATAATAAATATCCTATATAATAAGAGAGAAATATGAAAATTAGGCCCGGACATCACTACCAGTTCAGGAGGCTGCATCACGACCAGCTCAGAGCATGCCCCCCACCCCAGTGGACACCAACCACCACCAGGGCTGGGGGCGGGCTCTGAGCTGCGCTGCAGTGGCTCGGAGCCCGCCCCCAGCCCTGGCACTGCTCAGCTCTGAGGCCACTCCTGCTGGGGGTTTGCAGGCAGGCATGCTGTGCAGCCTGCCCTGGGAGCAAGGCCCCTGGCAGGAGTGGCCTTGGAGCTGGGTGCCGCTGCACTCCTGCCAGGGGTTCACGGGCAGGCACGCCACGCCGCCTGCCCTGGGAACCTTCCTGCCCTGGGAGCAAGGCCCCCGGCAGGTAAATAGTGCTGCCCAACTCTGAGGCCACTCCCGCTGGGGGTTTGTGGGCAGGAACGCCGTGCTGCCTGCCCTGGTAGCAAGACCCCCAGTGGACCTATGGACCTGCCCAGGGGGGCGTGCTCCAAGCTGCGCCACGGCAGGACCAAGGCCCCCAGCAGACCTGCCCAGGGGGGCATGCCCCAAGCTGCGCCACAGCAGGACCAAGGCCCCCAGCAGACCCACGGACCCACCCAGCGAGGTGTACTCTGAGCTGCCGCAGCCAGACTGTGGCTTAGGCCCCCCCCTGCTCCCTGTGGGGAGCGGGGGGTCCTAAGCCATCAGTAGGACATCCCCTGAGGGCTCCCAGACTGTGAGAGGGGGCAGGCTGGGCTGAGGGACACCCACCCAGTGCACAAATTTCATGCACTGGGCCTCTAGTTTTATATAAATGATGGTTGGGTCCCTCAGCCTGACCTGCACCCTCTCCAATCTGGGAGCCCTCAGGGGATATCCTACTGACAGCTTAGGCCTGCTCCCCGTGGTTCGCTGCTCTCTGCGGACTTGCCTGCTTGATGCCACTGCAGGCCCTGGTGTCTGCTCTCTGTGGGGGCCTGCTTGCCCTTCGCCACCAGGGCCAGGAGCAAGCAGGGCCCTGCTGTCTGCTCTCTGGCTCGCCGCCGCAGGGGCAATCTGGGAGCCCTCAGGGGATATCCTACTGACAGCTTAGGCCTGCTCCCCGTGGTTCGCTGCTCTCTGCGGACTTGCCTGCTTGATGCCACTGCAGGCCCTGGTGTCTGCTCTCTGTGGGGGCCTGCTTGCCCTTCGCCACCAGGGCCAGGAGCAAGCAGGGCCCTGCTGTCTGCTCTCTGGCTCACCGCCGCAGGGGTAAGTGGGGCGCTGGTGTCTGCTCTCTGTGGGGGCCCTGTCGGGGACTACTTGCCCTTTGCTGCCACAGCCAAGGGCAAGCAGGACCCTGCTGTCTGCTCTCTCGCTGTGGGGGATGTTCCTGTCCTGCCCCGAGCTGCTTGTGTGTGCGCTGGCTTGGAGTGCCTGGATCCCAGGGATGTTCCCGCCCCGTCCCTGGCTGCTTGGCAGCTACGCACGGGCCTACAGGCTTAGAGCGGCCTGGGTCCCAAGGACCAGGTTGCACAAGCAACCACCCCAGCTGCTAGGCGCCTGTGGATGCAAATTAACCCTCCATCTTTGTCAGGTTAATTTACATATTCACTCCTGATTGGCTGGTGCGTGTCGCAGAGGGATGGTCAATTTGCATCTTTCTCTTTTATTAGTGTAGATAAAATGAATCCTTAAAGTATTACTGTTACTCCATGACCCTTTTGTTGCTTTCCATTTTGTTTTATTCCCCTTTCCTCATTAGGAGATACCAGCTGCCATAGGGTTCAGGCTAACTGCCCATTAGATTTTAAGGGAAGAGGATATTGGAAGGATGAAGAATAAAATCGTGGTCCTAGTATTTCCTTCAGGCTTGAACTGTGTGACTCAGAGGACTCACTGCATTTCCCTTTACCCCAGGTATGAGCCGCTGATGCTCAGGAAGCCTGATCGCAGGAGAAGCACAACCCAGACCTGGAGTTTCCGCGAAGGAAAACTGACCTGCGGGTTACACGGGCTGGTTGTCCAGGTCTGTACGTTTTGACATCCTTGGTGTGAGGAGCAACGGTTCAGCCTTCTTTGAAACAAGGTCTCAGTGAGGAGATCCATTACATGTTCAATGGAGAGAACTAATTACAGAGCAAATATGTATTGTCTCATTTTATCAGGAAAGTCAGGGAACTTTTGTTGAGCACCTCTGTGTATTTATATGGAAAATGTTCTTAAAGGTGATACATAAGAAATATGTGAGGGATGGTTGCCTCCAAGGTGATGGGATTTTTTTTATTGGCTTATTTGGATTTTTTTCTTTGACATAAATTACTTACGTAATTTTAAGAAGGAAAGAAAAATGTCTACTGAAAAAGCCCACCACTAAGTGAGGTGGATTGGTTTGAGGCCTGTGAGGTTAATACAATAGCTGCAGGAGTGCTTGGTAAAGTATTCTCAGCGACGGTGAGTAGTCATCGTGGGCTCTTGATTCTGTTTATTTCTGCATTCTTAGTGGCGCCCAAATAGCATTTAATTGTTGTAGCAAATGTCAGGGTGAAGATTGCTGTGGTCAGTTTCCCCTGTCCTCTAGTCAGCCAGTCTGCCCATGATGAACTCCCAAGTTCCTTATAAGCAAATACATTTGGAAAATTACCGGGAGTTTGGATTTTCTTCCCTCAGGCTTCAGGCCGGCAATGAGACCATGGATCTGAGATAGGAAGGTGCCTCGGGGCTTTGGGCATTAGCAGAACAGCATGCGTGACAATGCGTGCAGATCTGCCTCTGCCTGGGTTTTACCCCAGAGGTTCACACGGACACATTAGGCCCTGGCTGGGGAACTCTCAGTGTGTTGTTGCGGGTGGGAACCAGGCCGTCCTTCGTAATGGGAGGCGGTTCTCCAGGGCAGCGAGCAAAACTGCAAGGAGCCTCTGAGTGCTATTTGCTGAGATTTATTTTCTTTATCTCTATTGCCCTTAGCTTTTTTCATCAAAGGCAAGCTGCTTACTTATATGAAGCAACATCTGGAATGGATTTGTGATTTTCAATTAGCAATACAATTCAGACTTCTAGAGGCAAAAGGGGGCTTGTTATAATTGTTGGATTCTGAGTCTGATCCTGAATTCACTTCTCGTTTGTTTCTAAAGCCCTTGTAATTCTGATTCTCTTAGAGCATTTCCCCCCCCAAAAAATCTTTTTTGGTGTTTGTTGTTTCTCTTTTTAAAATACCTTTTTATTGATTTCAGAGAGAAAGGGAGAGGGAGCGAGAGATAGAAACATCAATGATGAGAGAGAATCATTGACCCTGCAACCCGAGCATGTGTCCTGACCAGGAATTGAACCGTGACCTCCTGGTTCATAGGTCAACGCTCAACTACTGAGCCACGCTGGTCGGGTGTTGTTTGTTTCTTGAATCTATGGTATCATTTCTCCGGTTGTGAATGACCCTGTAATAGTGTTCAGCTGAGCAGAATGTGTTTTGAGCAGGGAAATAGCTTGTTTCAATCATATTATTCAGAATAAAGTTTATTATAGGCATTTTGATGTTTTATGACACTGCCTTTATAAAGCTGTGTATGACTTTCTTTCTAAACTTACAACAGTCATGAAAGCTTTCTCCATGTTGAAATCTGTCCTATAAACCCAGTTCAAAGTATCCTTTTCATTGCTCAATGTTTAAATATTAACAAAGGGGATATAGAGACTAGCCATTGTCTTCTCTAGCCCTGTGTTTGCTCTGCCATAGGCATCATCCTGTAGACTTCCGTTTTATTTGGCGCATATAGCAGGAGGTACAGTCCTGTTCTGCAAAGGCCCGAGTAACTGAGGATCAGACGACGTTCCCAGCCTCCTGTTTCAGAAGAGGCACCATCTTTTGACTCTTTGGGTTGATTGTTCAGTCATAGGCCTGTTTGGGGAGGTTTTCAACTCTAGAATGTGCTTCTTACTGGAAAGCTGAGTGATAGTGATAATGGCTTTATTTTCAGATTGTATCCGATTTTTAAGCAACCCTAATGAGACTACTCCGAGAAACAGGGCTGTTGGTTCTTTTTTAAAAAAGCCGTTTTTAATGATTAGAATTTATTACTAAACCAAAATACTCTATTCATGGAACTCTCTTACTCAGAATTCCCTAAATTCATAGAGCATAACTTTTCATCTTGCCCAAGTAATTCTGTTTTATATCATCTATAATGTTGAAAAAAATAGGTAATGCTTTACTGTACATTGACCGTAACCCTTCAAAAGAAGATTTAAATTTGATAACTTGTTTCAAATGACACATTAAATTGTCAAAGTCAATGCCTTTACTTTCGTTCTTTCTTACACATCTTTCCTGTGTCTTTTAGGCCAAAGGAGGGCTCTCTGGTTTGTTTGATGGAGCTGAAGTCGTTCTTGGTCCTGACACTTCCATGGAGATTTTGGGGCCAGTTCCACCTGAACAACAGTTTATTAACCAAAAACTGAGGCCTGGTTCTGGAATTTTATCTATCAGAGTCATCCCAGATGGACCAACTAGAGCATTGCAGGTGATAATTTATCTTAAAAACTGACATGAAGGAATCTTAGTACCCGACCCTCATGGTTAGTCATTCAACAAATATTTATAAAGATACAGTGTCTTCATTTATCAAGTGAGGATAAGACCAACCTCACAAAGTTGTTAGAAGAATGAAAGAATAAGTAAATATAAGACGATATAAAAAATAAAGTATTAGTATAGTGATTGGAGATAATACAGTGTAACCTGAGATAGTCATCATAATCCATAATACCTCTTTAAAAAACCTCCTTATTTTAGACAAAGGTGAATTGAGGTTTGTGTATTTTGACTTGAGTTGTAATTCTAGATCACTACAGATGCCAGCCCCACTAGACGAGGGTCTCAGGTCTACAGCTTGGCCTTTGCCGTGTAGACGGGGAACAAGTTTGTTTCACTGTTACATAAATCTTACCTTAGCAGTGCTTTGGAAACCATTAACTTCCATAGGATTATTGACTATACAGTGAGTTTTGACCGACACAATCTATATGGAATGGGTTTCGCTGTATAAATGTAAGCCTTCTTAGTACACTGTTTTATTTGACCTCAGATAACGGATTTCTCCCAACGGAAAAGTGACCGTTCATCATATGAAGTGGATGAACTTCCTGTTACTGAACAAGAGCTACAGAAATTAAAGAACCCAGGCACAGAGCAGGAATTAGAAGTAAGTTTTAAGTATTGCAGATTCATTTATCATAAGTTTGGTTAGAATTTTGCTCCAGGTGTTCTCAATTTAAGCCTCTTCTTTTCTTTCTGCCCTCTGTGAACTCTAAATATAGGTGTTGCTTCAGTGTTTAATGTTATCACAACATGAATGTGTGAGTATTTAGTTAAATGACAGCTAAAGACTGTGAAAATGTTGCTAAATTAAGATGACAGTGAACAAAGCTAAACTACTTGATTTAGACGGGAATGAAGGTGGAGAATAAATAAGATAGACTTTTTTTTTTTTTTTTTTTTTGCCCCAGTTGATTCTGATATCTCCCTTCCCCTCTCTCTGTTTGGGTATTGGGAAGGAAGTAAAATATTTGAAAAGGAGCATGAGATGAACACGAAAAAGCACACTCTTTTCAGTGACCTTTAAAAATCAAATATCTATATGTAAAGCATTGTATTGGATGTTATGCTAGTTCAGTGAATAACTTATAAAGAGCTTGCATCCCAAATAGGGAAAATATTATAAATAATTATTCTCTTAAAATAAATGCAGAATGTCATCAGTACTCTGATAGAGGCATTATCATATCAGACTAGAGTTCTGGGGGGTAGGGAGGTGATGGGACTTAAAGGCATCAAGGTGAATAATATGACTAAGAAAGTGGTTTTCATCTGCTCAGGGATGAAATCCCTCTGTTTTAAACGGTCAGTATGCCATTTTTTGGTTTCCTTTCAGGTGCTTGTGAAGTTAGAAGGTGGACTCGGGTTGTCCTTAATTAATAAAGTCCCAGAAGAACTGGTCTTTGCAAGTCTTACAGGAATCAATGTGCACTATACACAGTTGGCTACCAGTCATATGCTTGAGCTCAGCATACAGGATGTACAGGTAAGGGGCAGGACAGTTTAGAACTTGTCAACCCCTTCCCCAATAATTTTTTTGTTAAAAACGTTTCTTTTTCAGACTAATTTTTTTATTTTGGTTCTATATAGTATTTTCGATGCTGGTTATGAAAACAGTTTGTAACTCGTCTTCCTATAAACCATATTTTTTTACCATATTTTCTTAGTATACTCGTCGACGACTGAAAAAGAACATTTTGTGAAAACGAGTATACACGTTTCTGCCGGGGAAGGGGTTAATCTTCTTGTGTTCTCGCTGAACACCCAACCAGATCCAGTGTTTGGTGTTCTAAACACTTTGGTGCTTTGGCAAAGTATCTTGTTGTGGCCTTCAAAAAGTCATTCTATGAAAGTAATTGTTTCTACCTACATTTGTTTCATTAATTTTTCTATATAGCAGAATTCTGAATATAGTAGCTAGTCTAGCAGTGACTTAGATAACTTAATGTAGCGTGGAGGAACCCAGGGTCCCCATCTTGCAATATTAGAAACAATAGGAAATCATCTCACCATGAGGAACTGAAGTTCATCATAGGAAGAAAAACAAGGGAACTGAACTTGTGCTTCTGGCCAACATGTAGTGACAGGAACCAGATTTACTCTCCTACGTGAATCGACCCCAAATCCAGATAAAACAGAGAGACAGCAGGTCCAAGACACTGGACATCAGACAACAGCGTGAGAGGTGGGAAACCAAAGAGGTGAGCCCTGCAGTTGCTCAGCTTACTGGGAAAGCTTCCCGGCCGTGGCACTGGGAGGGGAGGAGGAACTAGAATGGATGAGTTGAACAAACAGAGCTGGAGTCCTAGCACTGAGGCAGCTGGACTCCAGAGGACAGCATCCTGGGAGGAACATGCGTCACAGAAAGAAAACATGGGAGCTCTACGGAGGGGCCCTACGAGTATTCAGCAGAGGACAGATCAGTGATGTGTGTGAGGAAACTGCCATCCGGACCATCCGAAAGGATCTCCGGGATAGCACCTGCTGCTCCTCAGCTGGAGATGGTGCTGCTTCCTCCCAGCCAGACTGGATGCTGGGAGGAGTCCTCCAGCAAGTCTTGCTTCCATGCTGAGCTATGATTAGCCCTAGCCTGAGCACTGCTCCAGACCTACCTAACAAATCATAAAAGGAAGGTCTGAAAGGATAGATTTGTTTCCAAGTAACTTAACTGCACCCTGAACAAAGCTCAAGATGTAATGGAAAACAAAAATATTCAGCAGCCAAAGTAATATTCACAATATCTGGCTTCCTATCAAAAAGTACCAGGTGTGCAGAGGGGCAGGAAAACACAATATGTAATCAGAATAATCAGTCGAAATGGACCCAGAGCTAACACAGATGTTAGAATTTTCAGAGGACATTAAAACTATTAGGATAACTGTATTCTGCATGTTGAAAAAGTTAAGTAGAAACATGGAAGATATAAAAAACTCAAACTTCTACAGATTAAAATGAAATGAAAAGTACACTGGATTTGATTAATAGCAGATGACACATTGTAGAACAAAAGATTAGTGAGCTTGAAGATGTAGCAATAGAAACTGTCTGAATTTAAATAGAAAATAGACATATCTCTCTTATTGCACTTTATTATGCTTCACAGATACTGAGTTTACAAATTGAAGGTTTGTGGCAACCCTGCATTAAGTGTCTGTTGGTGCCATTTTTTAATAGCATTTGCTCACTTTGTGTCTCTTTGTCACATTTTGATGAT
Organism: Myotis davidii; assembly: GCF_000327345.1. Taxonomy (NCBI): domain Eukaryota; kingdom Metazoa; phylum Chordata; class Mammalia; order Chiroptera; family Vespertilionidae; genus Myotis; species Myotis davidii. The sequence continues at coordinate 4,789,492 of NW_006293088.1, read as the reverse complement.
TCTCATTAATAGTCCAGTATTTTTCAATATTGTTACATTTGTTATGATGATCTGTGATCAGTGATCTTTGATGTTACTAATGTAGTGGTTTGGGGGTACCATGAACCACTCCCATATAAGAATGCATACTTCATTAATAAATCTTGTGTGTATTCTGACTGTTCAACCAAATGGCCATTTCCTCGTCTCCCTTTCCTTATTCTGCCTACTCACTTAGACACAACTTGAAACTAGGCCAATTAATAACTCTATAATGGCCTGTAAGTGTTCAGGTGAAAGGAAGAGTCGCATGTCTTTCACTTTAAATCAAATACTAGAAATGGTAAAGCTTAGCGAGGAAGGTATGTCAAAAACCAAGACAGGCAGAAAGCTAGGTCTCTTGCACCAGTTAGCCAGTTGTGAATGCAAAGAAAAAGGTCCTGAAGGAAATTAAAAGTGCTACTCCAGTGAACATATGAATGATAAGAAAGCAAAACAGCCTTGTGCTGATATGGAAAAAGTTTTAACGATGGGGATAGAAAAAGCAAACCACAATATTCCCTTAAGCCAGAGCCTAATCCAGAGCAACGACCCAACTTTTTTCAGCTCTCTGAAGGCTGAAAGAGGTAAGGAAACTGCAGAAGAAAGGTGTGAAGCTAGCAGAGGTTGTTTATGAGGTTTAAGGAAAGAAGCCATTTCCATCACATAGAAATACAAGGTGAAGCCGCAACTGCTGATGTAGAAGCTGCAGCAAGTTACCCAGAAGATCTAGCTAAGCTAGTAATTGAAAGTGGTTACACTGAACAACAGGTTTTCAGTGCAGATGACACAGCCTTCTATTGGAAGAAGACGCCTCCTTGGACTTTCGTATTACAGAGGATAAATCAGTGCCTGGATTCAGATGACAGCCTGGCTCTCTTGTTAAGGGCTAATGTAGCTGGTGACTTTAAGTTGAAGCCAATCTTTTTTTTTTTTTTTAACTTTTTGTTATATATATATTTTTTTTTATTGATTTTTTTACAGAGAGGAAAGGAGAGAGATAGTCAGAAACATCGATGAGAGAGAAACATCGATCAGCTGCCTCCTGCACATCTCCTACTGGGGATGTGCCCGCAACCTAGGTACATGCCTTTGACCGGAATCGAACCCGGGACCCTTCAGTCCGCAGGCCGACACTCTTTTCACTGAGCCAAACCGGTTTCGGCAAGCCAATTCTTATTTACCATCTGAAAATCCTAGGGCCCTTAATAATATACTCAATCTATTCTCTCTGTGCTCGATAAATGGACAACAAAGCCTGGATGACAATACATCTGTTTACAACATGGTCAACCTAGAATTCTATGTCCAGCAAGTATACCTTTCAAAAAATAAGGGTGAAAGAAAGATGGTTTTACACAAACAAAAGCTAAAAGAACTCATTACCAGCAGATCTGCACTATAGACAGTGTTAAAGGGCATCATTCAGGCAGAAGGAAATGGTATGAGATAGAAATCTGGATCTACACAAAAGAAGGAAGAGTACCTGAAATGATGATCACTACGGGGGTAAATACATAAAATAATTTTCTATTTAAATCTCTGTAAGAGGTAATCAACTAGTTTAGACAAAAATAATTATCGCTATATTTTGGGATCTATAATACATTAGAGTAAAATGAATGACAATAATAGCATATTGTCTGGAAGGGGGGAAATGGAACTATATTATTGTAATTTTTTTATACATGAAATATTATGATGTCATTTGATTGTAGGCTGTTAAAGATGAATACCACAAACCTTAAAGCAACCACCAAAAGAGTTACACTTAATAATCTAACAAAGGAGATAAAATGGAATCATAAAAAGTACTTGATTAATCCAAGAAAAGGCACACAAAAGAGGAAAACTCAGAAAAGAGCAGGAAGATGGTTGACTCATTCAAACCTAACTGTATCAGTTAATTAAATGTACATGCTATAAACACCTCCAATTAAAAGACAAAAGTTACAGGTTAGATTAAAAAGTACAACCCAATTATATACTGCCTACAAAAACACACACATTAAAATTAAAGACCCAAATAGGTTAAAAACAAAATAATGGAAAAAGATATACCAGGCTAACACTTGTCATAAGAAAGTGGGAATGAGTAGATTATATCAGACAAAATAATTTACAGAGCAAAGAACATTACCAGGGGTTAGAAAGGTAATTTCCTAATGATAAAAGAGACAGTTAATCAAGAGGGCATAACATTCCTGAATATGTAGACAGAACTTTAAAATATACAAAGAAAAAAAATCTGAAAGAAGAATATAGACAAATACACAATTATAGTAGAAGATTTCATTGCCACTCTCTGAATATTTGGTAGAACAAATAAGCAGAAAATCATGAAAGACATACTAGATTTGAACAGCACTACCAACCCACTAGGCCTAATGGATATTTATAGAACACTCCACCCAGCAACAGCAGGACACATGTTCTTCTCCAGTGCACGTGAACATTTCCAAGATGGAACACATTCTGGACCATAAAACGATTCTCAACAAATTCAGAAGGATTTAAGTCACACCCAGTATGCTCTTTGATCACAATGGAATTAAAGTAGATATAATGGAAAAGGAGTTAGGAAAATCCCCAAAATATTTGGAAACTAAATAGTAGACTCCCAAATAACCCATAGATCAAAGAGCAAATCAAAGTAGAAATTAGAAAATATTTTGAACTGAATGAGAATGAAAACACAACATATCAGAATTTGTGGAATGCTGCTAAACATCACCAACAACAAACCCAAAATAAGCAGAAGAAGGGAAATAATAAGGATCTCAGCAGAAATTAATGAAGTAGAAACCAGCAACTACAGTAGAAAAAAATCAACTAAAAAGCTGGTTCTCTAAGATCAGTGCGGCCAGGACTAAAAAGAGAAGGCACAAATTACCAATATCAGGAAAGCGGAGGTGCCAGTCAAGTAAAAAAATTGACGTCTCTCTGGGAATGGAGCTTTTGGGGGAGCTGCAAGCCCATCATGGCCCCTCCTCGGCCTGCCAGGCCCCTGTGTGTTCACCGTGGTTGCAGGGCTGTTAGTTTCTGAGGCCTCTATGGACCTGGGGAGGACGAGTGGGAGTGACAAGTGAAAATGCCACAGAGCTGTTCTCGAATTTTAGCTAATTTTCTTGAATAAATGATCCCTGGATAGTTGCAGACCTTTAACTTTCAGAGTTCTGAAATACTAGATTTTGACTATTTTTGCCAGTTTTATTGTGATGCTATCAAGACAATTCTCTTTGTAACACCATTCCTGGGATCCTCCTCTCCAGCCTTCACCAAGCTTGAAATGCTATTATTGTGGGTCTTCAATGAGACTATATTTTTACAGCTGCTGTTTAGACAGAGTCAAATGGCAAGGGTACTTCCTGAGCAGCCTGCATATTGTGAGACCCCAGTCAAAGGTAGAAATGAGAACCGAGCCACTTGGCTGTTTTTGTTTTATTTTGCCTTTTCATGTCCTAGGTGGACAATCAGCTCATTGGTACCACTCAGCCCTTCATGCTCTACGTGACACCCCTGAGCAATGAGAATGAGGTCATTGAGACAGGCCCTGCCGTGCAGGTGAATGCGGTGAAGTTCCCCAGTAAGAGTGCGCTGACCAACATCTACAAGGTAGGCTGGTGGGTTTGAGCTGTGCCGGGTTTGTTCCCTCACAGCCAAGTGTCTGAGCAGCAGAGCAGGGTGTGGACGGAAATAGTCCTGTGGGGTGAAGGCACAGTGGCTTATTAAACCGTGGAAAGGAATTGACAGGAACTCCTCTTAGCACTGTGTTCTCAACTGTGTGTGTGCTGACCTTGTCTGTGGTAGCTCTGACTCCATTGGGGGCCAGAGTCCGTGAAGTCTTGGTGGGAAAGCATAGTGTCTTCTAGACTGATTGGGACCCAGGCATAATCCAGATGTATTATTAAAATAGAATAATCCAGAATACTATTGAAAAGGGGCAGGAGGGGTCTGACCTTGCGACTGACATCCTCCTATGGAAGCTGCCAAACTGTTTGCTAAAAGTGGACCCTTCAGAAATAAACTTTCTTTCCTGGAGAATCTGCATGCATAAGCAGGCTGTATGGCAGCAAGTCCTGAAAAAGTAGGAGCTGACAAAGAGGTTGCTTCCTATAGTTCTGATCCTTTGTCACTGGTGTGATGAGGCCAGGCCTCACAATCATTAGCCCACACGTGCTGCTCCTTAAACTAGCTGCCAGCCATGTGAGCTCAGCACCGTGAGGTTCACCCACCGCAGTGCATCTGAAAGTGTCATGCTGACTAAGGAGACCCAGGTGCCCTCAGAACCAAACAATCAAGGGGTGAATTGTCTAAACGTGGAATTTGGGGCTAATTGTAACAATGTAGAGAGAGATGAGCCAGAAATACTTTGGCAATCTATATATACAAAAGGCTAATGTGCTCGGTGTCCTACCATCCGGGTAATGACATCACATAGCAACTCCCAGCTTCCTCTCCCTAGCGACCAGCCTCCTTGCAGTTTTGTCAGCCCAGGAACACGACTTGCTTCAAAGCCAGGTGGAAACATTTCACACTGTAACCAAATGTCTGTGAAGCGTTTTCCTGTGCCTCATCTCATTTGATCCTTTCAGAAGTCCTCAAGTAGGTAGATAGGAGACTTGGTAGAATCCTATTTTCTTTTGATTAGCCAGAAAACAGAGATTTAGAAAGCTTAGAAACTTGACCTGACTGAAAAGAAGTAAGAAATGGTGGACCTTGAAAATGACTTCAGGTTTTCTCAGTGCAGAATATCATCAAACACTGCTGCAGTTAAATATCTTACTGTTTATTCTCCCTGAGTGATCTACAATAATAATCTGCTTCGTGTTGGTATTTACTGCTGTGTTGCTGACAATTACCCGAAAGAGAAATTGGGGTGTTCCACTGGGCTGGAAAAAGTTTAGCTAAATCAGAAAGCAGGTCTAATTAAGCAAGTTTATCCTATATAATGAAAGCCTATGGGCTGTGCTGAAGGGATCCCCCTTGAGTGCACAAATTTCATGCACCGGGCCTCTAGTCTACATATATATATATATAGAGCTCTTGCTGGTGCCAGTCGCATGTGTGTGTTTCGATCTGTCATTGTCAATCATGAATTTGGTTGACACATCTTTTATAGAGAAAGGGCAAATAGTTATTTCTTCTAATTAATTTCCTTTCAGTGTGCACTAACTTCCTTTCAATGTGCACCAAGCCACTAGTTGACACTAAAATCATGTGAGTAAAGAATCCATAGCCTGTCCTTGGGGTCTTCGCACTGGCACAGAAAACCTGAATGGGAGTTTTTTCTGGGGTTCACGCTGTTAAGTTAGAATTCCTTTATCCCTAGCACCTGATGGTCACGGCTCAGAGGTTCACGGTGCAGATCGAAGAGAAGCTGCTCCTCAAGCTGCTGAGTTTCTTTGGCTACGATCAAGCAGAATCAGGTAATGGTGAACGTTCTGGGTTTGTGTCTGGGAATTGGCCCCAAACCGGCATTTTTTAGCCTGCTTGTGGAAATAAGGTTTTGGATATAAGCTCTCTTTCCACATCGTAGCCTGAACCAGGAAGGTTTGTGTTTCAGTTTTCAGAGTATTGCTTGTTGACAGGTTGAAGTACATCTGGGCGTGAAGGAGGCGGCTCAGAGGTGTCCTGGAATGCCAGGCGCTAAGCCTTTGGGAAGCTGTATACTCTTCCTCTTTGTTCTGCGTTTTTTGACTCCTCTCCTCTGGGCTAACAGAAATGATGTTAGTTATTTAGCAAACCACTTTGTTTCCTAACCTTTGTTTATGAAGCAGACCGAGGGCCAAGAATCAGAAATCCCTTCGGCAGTTCTTTCGGTTTAGTGGAAGAAAAAAATTGGCTAGCCTCAGCTCCTTAACTTTTTACATTCATCCCCTTATGCCTTACAAAGGCTTCTAATTACTTTATTCTTCTTTGGAGAGGGGAGTGAGATACGCTGTTGAGAAACCTACGTTTTCCAGCTACAAAAATCGTTTTGTTTTAATTCCTCAGCGTGGCCTTTGCAAGACTGTATACTAGAGAAAATCAGTAATGCTTAGTCTTTGGAAGACTACAGTAATAGCTGAGCCTGGGGAAATGATACAATAGAAACATTTATGTTTATTGCCCCTGTCTGCTAAGGAAAAAAGGAATCCCTGGGACATGTGTGCATATGCACATACGTATACACCATGCAAGCAAAGTATTTCTGCCTTTTTATTCCAGACTTGGAATTGAAGCTTTTCGTGTATTTGGGATTAAGAACAAGATGCTGTCTGTTTAGTGCTGTGTTTTCACTTTGGGTTGGAATGCTGGTGTTTATTTGTGCTTAGACAGTCACTTAGGAACCTGCCTGGCAGGTATCTGTTTCCTTTTGGTATCTTCCGGAGAAGTTTTACTTTAAATTTGATTGGACGTGCTTTTCCTGTAAGCTGCTCTAAATAATCCCCCCCCCACCCCCCCGCCCTCCGCCAAGCATCGTACTGTGGATTTAGACTCTGTAAGGGCCTGGCCTGCCTTTCACCGGAGTATCTTCTCTGCTTCCTATTTCTGTGTCCTGATTACAGATAAGCTAGGCTCTGTTGCAATATCTTTTTTTTTTTTACCCCTTTTTTCTATAAATAGAACTGTAATAGGTACAGCATAAATTTATTTGGTAAGTAGATATGTATAATATCTTTGTTCTTATTTCTAAGGCACATGCAGCCAAGTGAACATAAGCTGCCCAAATGGGTGTGGGCACAACATCGAGTCAAAGGGCACATTGCTGTGGCTTAGCCCTTAACCTTTTTACTTCATGAGATAATAAGTGAAAAATAGGCCTCGACTCTGCTGTGCAAACGGATGCTCACCGTTTGGGAGAGAGAATGCTGCTGGTTGTGACATCAGTTCTGCATAGCCTGCAGCCTGTTTCTTTCTAAGGCATTATGTTTTGTTCCGATTCATTATTTATTGGTCATTGTTTATTTTGATTTGGTTAAAACACACTCCAAGTACTTACTTGGATGTCATCTTCTGAAATAAATTCAGAAAATCTAGGTCATTTATAATAATAATGACAACAGCAACATGGTTTTTAGAAAAATTACCAACAAGCACACCCATGAGCTCTCGCTTCCCCACCTGGATTCTTTCCCCAAAGGTGCTCGGCCCGGGGGTACAGAGTCACAAACCAAAGATTAAGCTATTGTGCTTTTTTGGTCAACAGCATGCAACAGATCTGCTTTTACAAGGAAATGCATCAAGATACTGTGCATAATTCTGAACCATGAAAAACTAAGTGTAGAGGGAATCGATGTTTACATTTTTCTGTGAGTTTTTAAATATGTGAATCAAGTGTTTGAATCATGGGGCTTCAGAAATTCATTTTTTTATAAAACAATTCTATCTTTGTGCCAGAGGTTGAAAAATATGACGAAAACCTCCACGAAAAGACAGATGAGCAAGGAGGAACACCCATTCGCTACTACTTTGAAAATCTCAAGATCAGCATTCCCCAGATCAGGCTGAGCGTGTTCACCTCCAACAAGTTACCCCTGGACCTGAAGGTGAGCTGAGAGCTGGATACGTTTTAAACAATGACTTCCTCAGAAAAGAGTGCGTGTGTTTACTCTTTGCTTTTTCTGTCCAGCACCATTTGTAACAGACATTTTTACAGGTTTCCTTCTTTAGGGGTTTACTGACTCGTGTGTGTGTGTGTGTGTGTGTGTGTGTGTGTGTATGTGTTCATTTTTTAAAAATGTTTAAGTATGACTTTGCCAAAGATTAAGGAGTAACAAAAGAGTAGACCGAGAAGTACATTAGAACTCACCTGCTCCCTCCTTAGCTCTTGTCTCATCTCAATGAGGTAAAAGCCTCCTTGCCTAGGGCTGCTCCCACACTCAAGAGGAAAACTATCACCGAGACAGTCTCTTCCTTTTGTGCCCAAGACCTGCCTGCCCCTCCTGGTTCTCTCCTCCTCTCTGCGTCTTCCGCGTCTTGAGTGGGTGACACTTGAAACGCCGGCCACTGCAAGGAAGACGTGGCCACTTGCCCACTCCCCACAGAGACGTGGCCTTGCCTACCCCCAGACCAGACGCAACGGGGTCATCTTGATATTCACCTGACACAGTCTGAGCAGCTTCTTCATTTTCTGCAATAAACTCTTCATTCGTCTGGTCAACATCAGATCATGTTTGGATAAGAACAGGGCCAAGTGGCTGCTTCATGAAGGCAGCAAAGTGGGGCTGAGCTGCTGGGTCAGGACCAGGGGGCGGGGACTGCCCTGCAGCGTAGACCGGCAAGGGTGCCCTTCCTGACGCACTGCCCGCTGTCCCGTCTGCTTCATTTGCTTTAATTTCATGTTTCCCAGGAGACGGCAGATACTTACAGTTAGCATGGGAGTGGGGGAAAACCATGGGAAAACCACTATCTTGCTAATATCCACAAGTATCCACTTGACTTCTGTGACCCTTCAGAATGAGTTTGTTTGATAAAGTGTATATTCCCCCGAGCACTTGGCACTCGCCCAGCGGGCCAATGTGAAGCATTTCCTGAGAGTTAAGGACTTCTTGTTTTTAAATTCATCTAACTAAGAAACACAGACACCTAAATATGCCTTTCAGATTGCTCCCAGCAGAAAACTTTCCCCCAGACTGACAAATGCAGCCTGATCTTCTCCAGGGGAACTGGCTCCCTGTTCGTCCCTGGTCTTGCCACCGCATGTGCGCCCTGCATACAGTGGCCGGGGATCAGGCGAACGTTTCATTGGCAGGCACTCTGCGCGGGAGCATTTGAAGGCATTTTCCAACGATTGTTAAGGAAATTCAGTGGAGCGGCCACATCATGAGGTGCGGGCGCAGCCACCCTGAGTGGGATCGGTCCGTGTTCCCAGCAGGGTGCTGGGCGTTGGGACTTCAGAGTTAAATTCGCAGCTTGTGGAAGTCACCGTTTTACCATGTCTTGGTTTCTCCTAGTGGAGCCTGGGACTCATAAAATAATGTCATTTATCCGAAGAGTTTCCTAACAGAGTAATACCCTTTATTAGCCGCTCTTAGGAAGAGCAGCGTGCTCTTTGTGACTATATGTAATGGCTGGGAGTATGTGCTTAGAAAACGGAGCCCCGTCCCAGCGCACGAGTCACAGGAGTCTGACTAAAAGGTAACCGTGTCTTTGGTGTTGAAGGAATAATTATCTTGATTCCCTTGACGCCAGGCCAGAAGTGAGGCTGTCAGGAATCTCAGAGCGAAGTCTCTTCAGGTTTACACCGAGGGAACGTTATTGCAGATGGAGTCTGTTCAGAAGGACTCGAAGCAGTCTCACATCTGCTATCTCAATTGGATTCCTTCCTCTGTGATGGGAGAAGGGGGAGGCAATAAGTTCCATTTCACAAACGCGGAGAGGAAAGTACAGCATCCCCACCCCCAGTTTCCCCATTATTCTCCCAAGTCTGCAAGTTAGAGTAGCCGACTCATATGGAGAATGCCAGGTAGCTTATATGTTCTCTCTCTCTCTCTTTTTTTAAAGATCAAAGAAGCCAGGAACCTTTAAAAGGTTTCACAAGGTGGCCTACAGCAGTTCTTTTCCCATTTAGAGCATGGGGGTATTACAAAAGCAGGGCTTTAATTGAGCAATCTAGTTTGGAAGAAAACCCACATTTTAATGGTCAAAGAGCAAGAGGGTGGGGGTGAGGGGGAATTTCAAACAAAGACACTATTTAAAAAGCCTAAAACTGTCTTCTCAAAGGCTTGAAATAATTTGTTGGGAAACTTCAGACCCTTTACTTTTTTCCTCCCCTTCCTAAATAAAAACCAGATTTGTTAAAGGAAAAAAGATCCAGTATTGTTAATTGTATTTCAGAAAGTGCCAGAGAGGGAAAGATCCCTGTAGTTTTAAACACCGTCCCAAGAGGGAAATGGGCAGATACCCTGCTTCACATAAACAGTCTCTATGCACCATAAATAAACCTTTAAAGAATGAATTCCAGACAGTTTTGTTTAGTGCAGGATAAACTCCGAGAGGAAAGGACGTGGCCCAGGGGCTGGCTTGCGATCTGAGACCTATGGCGTATGGACAGGTATTTCTCCTTTCAGCTCTATAAAGTTTCTGGAAGACTTCAGCAGTTTTTGTCTGGCAGAGGTCGGAGTAGACACTTTCCTATTTTTATTAGGAACTTATGAGCACAGATTGTTTTCCCCAGAATCCATTTTATAACAGGAAACTGCTACTTGAGTAAATGAGCATCAACTTAGGATACTACTGTATGTGATTAGTCCTCTAGTT
>NW_006293088.1:4772714-4779181 GCF_000327345.1 Myotis davidii | reverse complement strand
CCTTCTACTTCGACCAGAACAGCCTGAAGGTGGCAGGATTACTCATACCAACAGCTGTATGGCAGCTTTTCCAACACGGGAGGCCCCAAAGCAGTAAATGACAAGGCAGATCATTTTATTGAAGGGCCAGAACACTAGTGTTTCCTTGGTTCAGACAAAGCGCAGCAGCCATTCAGAAAGGGGAGAGTGTCGCCAGTGGGTGAGGGTTTTGACAACTCAGTACAGGTGTCAAAGCCTTCTCTACTCTGTGTGTTTCCTCCTCTTCAATGTTTGGTTGCAATGAGGAAGTTGGGGTAAAAGCTTTTTGCCTTAAGCCTTTGTTTTGATCTCATTTCCTCTTCTCGGAGAAGAAAGCAGTGCTCTGAGCTGTGTTGACAAAACAAACTCAGCTGCTGTCAGTACCTGGCTTCCCCAGCACATTCGTTGTGTAGCTTGAAGCAAAACAGTTAAGCCTTCAGGACCTCAGTTTCCCTGTCAATGAAATGAGGGAGATAATGCCTGCTTATTACTTCATCACCACTCACCCAGGGCGGGTGAGACGTGCAGGAATGAGCAGCGGAAAGTTTTCCAGGAGAAATAACATAATCCTCCATTCTGGTCTCTATGCTCTCCACCCAATAGGTAGTTACTGTTGTGAAAATTAGCATGTTCAAGTCTGAGACCTGGTAATAACCGTCTCCCTCCGTTTTGGCCATCCTCTTAGCATTTCTTTAGTTTTACTTATAACAAAAAGGAGAGTGTTAGTCTGAATTAACTTGAGGATGCTTTTAATCTCTAAAATGTTTTGTTCTCCAGTTTTTAGTGAAAGGTTGCAAGTGGCTTCCCACAGCACCAAATCCAGTGGCTTTTTCCCTTCCTTGTAGGGTCCTCGCCGACTTTGACATTGCTGCCTCTTGACGTCAGTCCTTTCTGGTTCTTCTTACTCTCCTGTTTGTTTCTTCTCTGGCTTTTTCCATTTTCTTTTACTCTCCTCCTCCGTCTCCTAATCTCTATGTTAGAGGCCGTTTTTTTTTTTTTTCCCCTCTGAACTAACCTGTTTGGTTATATCACTAGTCCATTTTTTAAAATCATGTGATTGGTCTTTTATCTGACTTTAGAAGCTCTTTATATAAGTTCTGTATTTGATATAAGTTGCAGGTATTTTTTTTATTTGTTTTTTGCTTTTTTTTACTTTGCTTTTGGTGTTTGTGTGTTTTTAAATCATACAAAAGCTTTCTGTTTTTATGTTGTCAAATTTATCAGTCTTTTGCGTCTTTGAATCTGAATTTTGAGCCACAAAGAAGTTTTCCCACTCTCTGGTTTTAGACAGTGTCATCTTCAATTTTGTGGTGTCATTTCAATTATGAACATACTCTTATTAAAAGAAAATACATGCTAAAAGGTTAAAAAATAAATAAGAAAATAAAATAGAAAGTCCATTAAATTTCACATGAGATTTTACTGTAAAGACATGTTAACTCAGTGGGAAATATACAGGTGTTTTAATAAGTGCTATTAGACTATCTAGTTAGCCATATAGAAAAACATAAAATTAGATTTATTATTCATATTCTACAAAAGGACAACTTCTAAGTGGATCAGAGATGTACTATTATTAGCATGAGCAAGTGTTTTCACATCCAAAAAAGAAAATTTGAGATGCTTTCTAAAATCCTTGAAATATCAATCATGTTAAATAAAAATATAAATTGGAAAATAGACTACATCCAAAAATTATTAACTGGCTTATAGCAGACCCAAACCAGCTGAGAACTACAAGAAAAGCTAGATATTAAAAAAAAACAACAACAAAAAAAACACACACACACACACAAAAAAAAAAACAAAGTCTGTTTGAAGGTGTTGGAAAGCTACCAAGACAGCCAGGACTCAAGGGTCCAAGATTTATGAGAGGCGGGAAACTCGATAAGGTGAGCACACTGTTTACTCTGCGTTTATTTTTGAGACATTTCTAATTTGTAAGTGGTATGGGGAGAAAGGTAGGGCAGTTAGGCAGAAAGCAGCTGCCAAAAGGCAGAGAATCCGAGGAAAGCTTTTGGCAGTCTCATGAGGCTGGCAGAGCAAAAGTTGGGCTTCATTGCTACAAAGAGAGCTGGTAATTGAGGGGCTAATATGTTACAGAGAAGGGATAGGCACAAAAGAGACCCCAATAACCTGAGCTGCTTTATTTCTCGAGGCAGGTGCCAATTTCTAAGTAACCTAGTCGGACAGAAGCCAGGCAAAAAGTGACAGCCAAGAGACTGAAGAGCTAAATAGACCTTTTAGCAGTTTACGGTGCTGGAGAGAGTAAAGATGGAGGAATAGAATTGGTTTTCAGTTTAGATCACTGAAGAACTATACCAGGCCTTTATGAAGACTGAAATCTAGCCTCGATAAAGCACAAATCCTGATTGGATTACACCCCTTTAACTGCCTGCCAGAAGCTAAAGACTCATCCAAAGTCTCTATAAGTTTTCATACAAAATGTTACAGTTAATCACAAATGACCAGGCCTACCAAGAGAAAAAACAGACACTAGAAACAGAGCCACAAAAATCAATTGCATCCTACATGTCAGCACCAATTACTGAGAAAAGGAAAATTCGAAGAATGTATTTATCGTAGTGTTAAGAAAATATCAAATACAGAATCATTATCTATTACTGTGTAAATAAATCACCCAAAACTTAGTGGCTTAAGACAACCATTTTTTTGTTGTTCATAATTGTGTGGGTCAGCAATTAGGGCTGTACTTAACTGAGTGATGCTTCTGTTGCACTCACCTGTGATTTTTCATGTGTCTGGAGTCATCTGGTGGTCAGCTGGCACTGAGTGATGTAAGATGACTTAGTCACAGGTCAGGTGGTTGGTTTTGGCTGTCAACAGAACCTCCTTCCACATGGCCACTCTTCCTCAAGGAAGCCAGTCTCAGCTTCTTCACATGGTGGCAGCATCAAAAAGAGTAGAGCAGAAACTCACGATCTCTTGAGGCCTAGGCTCAGATGTCACACAATGTTACTTCTTTTGCCTCTTACTGGTTGAAGTAAAGTCCAAGGTCAGTACAGATTCAAGTGGAAGGGAAATAAATTCCACTAATTGTAGGAAATGCAAAGAATTTATGGTCATTTTTAAGAAATATATGTTTTTATTGATTTCAGAGAGGAAGAGAGAGAGAGAGATAGAAACATCAATGACAAGAGAGAATCATTGATCGGCTGCCTCCTGCATGCCTCACACTGAGGATCAAGCACGCAACCTGGGCATGTACCCTTGACCAGAATTGAACCCGGGACCCTCAGTCCGCAGGCCAACATTCTCTCCACTGAGCCAAACTGGCTAGGTGTATGGTCATTTTTACTCTACCACAGATACCTAGGAATAAATCCAACAAAGAGTATGTAAGACCTCTACCCAGAAAACAAACATTATTGTGAGAAAAATTTTTTTTAAAATATATTTTATTGATTTTTTACAGAGAGGAAAGGAGAGAGATAGAGAGTCAGAAACATCGATGAGAGAGAAACATCGACCAGCTGCCTCCTGCACACCCCCCACTGGGGATGTGCCCGCAACCCAGGTACATGCCCTTGACCGGAATCGAACCTGGGACCTTTCAGTCCGCAGGCCGACGCTCTATCCACTGAGCCAAACCGGTTTCGGCTATTGTGAGAAATTTTAAATAGTCAAAAGGGACATTAGAAAGTTCAGTATTGTAAAGTTGTCATTACTCCTAAAAATGATCTTTAGATTTAGTCAATCTTGTTGAAAATTTCAGCAATTTTTATGTGGCAGATTAATAGGCTGATTCTGAAATTTATTTATAAATAAAAAGTGCAGAGTAACTGAGGTAATACTGAAGAAAAATAATAAAGTTGGAGAAACTACACTATTAGATTTAAAAATTGTTATAAAGTTGCAGTAATTAGGACAGTGTGGTATTGACAGAAGGCAGGAGAAAATGAATCAGAAAAGAGAAACAGATACATAAATACAGTCACTTGACTGATGGCAGAGTTTGCACTGTACTGCAATAGGGGGAAGGATGATCTTTTCAATAAATAATAGTCAATTTGTCCATTTGGAAAAAAAAATGGTTCTTGAGCTCTACTTCACACTATATATAAAAATCAAGTCCAGGTAGATTTTAGATTTAAACGTGAAGAGTAAAATAATAAAAATTCTATAAGTAAACATATGGGAATACCTATATGAATTGGTGTGGATAGTAACCCAGATACAAAGATGATTTCATTAAAACTAAGAATGTCAGATGATTTGAATTGTTACGCTGATGCTCTGTGAGGTGTGACAGGGATAGCATGTTAGAGTTCTGATGGCACTTTCTGTTCAATGAAGTAATCTTATTCCATTCTAATATTTTTAAGTAATAATTTTCTCATTAAAAAACAACAACAACTAAGAATGTGTGAACATCACAAAACTATCAAGAGTAATAAGACAAGTCACAGAATGGGAGGAGATACTAATAATATATCTATTCAACAGACTATTTGTATAGAGAATGTATAAGAAAACTCCTACAAAGCAAAGAAAAAACAGACAACCCACTACAAAAATGAGCAAAAGACTTGCATAGACACTTAAAAAAAAAGGATATCCAAATAGCCAGTGTGCATATTAAAAGATAATTAACCTCATTCCTCAAGAGGAAAATGGAAATTAAAACCACACTAAGATACCATTGCACACCTGTCAGAATATTTGTCTTTTAAAAGCTTTCTATACCAAGTATTGAGGATATAGAATAAGAAATTTCATAGACTGCAGAAGACAATGTAAAGTGGTTCAAGTGCTTTGGAAAACTGCGTGGTAGTGTATACTAAGATTGAACGTGTACATTCTTTATTGGGGGGGGTATTTTCTATTTTTTTAAATTTCTTTGAATTTATTGGGGTGACATTGGTTAATAAAATTATATAGGTTTCAAGTATACAATTCTATAATACACCATCTGTATATTGTATGTGCGTTCACCAGCCCAAGTCATTCTCCTTCTGTCACCATTTATCCCCCCTTTACACTCTTCTACTCCCCCACCCCCCCTTTTCCCCCTGGTAATCACCATACTGCTGTCTGTGTCTGATTTTTGTTGTTGTTTGGTTGGTTGGTTTTGCTTATTTCCTTCAACTTTTTCACCCAGCCCCCATACCCTTTTCTCTCTAACAGCTGTCAGTCTGTTTTCTGTATCTCTGAGTCTGTTTCAGTTTTGTTTGTTTGTTTTATACATTCTTTATGACCCAGCCATTCTGCTCCCATGTATAAGAAAAATGCATACAAAAGTGCCCCAATAGACATATTCAAGTAGGTTCATAGCAAAATTATTCATAATAGCAAAAAATTTGAGACAACACATCTATTCATTAATGGCAATGATTAAATAGTGTTCTATTCATACATTAGAATACAATGCAGAATAAAAATAAAGTGCACTAATGCCCACTCTCACCACTCCTGTTTGACATAGTACTGAAAGTACTAGCTATTGCGGTCAGACAAGAAGAAGAAATAAAAGGCTTCCAAATCGGAAAAGAAGAAGTCAAACTGTCCTTATTCGCAGATGACATGATACTGTACATAGAAAACCCTAAAGACTCCATCAAAAAATTATTACACTTAATAAATGAATTCGGCAATGTAGCAGGATACAAAATTAATGCCAAACAATCTATGGCATTTCTATACACCAATAATGAACTTGCAGAAAGAGAGACTAAAAAAGCAATCCCATTTACCATCGCACCAAAAAAATTAAGATAACTAGGAATAAACCTAACTAAAGAGGTAAAAGACCTCTACTCAGAAAACTACAGGACACTGAAAATGGAGACGATACAGTGCTCAACACAGGACCTGGCACATAGACTATTCATAGGAAATATTACCTGTTCGACCTAGAACAAACTTTCCAAAAATTCATCTGGAATAAAAAAAAGACCCCAAATAGCTGCAGCAAACCTGAGAAAGTAAAACAAAATAGGTGGGATCTCAATGCCAGATATCAAGCTGTATTACAAAGCCACTGATCTCAAAACAACCTGGTACTGGCACAAGAACAGACATATAGATCAATGGAATAGAATAGAGTACCCAGAAATTGACCCGCCACTATGCCCAATTAATATTCAACAAAGGAGGAAAGAGCATACAATTGGAGTCAAGACACACTCTTCAGTAAATGGTGTTTAGAAAATTGGACAGATACATGCAAAAAAATGAAACTAGACCACTAATTTACACCATATACAAAATTAAACTCAATATTGAATAAAGGACTTAAACATAAGATGAGAAACCATAAAAATCTTAGAAGACTCCAGGCAAAAAATTTGGCTATCATCAAGCAGCAAAATAGAAGACATATGTTGTAGCAATATTTTTACTGATACAGCTCCTAGGACAATGGAAACTAAGGAGAAAATAAACAAATGTGACTACACCAAAATAAGAAGCTTCTGCACAGCAAACGC
>NW_006293088.1:4771359-4771778 GCF_000327345.1 Myotis davidii | reverse complement strand
AACAGCATCGATGGAGCTGGAGAGCATTATGCTAAGTGAAATAAGTCTGTCAGAGAAAGATAAATATCACATGATCTCACTCATTTATGGATTATAATGAACAACATAAACTGATGAACAAAAACAGATCCAGAGACAAAGAAGCATCAATCAGACTGACAAACCTCTCAGGGAAGGTAAGGGAGGGTGGGAGTAAGGAGGAGAGATCAACCAAAGGACTTATATGCAAGCATATAGGCCTAACCAATGGACACAGACAACAGAGGGGTGAGGGCATGAGTGGTGGTGATGGAGGGTAATGTGGGGATAAGGACACATATGTAATAACTTAATAAAAAAAAAAGTGCAGCTATGTCCAGCAACCTAGTGAATCTCACAAACTCAATGTTGGCTGTGAGAAGCCACATACAAGAATGTAC